>NC_133449.1:246539518-246883893 GCF_048565385.1 Saimiri boliviensis
TTCAAAGAGAAATACAAACCACTGCTCAAGAAAATTAGAGAGGACACAACAAACGGAAAAATATTCATGCTTATGGATAGGAAGAATCAGTATCATGAAAGTGGCCATACTGCCCAAAGTAATGGAAAACAACAGATGTTAGAGAGGATGTGGAGAACAGGAACACTTTCACACCATTGGTGGGAGTGTAAATTAGTTCAACCATTGTGGAAGACACTGTGGTGATTCCTCAAGGAGCTAGAACCAGAAATACCATTTGACCCAGTAATCCCATTACTGGGTATATACCCAAAGGATTACAAATCATTCTACTATAAAGACATATGTACATGTATGTTTATTGCAGCACTATTAACAACGGCAAAGACTTGGAACTAACCCCAAATGTCCATCAATGATAGACTGGATAAAGAAAATGTGGCACATGTACACCATGGAATACTATGCAGCCATAAAAAAGAATGCGTTCACCACCTTTTCAGGGACATGGATGAAGCTGAAAACCATCATTCTCAGCAAACTAACAAAGGAACAGAAAACCAAACACCACATGTTCTGACTCATAAGTGGGTGCTGAACAATGAGAACACATGGATACAGGGAGGGGAACATCACGCACTGAGCCTGTCGAGGGTTGGATGGGGCTAGGAGAGGGATAGCATGTAGATAACAGGTTGATGGGTGCAGCAAACCACCTTGGCATGTATATACCTATGTAACAAACTTGCATGTTCTGCACATGTATCCCATAATTTAAAGTATAATAATAATTTTTAAAAAGACAAAATAATAGTGATTTGATGGTTGCTAAGAGGTAAAGAGCCTACCACCCCTATCAGTAACTCTGAGTTCAAGTGGTTGATAAGCATAATGAATGTTCTCAAGGAGTCTATATAAGTCTAAAAAAGCAACCAAAGGAACTAACTAGAAGAGATGTTGGTGATATGACAGGACAGTCAGATTAAAAAGTTAGCAAAATAGAAAGGTAGGATACCTAAGGCAAAGAATGATGGTAACTAAAAAAGAAATAGGTGTTGGGTAGAAGTAGGTTCAGGAATAGCAATGTTCTCATCTAAAATAAAAAGATTATATTATGTAAACTGGATGGCCTTTTGCTACAAAAGACCTCACTAGTAATCTGAAGAATTTTAAGTAATCTTCACATATGCTTTTAAGTATTTTTTTAAAAGAAAGAAGAGGAGAACAGAAACAAATAATCCTTACACTATCCAGATATTACATAACAACTCTTACTTGTGAATTTAGATGTATTAAACTTTTAATAACATAGATTGACTTCACATTTTTAAAATGCTAAAAAAGAAAACAGCTAAGGCAGAAAACTAACCTGAAAACAAAATCAACGGTTTTATATGTAAAAGCCCTAAATTAAGGAATTGATGCCTCAAAAAGAAAAGTAGTCCATACTAAATAGTAAGATTCAATAAAAAAAATCCAAGAGCTGAGGTCTGTTGTTGACAGCAGAGCTTGGAAGAGTTTTATTCCAAGTTTTAGTTTCTGAACCAGACCATGAATCTCTAACAAATAGTAGTATCTACTCTGATCACATTAAAATGGTAAGAACAAATAAACTAGGGAATGAAAAAATGGGAATAGGAGGGCAAAGAATGGCTGCTCTATATAATGTAACCCAGACTTAGTTTAAAGAGCTGATAAGTTTCCCTCCTTGTCATGCCATTCTGCCTATACTCTCAGAAACATATTTGTCAGAAGTGCCCAGGATTAACCAATATGCTATCTCTGACTATTAAAAACAGTATGTATGACACATCCCCTAAGATTCCTATATACATGCTACATTACTAAAACCAGTTCCAAAGACCCTCACACTCACCATGCAGTAACAACCTGAACTATCAACTGGCAATCTGCACTTGTGAAAACTGAATGATCTTTAAGACCGACCATTTAAAGGCATGATCTCTGTCAACCAGGGCTTAATCAGGATCACATTTCCTCTTTTCTCTGGAGTCCAGGCACTAATATAGACTACTTCTATGGCCACCCAGGCTTTTGCTGGGTCACCATAGTTCCCAGTTCTCATAAAGAATAAATAGAGGCAAAAGCCAAAATACACTGGCTCCAGCGATAAACATAACCTCTGGAATGGGTGACTGTGAAAAGAAGACTGGGCTAGCTGCCAGCAAGGGGACATTTCTACATTAACATTCTAAAATGAAGAGACTGGTTGGGACTAGAGATGTATGTTTACACTTCAAATCTGAAAATAGAAATATACTTTTAACTGGCTGTTACAAACAGCTTGGCAGAAGACAAACAGCTTTTTCGCCTTGCCTGACCTCTGTTCACTAGTGCACATTGCACTCTGGGGTGAAGACACTTGCAGCACAGAATGCTCTAAGTGTCAACAATAGTACTTCAAAAAAAATTTCAGAGCACAGGCCTAGAATATGCATGTGATTTCAGAGCCAGGAAAAAAATGCAGAGTAGCTGGCAACAATCTGACAAATATAATAACTGCACCCTGAACACAGTAATGTGCAACCTAAGATAAATGTTTGTTTAAACCCCAAAGGGAAATAGTGCCAAGAGAGGAATATATTTGACCTTTCAGGTAATAACTTTAAAATGCAGTGAACTCTTGCTTATCTGTTTTCACAAAGAGAAATCAATTGCACGAATTATTCAACATGCCTGGCAATAAAAAAAAATTTTGTACATTTTATTTTTAGAGTTTTTTTTTTTTTTTTTTTTTTAGCAGTTTTAGGCTCACAGCCAAATTGAGAGAAAGTTAGAGAGACTTCCACATATTACCTGCCCCATACATGTATAGCCTGCCTTATTATCAGTATTCTCCACCAAATACATCTGTTTTTGAAAGCAAGTATTTACCCAGACTGTCTACCTTGTGCTAGGCCTTATGTTACTTAGGTGTTGGAGGTCAGAGTGGGTAAAGACATACACTTAAACGTGTAATCAAAATATGCTAAGATGGCTGAAAAGTGGTCTGTAAAGTTGTATAGGGCACAGAGTTCCATAAGACTGAAAAGTGTATGCCTAGAGTACACATAAACTGAGCATCAGGGAGACAGATGACAGATGGATTAAAAACAGAGATAATACACAAAATACAAAACAAAATTACCTAGTGCTGGTAAAGCTGTGGGGAAAAAGACACTCACCTACATTGCTGGTGAGAATGTGAACTGCTAAAGTCTTTTTGGAGAGTACTCTGGTAATATCAATAAAAGTTGTGGCCATGTGCCATGGCTCACACCTGTAATCCCAACACTTTGAGAGGCTGACACGGGCAGATCACGAGGTCAAGAGATGGAGATCCACCTTGGCCAACATGGTGAAACTCTGTCTCTACTAAAAAAAAAATTAGCTGGGCATGGTGGTGCATGCCTGTAGTCTCAGCTCCTCAGGTGGCTGAGGCAGGAGAATCGCTTGAACCTGGGAGGCAGAGGTTGCAGTGAGCTGAGATGGCACCACTGCACTCCAGCCTGGCAACAGAGCGAGACTTCCTCTCAAAAAAAAAAGTTGCACATATCCTTTGTCACAGCAATGCCATTTCTGGAAATTCATCTTACAAAAGTAAAACCATGAGTTGAAAAGGATATTTGTATAGGATGTTTACGGAACATTTTTAGTAGAAAAAAAACTGCAAACAACTAAAATGTTCATCAGTGGTTAAACTGTGGTATATCCATATTATGGAAATAAATGCAGTTATTAAAATAATACTTTAGGTCTGACCTATGTGATGTTTATTATTTACTGTTTACTAAGAAATGCAAGTGATAAAGAAGGTAAATGGGATAATTCCATTGCTGTAATAAATATATAATACTCCTCCAGAAAATCTTATTTGTATCTATATATGAATATAGAAATTTTATGAGTATGGAGAAGTGATGGGAGCTGTGGAAGCATCCTTTCAGACTTCTAATATTGAATGTGATAAGAGAAGGGGATAAGTGGAAAATAAACATGCACATAGCAAATTGCGGTGGGGGAATGTTCATGCTATAAAGTAAAAGGAAAATACGTAGAACTCTAATTTTACTCACTTTCTTATTTCACTCATGTTTCTTTTCTAATGCTACATCCTCAGAAAGATCCTTCTGGAAGTTCCTGTCTAGTTGCTCACTCTAATTCTGTCATATTCTAGCCCCTTACCTGGCACTACAGGTTTTGCATATTTCTACTTGACATCATATTACATACTCATTTGTTTACTGTCCATGTCGCCTACTAAAAGGCAAACTCCATGAAGGTGGGAAGAAGGCGTTGTGCTGTTTAATAATGTATCCCCAGAACCTAAAATAATGTCTGATACAAAGATGGCAGTCAATAAATATTTGTTGAATCAAGAATGAATGAATTACATCTCATACATAAAAACAAAAAATATATATGGGCAAGGACAACAAGCTAAAAGAGCAAATAAAGACATTGATTTGATTGGGCGATGAAATTAACAGCAAATGAAAAGAAAAAAGGAGGCTTCTAATAAGTAGGAAATTAAATTAGTTGAGCTCATATATTTTAGAATGTTGAAAATAGCAAATTCTCAAGTAGGGTAGGCAAGGAGGGAAGAAAGAAAGAGAGGGAAGTCTAGATTACATGAATGACCCAAAATGTGTATGCCTGAGCCATGCTGTGAAAGAAAAGCACAAATGAGAAAACAGTTTTTCCAAATACATATAAACTTTATCTGTTGGACACAGTAGTACTTCTTTCATAAAATAGTTTTGCTTTGGTTTATAAACTAAAGTATAAAAAGTCAAAATATATTTAACCATTAGATTTTGGTATTAACACAGAAAGTAAAACAACAGGAAGTGGTGTTGAAAAAGCAAGCATTTATAGAATCCTAGAAAAATAAGCACATTCTTGTCATCTAGCCTGATCATGCTTATTTAACACCTAAAGCAAATTCTGAAACTCAAAAAAAAAAAAAAAAAAAAAATGCCCACATGTACCTTTTAAGCACAGGTAGCAGAAATATACACTCTTCTTTTCCAGTTAGAATAGTTTATAAATTAGATGTTCTCAAATATAATTACAAATAACAAAACAACTGTAATCAGTTACCATGTTCTTAAACTCTTGAGTATAAAAAAAAGTAAATATCAACACTTATTTATATGTTTTCTGGGCAATGTTATCACTTTTATAGACTAATTTAAATATAATCTTTTCTTAATGAGGATAATATTTTTACATATAGTTGTGAAAATTTTAATTATCAAATAAAGCTATCTGAGGGCATCCTGTTATGGTTAAAGCACACACTGTCCACCGAGACAAAGAACTCTGCAGGAACAATGAACACACTCCGAAGTCCTTCAGTTTACCTACAATCCATGAATATTTTAAAATCGTGTATATGAAATCTCCACAAGATATTCATTAAACAAAAGAAATAACTTTATACATTTTGCTAAAGAAAACACACACAACACTTGAAAATGAAAATGAAATAATTTCCTTGAAAAGGCAACTTGTTCTGTGACTATTACTTGGCTATCCATTTAAAAATTTTAAAAATATATTTTAAAATAAAAAACTGTTATTCTCAAAAACATCAACTGTAAGTTACCTGCAAGAATATGAAATAATTATTTCAATGATATAGAAAACAAGCTTGTATTATATTCCTACAATACTCATCTTCTATCTTGAAAGGCTCTTATGAAAATAACCTGTACAATACAACCTTCTTTAACTTCAAAAGCTATCTTATTCTTTCTGTTTAAATAGTAAAGATAAACTGATTTTTATATAATATTAGATTTTCTACAGATGACTAAACACATATTTAGATATCAAATGTGGACATATTAGTTAAAATCAATTAAACTGAGAATTCCTTCCCTCTGGCTGTCTATATATTTCTTTAATCCTGGTCAATGTAAACCCTTACTACCAGTAATTTGGGACTATAATGCTGAGGAAAAATGCTAGCCTCACGATTTTTGTCATTTCTCCCCAACTCTTCCCCTGCAGGCTGCTACTGTTGATGGCCTTTATGGAAATATAAATTCAATCAGCAGCTGCAAATTTCATGAGACGTCCATCTTCATGCTGAATTTCTAACTGAGTGTCAAAACAATCTGTGGATTTCTCCCTGATGAAACACACATTGAATTGTAAATTTCTGCAATTTCTTCATGTTTGAATTTCAGCTGCAGCAAAATAGTGCTATCTCAGATATACTTCCTATAAGGCTCAAACAAGTAATTTTCTCCTATCCCTTTATGCCATTTAAAGAGTTAACTTTTTTAAAAAGCCATGATCCAAAACATCTGCCCCCAAATGAACAATTACATTTTCTATATTATTATAAGAAAATGAGCATATAAAAACTATTAATATATATTTCAAAAAGAAATTTTCACCACATGAGACTTATTTGTTCTATGTGGTCATCTTTACTTGTTTACTTATTTATTTGGTAATTAATGGTAAATAATGCAATGAGCTTTGATAAAATTAGTATTTGCTATATATGAAGTCAAGACAGTAAATAAATCAAAAGCAGTCACAAAATAATGACTAGTAACTTCAAGGTTAATGAGAGACATTTTCATTATATATTGCTAGGAGTAAAATTATTAAAGAATCAAAACAGACAAGGCATTCCTCTTAATACATACTTACAGAGTTAATTTTTCACCGAAGAATCATTTTCAACTAAATAGCTAAATAGAATTGCTTTTGAATAACACACAATTATGCAACCCATATTCTTTTACAACTAAATAAGCAAAAATGTTCTTTGTTTTAAACAGATATCTTAAGAAATTCATTAAGTAGCTTGTATTCCAAGAGAGTGACTTGTTTTTATAAACATCTTTTATTAATGTTACTAGCAAAATAATTCATAGTCCTATTTAAAAATTCACCAGACAATGCAGTAGACACATCTATGGATGGTCTGCAAAACAAGTAATAAAATCACAATTATCGATTTATTCAATAAATATGTATTGAACATCTCCTATGTGGCAGGTAATGTTTACCAGGTCATGGGGATACAGAGATGTGCAGAGTACCTTTACCTCAGAGAAGGCAGTTTAATTGAGAGGCAAAAAGAAAAAAAAATTATGAAAACATAGTAAAACAAATGCTATAAGCTGATACATTAAGGGAGGACAAATTTAAGAGAACACTGAAGACAGGGACAGCTCTATCAATGAGCAGTTATGGAAGCTTTCAGAAAGAGCTGTAGTTTCTAAGAACATATAAGAGTTAGCCAGGAGAGAAGCAGAAGGAGAGACATTCTAGGCAGAGGGAAGAACACAATTAAACACACGGAAGCATGAAATAGCAGAGGGCCTTCGGAAAACTGTTAGCAATTCGAAACAGAGAACAGGGCTAATATGCAGTATGGTAGAATAAGGTAGGCTAGAATATTTAAATACTTAAACATTTATTTTTTAATAATAAAATATTTATTTAAACATCCAGAAAACAGTGGGAAAATAATGTAAGCAGAGGTATAACAATGATCAAGGATGTCTCTCAACAAGATATAAAAGCTACAGTATAATGCTTAAGAACACAAGCCCCTGGAGCCAGACTTAGTTTAAATACAGCTCTGCCATGTGCTAACTATGTAATCTGGGACAAGTTACTTTCTCTTTTTCTCAATTGTCTCAACAGGAAAACAGTGATATTAATACTACATACTGCAGGGTTAGAATGAAAATTAAGTGTCTTATAATAACTTGAAGCTATTTTTATTACTATTATTATCATTTTATAATTTGGTAGGGTCTATAGGTCTAACTTAACATGGGTCCAAAAACAAATAATCTTATTAAAATCACCTAGAACACTCTTCGGCACAAACTAAACATTTGACTTCTTTTCATTTAGAAAACATTTACTGAATATTTATTAGGTACCAGACACATGCAAAACAAAGAGTGTTTGAAAAATCCTACTGGAGGAAAAAGTTAAAGCAATTCCAAGGCAGAATTTTTAAAAAGCTATCAATATAAAGAATCAATCAATATCCTTAAAATAGAAAGATATTAAGATTCAATCAAATTACATCAATGTTAAAAAATATAGAAAATTCTTATAACATGGTATAGTGCAAGCCAATGTGTGAGGGCTTCCATCCTGCTCCAAACATAGAGAAATAGTGGATAAAACACTTTCAAAATAATGCCTCACAAAAAAGAAAAATTCTTCAAGTTCTGGAAACAAATAGAAGTCAAAGCCAGAGTCATAAGCTTAAACTGACACTAGCAATCTACGGGGTTTCACACTCAGCTCTAGGCTCTAAGGGCTAAGTGCTTAGATATACACTTTTAAATCACTTGCCAGGAGTGAAAATATACCCATAGCTGAGGTAAAGTCGGGGATCAATCAAGAACTGAGCATCCACCTAAAGCTCACAGCATTAAAGAGGTATGCTACTCATGAAAAAGTAACTAGAAAACCCCTGGCCCATAAACTCTGTGAAAGAGTAAAGAAACCAGTCATTAATTTGAAGCCTTTGATAAGAGCGGGAAAACAGTCACTAGCAAAAAATAAAAAACTCTAGAAGAGTATCCTATGTAAGTGAGGGTTTTAAATTTACATAATTGCATGGTGTGAAATTTAAAAGTAACATAAAATCTGGCTGGCCTTGAACCTGTGAAACTATTAAGGATCAAAAGATATAAATATAAATAGTCCCACAAACATACTCACATACTATACTGGACTGCCATAGAATACACAGTCTCTAGTAAAGATGAGATCATAATAAAAAATTATAACTTGAAGAAACCGTCATGAGGAGAAAGTTTTAACTGATGTAATAAATAGGCAAATTACCCTTCACATACTACAAATAAAATTTTGAAAATGACTAAGCCAATAAAAATGTTAATAATAATTTTTCAAAGAGAGAGAAGCCACAGTGACAATACTGGTCATACGAATAAAGAACTAAAATATTTTTAAGAGAACCAAAGAGAAATTCAATTTTTAAAAAAATCCCTGAAGAAAAAGAAAACCTCAAGGAATGATAGATTAGAATAGCTGATGTGCAGGACAGAATACTATCTATATCTTTACCAGGTGTTCTAAAAGGAAATGACAGAAGAAGGGTAGAATACATATTTGAAAAGACAGTGGCTGACATTTTCTGAAACTCATGAGCCACATGAAACCCTTCCCAGGTCCAGGAAAACCAAAAATCAGGATAAATAAAAAGAAAAGAAATTCATACCTAAATAAAGTACAGTGAAAATGTAAAACACTAAAGGCAGGCTGGGCATGGTGGCTAACATCTATAATCCCAGCACTTTGGGAGGCCCAGGAGGGCAGATCACCTGAGGTGAGGAGTTTCAGGGACCAGCCTGGCCAACATGGTGAAACCCTCCCTCTACTAAAAATACAAAAATTAGCCAGGTAAGGTGGCATGCGCCTGTAATCCGAGCTACTTGGGAGGCTGAGGCAGGAGAATCTTTTGAATCCGGGAGGCAGAAGTTGCAGTGAACTGAGATCACGCCATTGCACTCCAGCCTGGGCCACAGAGCAAGACTCTGTCTCAAAACAAACAAACAAATAAACGGCAATGAAAGGATCTTAAAAATAGCCAGGAAAGGAAAGTTATTTACAAAGAAAAGATAATTAAAGGTAGATGTCTCATATGCAAGAACAAATGCTAGAAAACAACAGAATAATATCCTCAAAGAGCTAAGGAAATGTGTTAGCCAAGAATTCTGTATCTTGTAAGACCATCATTCAAGTCTGAGAGGAAAACAGACATTCTCAGACAAATGAAAACTGATCATTTATTTCTCCTAGTCTCTTGGGAAAAATACGTGTAAAGAAAGAAAACTGATCAAAGAAAAGAGAATGGAATGCAAGAATATATTATGAGAAAAGATATTGCTAAACACATTAGAAAGTTAAATAAGCATATAATATTGATATTAACAGTAACAGAAAAACTAATTGGCTTGGAAAGGGTGATAGTTAATATTTTTGTCAATTTGGTTGGGCCATAGGACGAAGATTCCTGGCCAAATATTATTCAGATGTTTCTGTGAAGGTGTTTTCCATATGAGGTTGACATTTAAGTTAGTACACTTTGAGTAAAGCAGATTAACCTTCATAACATGAATGGGCTTCAACCAACAAATTAAAGGCCATAAGAGGACAAAGACAGGACAACCTCTCCCGAACAAGAAGGAATTTTGCTAACATAATATCTTTGGAACCACAATTTTTCCCTGGGTCTCTTGCCCACCAGCCTATCTTGCAGATTGTGGACTTACCAAGCTTCCACAAACAGATAGGCCAATTCCGTAAAATAAATCTCATTCTCACTTGTTGGTTCTGTTTCTCTAGCGAAGTCTGACTAATGCAGAAGGCATTTAGAAACAAACGAAAACTAACATGATAAACAATACAAGGAAGGTACAAATGAGCATGGTATGCAAGGTAAAAAGCCATAATATTAAAAACTGTTACACACATAAATAATATCAACACCAAGGAAGAGACACAGAATGTATAACATCCAAAACAGCAGAGTGGAAAAGGTGGGGGAAAGAAAATAACACAGAAAAGCTTGTAAATCAAAGAGAGGGGAGAAAAGATAAAAGACACTAAAGGCATGATTAACAGAAAATACAAAATAAAGTGATACATGCAAACATTTGTTTATTGCAGCACTGTTTACAAAAGCAAAGACTTGGAACCAACCCAAATGCCCATCAATTATAGACTGGATAAAGAAAATGTGGTACGTATATATCATAGAATACTATGCAGCCATAAAAAGGATGAGTATGTGTCCTTTACAGGGACATGGATAAACCTAAAGCCATCATTCTCAGCAAGCTAACCCTATAACAGAAAACCAAACACCACATGTTCTCTCTCATAAGTGGGAACAATGAGAATATATGGACACAGGGAGGGGAACATCACACACTGGGGCCTGTTAGGGGGTGGGGAGCTAGGGGAGGGATAGCAGTGGGTGGTGGAATAGGGGAGGGATAGCATTGGACAAATGCCTAATGTAGATGACAGGGTGATGGATGCAGCAAACCACCATGCACAGGTATACCTATTTTACAAACCTGTACATTCTGCACATGTACTCCAAAACTTAAAGTATAATAAAAAGTGACAGCAACATGTCCAAAAACAACATAAAATATAAAATAAGATTACAATCACCTATTAATACCCCAAAACTTAAAGTATAATAAAAAAATTAAATGATAGCAACATGTCCAAATATATCATAAAATATAAAATAAGATTATAATCATCTACTAAAAGAATTTTTAAAATCTGTTTTAAATATCCACTTAAATTCTATTTAGAAGAGAATTAGCTAAAACACAGCACAAAAATAAACTAAATAAAAGAATAACAAACAAACAAAAAAACCCAACAAAATAAACCTGGCAAATATTAACCAAAATAAACCTGGCATCATAGTATTATTGTAGAAAAAAATTAACAGTTTTCAAAAGGGCCATTTACTTAATGATAAAATAAAAAAATCGCTGGAATATAAACCAATCTCAAAGCTATACACACCTAATAACAGTCTCAGAATTATAAGTAAAAATGTACTAATACAGAATCAAATTGAGAAATATTAATATACATCTCTCATAATTTGCTAAAGAGAAAAATCATTAAAGATTTTGAAGATTTAAAAAGTTTAACAAGTCTGATCTTATAAGTATGATCTTGCAGAGTACCAGACATGTGCAACTAGATTCTTTTAGAGCACATATAAAATCTTACTAAAACTTAACCAGGCAGCAAGTTACAAAAGCAGTCTGAACAAACACCAAAGAGTATGTCACATGAACTTACTCTATCCGTAGTGCTGTCAGTTGACAGAATAAGGGCCTTCTAAAGATGTCTGTATACTTTGGAACCTGTGAATGTTACCTTACATGGCAAAAATGACTTGGTTAAATTAAGGACCTTGAGATGAAGAAGTTATCCTGAATTACCTGTGGATTCAATGTAATCACAAGAGTCCTTATAGAAGGAGACAGAAGGGCCAGAGTTACAGAAAATGTGAAGGCAGAGCAGAGGTCTGAGAGTCAGAGACAGATCTGTCTGAAGATTGACAAAGGGGTCATAAGCCAAGGAATGCAGGTAGCCTCTAGAAGCTAGAAAAGGGGGAAAAAAAAACAGATTCTCCTCTAGATCCTCAAGAAGAAACACAGCCCTGCCAACAACTTGATTTTATCCCAGAGAGACTAATTTTGGCTATCTGACCCTAGAACTGTAAAATAATAAATCTGTGTTTTTTTAAGCTGCTAAATTTGTAATAATGTCTTACAGCAGCAATAGGAAACTAATACTATGCCACAAAGTTAGAAATGAGAAACCAGTAATAAAAGTTGCACCAAATCAAGTTTCCTAACATATTTGGAAACGTTTTGAAAAAACAGACAAACAAAAAAAGAAAGATTATAGTCTTAGCTACTCAGGAGGCTGAAGTAGGAGAATCACTTAAGCCCTAGAGTTGGAGGTCTGCCAGGGCAACACAGTGAGACCTCATCTCTTAAACACCACCCCTCCTCACACAGACAACAAAATCCACACAGTTCAAAATAATTCATGGGCCAAAGAAGAATTCAGAATGGAAATTATGAGATAATTAAAACTTATCAGACAAGCACAGCATAAATGTATCAAGTATTCAGAGATGCATCTAAATTATTTATAGTAAAATACACAGCTCTAAGTGTTTATAACAGAAAACAAAGAAACTGAAAATTGATTATCTAAAATTTAATTCAAGAAATCAGAAAAATAATACAAGTCGGAGTTGGTGGGGAAAAGAAAACAGAGAAAGTAGAATATATGACATAATAAGAGAGCAATTAGTGAAACAAAATAAAAAACTATGTAATTAAAAGCTGGTTCTTAAAAGAATTATAGCCGAACCTCTTACTAATAGGTCAAGTTTTAAAAGGCAATGTTAGGAATTCACAAATATATGTAAAAAGCATAAGGGAATGCAATAAATAACGTTATACAGTGTAATTTTCAAAAACACACATATTATCAAAATGGATCAAAGAAGAGCTAGAAAAACTAAATAGAATATGCGCCTTATTAAAGACACTACATTTGTAGTCAAAAACCTTTCTGTAAAAAGCACCAAGACCAGAAAATCTAACCTTTAAATTTTCCAGGACACTTAGGAACATCTGACCTCTGTTTTACACATTCTGTTCCAGAGAATAGAAAAAAAGAAGAAATGATTCAGCTGTTTTTAACAGGCAAACATAATCTGATACCAAAAATCAGAAGAGGCCAGTATAAGAAAAAGGTAAGGCCCATCTCATTTATAAGAATATATGTAAAAATCATTCATTTTTAAAAACCACATATTTTCCTTATTGTCTTGAAAGCTCACAGCTGGATGTTTTTAAAAAAACAAAATTTATATTCTATCCAACACTACTGGGTATTTTATAGCAGGAGGGTTTTTTAGCTTCTTTAGATTGCTTTTTTTGCTAGAAAAAAACAGTAGTCTTTCTAAGAAACTTTAAAGTCTGTCCTAATTTGTTACGAATTTATTAAGTGCACTGCATTTTTTAAAAGAATATTTATCAATACTCTACTTGTACAGAAAAAAGACTTGTAGTTTAGTAAAGGGGAAGAGTAAAATGGGGGAAGGGAGGCAGTGAAGATAGGGAAAAGAAGACAAAAAGAGGTAAGAGGGAAAACAAGAAGAAGATAGAATAGCAGCTAATACTTATACAGCACTTACTATGTGCCAGACATTCTTCTAAACACTAACTGGTTTACTTGCCTAATCTCCAAAATAACACTCTGATGACAGGCACTATTGTTATACTCATTATACAACTGAAGAAACAAATGAAAAAAATAAAGTACAATCATTTAATTTTCTTTGTGGGATAAGATATTCAGTGGACTCAGAGGCAGCACTAAAAATTACTCCCTATGAATGAAAGGTGATGTTTGATTAATCATCATTGCTACCTTAAAGATTATCTAGTACAGTATCTTTATTTTACAGGTGAGGAAACACAGGCTTTTAAAGAGAATGAGAATTACCCACATAAGGTAATAGAACTCAAAAATGACAGTCAGTACAAGAAAACAAATCTTAAGAATTATTTTTTGTGTGTACATACTGGTATTTTATTTGGATAAAATTTTCTTAGTGAGGAACTAAGAAGTTTTTCACTATACTGCTAATGGTGTATCCACATAAGATATGCAATAAAATGTAGGTTCTTAGACCATCCATAAGCCTATGGAATCAGAATCTCTGGTATAAAATTCAGTTTTGTTGTCACTGTTTTTAAAGTTTCCATTACTTTGATCAATCACTTAGGGAACCTCTATATAGAGGTGAATGAAGATAAACAAATTTAAGAACACTACGAACTAGCTTTTATTATAAACGCATAATTACATATCATGTTCTAAGTGGTAAACTGGTATTGGATAAATAAAAATACATTTCATTGCCATTTGTATAGCTTAAACTTAAAACACTTATGTTCTATTCCAGGGCTGAGGCAGAGGATTGTTTGAACTGGGGAGGCGGAGATTGCAGTGAGCCAAGATCGCGCTATTGCACTCCAGCCCAGGTGACAGGGCAAGATTCCATCTCAAAAATAATAATAATTATTATTATGTTAAATTCTAATGTATTATTTAAAAAATTAACAAAGTTGATGAATTTAAACCAGTGGTATAATGGCAAATGTTTAATAATCTCCTGGGTACAGTACCAACATAAATACTGATTGGATTACGGTTATCTGAATATTGGAAGACTGTTTCCTTAATTTTTGTGCTATTCAGAATATAGTGACTATAGACGTGATATGCATTAACATATAATCTATCACTTCCTTAAATGCAATCAACAAAAGAATAAATCCAGCCCTGATTTGTAGCATTTGCCAATGTCTGTGGTTTAAATAAATACTCTTTTATGGCTAAGGTCAAGCCCTAACATGATGTCACTAAACGTGGAGTCAGGAAGACACACATGGTAGCCAGCCATTATATATTATTTTTACCATATAAATATGATAGGCATAAATAACCTCAAGAGCATAGATAATAGTAAAATTTAGTAAGGTATTTAGAAAGTACTGAATTTTGAATATTTACTACCTGTTTTTTAATGTAATATAAGTTTATATGAGGGCACAGTGGCTTACACCTGTAATCCCAGCACACTGAAAAGCCAAGGTGAGCAGATCACCTGAGCTCAGGAGTTTGAGATCAGCCTGGCCAACATGGCGAAACACGATCTCTACTAAAAATACAAAAAAAAATTAGCCAGGTGTGGTGGACATGCCTGTAATCCCGGTCACTTGAGAGGCTGAAGCACAAGAATCTCTTGAACCTGGGAGGCGGAGGTTGCAATGAGCTGAGATCATGCTACTGCACTTCAGCCTGGGTGACAGAGTAAGACTCTGTCTCAAAAAAGAAATAAATACAAAGAGACAGGGTCTCCCCTATGTCACCCAAACTAAACTCAAACTCCTGGGCTCAAGCAATCCTCCACTCCTGCCTCTGTGTTTCAAAGAGTTGAGACTATAGGCACACACCACCTTGCCCAGCTGATTCAATTTTTAATAATGTTTATATCTAACAACCAGCTTACAAAATTTCCAAGCAGTTCTAATGGGCTGGTGCAAGCTGGCTCCATCCACTACACTATTGAAAACCCATATTACTGCTTTCTGAAATTTCACATAAAATCATACGTACATTTTTTCATCTCAAACATTCTACAAAGTTATCTAATTTAGCAAAAATAAATTAATGAAAAAGTATTCACAAAGAAAACCTGCATAAATAATCTACTTGTTTACATTTTAGTTAAAAGCTTCTACAAAGATTTTTAAATTAAGATTAGTACAGAAAGGACTCCCATGCTTAATCTCTGAGTCTGAGGTATATACTTTGCCCTAACACACACTGTCAACATAACATCAGTATGAATCTGTCTTATTCCAAAATCACCTTATTAGGACACAATCAACTTTTTTTTTAAAACTTACTATCTATTGTAGGCTGGCTGTTTTCTCATTTGAACAGGAAAAAGCAAGAATGAAAAGTAGAGAAAGGAATATGCTTTTGATGTGAGACAAATGTTGAGCTCCTAATTTTAAAATGAGGGAGAGAAAATGAGTACAGTAAGGGACTTGAGCATCCTCATATTTTGGAATCCTTGGGGGACCTAGAATCAATTCCCTGAGAGTATTAAGGATGGCTATTTTCTTTGGGATAGACCTAATCTTATCAAGAGTGGCCAGGCACCAGGTGTTGGATATCCCTGATACATCAAGGGTACAATGAGAGATCTACCTTATACAGGCACAAACAGCCTACCAATCCTCCAAATTGAAACTCCCTTATTACCATCAAGATTTATAAGCCGCCGGGCGCGGTGGCTCAAGCCTGTAATCCCAGCACTTTGGGAGGCCGAGGTGGGTGGATCACGAGGTCAAGAGATCGAGACCATCCTGGTCAACATGGTGAAACCCCGTCTCTACTAAAAATACAAAAAATTAGCTGGGCATGGTGGCGTGTGCCTGTAATCCCAGCTACTCAGGAGGCTGAGGCAGGAGAATTGCCTGAACCCAGGAGGCGGAGGTTGCGGTGAGCCGAGATCGCGCCATTGCACTCCAGCCTGGGTAACAAGAGCGAAACTCCGTCTCACACACACACACACACACAAGAAGATTTATAAGCCATGTCCATACCTAAAACTACAAGCTTTGACCACTTTACGTGACATTCAGATAACTACAAAACAGAGGCATTTGATCTGGAATCCTCAGGCTTTGGGGAGAGAACTGTTCCACAGACTCCTACCATAATAGTGGAGGACAACATAGTAATTACTCAAGCATTTATGTCCACCTTAAGAAATACATTCTGTCAAGACAATATATTAGTGTGGTAGAAGGCAAAACTATTCAAAAAAAGGCCAAGAGTGATGGCTCATGCCTGTAATCCCAACACTTTGGGATGCTGAGGTGGGCGGATCACCTGAGGTCGGGAGTTCGAGACCAGCCTGACCAACATGGAGAAACCCCATCTACTAAAAATACAACATTAGCTGGGCATGGTGGCACATGTCTGTAATCCCAGCTACTTGGGAGGCTGAGGCAGGAGAATTGCTTGAATCCAGGAGGCAGAGGTTGCGGTGAGCCGAGATCACACCATTGCACACCAGCCTAAGCAACAAGAGTGAAACTCGGTCTCAAAAAAAAAAAAAAAAAAAAAATTAGTGAGAAAAAGAAGAAAACTTCAATTTCCCTATTGACAGTTATCTCATAATTTTCCTACTACATAGTACATAGTTATTTGCCAGCTTTCATGCTACATGGCTGCCACCTACCAGAAATGCATTATAATTTCAATATACATACAATACAGGCAATCATCCAATAGGATTTCTTTGAAACTAGCCTTATGTCCCCTAATATATAATTTTATAATTTCAGTCTTTGGCTTTTCCATCTGATATAACATGCCACTCCTCTGCTGCCTTTTGTCTCTTTCAAATTTTATATAAAAAGGGTACCAAGTATATATATGTGTGTGTGTATGTGTATAATATTTTAAAATACCAAAGGTGAATTATTTTACCTCTGTATAAATCTATTTTATTTATTTTTTGAGATGAAGTCTCACTCTGTTGCCAGGTTGGAATGCAGTGGCGAGATCCCGGCTCACTGCAACCTCTACCTCCTGGGTTCAAGCGATTCTCCTGCCTTAGCCACCTGAGAAGCTGAGACTTCAGGTGCATGCCATCACGCCAGCTAATTTTTGTATTTTTAGCAGAGATAGGGTTTCACCATGGTGGCCAGGATAGTTTCGATCTCTTGACCTCATGATCCGCCCATATCAGCCTCCCAAAGTGCTGGAATTGCAGGCATGATCCACTGTACCTGGCCATAGATCTTTTTAAAAATAAAATCTGTTAGCCACACATTTAATTGTGAAAATATAATCCATAATCACCACCATAGGACAGGGTAAGAAAAATACATATAATCTGTAACTATTTTTGTTGGTTTTTAACCTTTTAGCTTCAGATTTTGAATCATTTTTTAAACAGAAACTTGGAAATTTACAGTACGAAGTGTTCTAATACGTAGAATTTTCTATGCATTAATGTGGAAAGATTCTTAGTACTAAAGGCCACCCAGAGATATTTCAACAATCATTATATTTTCATGACTCTCATATTAAATACAGAAATACAAGAAATTGGGCCAGGTGAGGTGGCTCATGCCTGGATTCCCAGCACTTTGGGAGGCTGAGGCAAGAGAATCATTTGAGGTCAAGGGTTTGAGCCCAGCCTGGCCAACATGGTGAAACTCCATCTTTACTGAAAATACAAAAATTAGCCAGGCATCGTGTTGTGTACCTGTAGTCACAGCTACTCAGGAGGATAAGGCAGGAGAATCGCTTGAACCCAGGAGGTGGAGGCTGCAGTGAGCCAAGATCACCCTACTGCACTCTAGCCTGGGCAACACAGCAAGACCCTGTCTCAAAAATTTTTTAAAAATTAATTTAAAAAATTGGGTGTTATATTTAGTAACATTTTAAAGTAATTACAAATAGTGTGTCAGATAAGTATATATTGTTTTAGTTACTCAAATTTTTTTAAAACTCTGCCATTAAATAAGAACTACTTTCAGAGTTCATAGGAGTTTGTGTCTAAGCATGCCTACTCAAAACAAAGCCAATGTCCCAAAAGTCAGCCTTGCTTGTGATGGTTCTTTGACTTCAATTTAGTCTCCTAAGGTAACAAACAAGAAAAAGGAGAAAAAAAGATTCTGCATTCTTATTTAATGCCTATATCATGGGTGTTGAATAGATATTAAATATATGCAAAAGACGTTCTCTTCTCCCTTTATATAATTAGAGCTTAACATTATTCTAAAACTTATAAAACCAAAGATCTGTTAATATGGATAATTAACAATAATAGAAAGCTTATCAGCCTTGGTGTTTCAAAAACAGCTGTAAGAGTGAGAAAGGCTATCACTACAGAAACTAAAACTATATAACAGGAGCTTCGCCAAGATGGAATAGGAATAGGAACAGCTCCGAACGCAGTTCCCAGCAAGAGCAATGCAGAGGGCAAGTGATCCCACATTTCCAACAGAGGTACCAGGTGCAACTCAATGGGACTGGTTGGATAGTTGGGTGTAGCCCAAGGAGGGAGAGCCAAGGCAGGGAGGGGTGCTGCCTCACCTGGGAAGTACAGCAGAACAGAGGACCACCCCCCTATCCAATGGAGACCATCAGGGGCTTTTCCGGCCACTCTGGCACTGCAATTCAGATACTGCACTTCTCCCGTGGTCTTTACGGCCCACAGACCTGGAGATTCCTGCCAGCCGAAAAGTGTCATGGATTTCCAGCACAAAAACCGGCACAAATCTAAGCGGCCGTTTTAACTGGCAACTGAAATTCCTGCGAGACAGAGCCCCACATTTCCCTGAAAGAAGAGGGGCTGAAGGCAGGGAGCCAGGTGATCTGGCTTGGCAGGTCCCACCCTCACAAAGACCAGCAATCTGAAACGCACTGGCTTCAGAGTCTTGCAGCCAGTACAGCAGTTTGAGCTTGACCCAGGACGGTCAGTTCTGTGTGGGAAAGGGCATCCACCATTACCAAGGGAGTTATCTTTACTAAGGCAGTCTACCATTACCAAGGCAGTCCGCCATTACTGAGGCAGTTCTAACTATACCTGGGTAAACAAAACTGCAAGGACATTTACAAAGTAGCTGGACAGAGCCCACAGCAGCTCAGCTATGCCTATGCAGGCAGACAGTGACTAGACTCCCTCCTTGCTGGGCCAGGCATCTCTGAAAAAAGGCAGCAGGACATCATGGACTTATAAATAAAGTCCCAACTTCCCAGGACAGAGCACCTGGGAAAAGAGGCAGTTGTGAGTTCTGCTGCAGCAGACTTAAACGTCCCTGCCCAGCAGCTCTGAATGGAACACTGGAGCTCCCAGCACAGCACTTGAGCTCTGATAAGGGACAGACTGTCTCCTCAAGTGGCTCTCTAACCCCCATATATCCAAAGACACACCTCATAAAGGAGAGCTCTGGCTGTCATCTGGTGGGTACCCTGCTGGGACAAATATACCAGAAGAAAGAATAGGCAGCAACCCTTACTGTTTTGCAGCCCTTGTGGGTGATCCCCAGGCAAGCAAGGTCTTGAGCGGACCTCCAGCAGTCCTGCAGCAGAGAGGCCTCACTCTTAGAAGGAAAACAAAAACAGAAAGAAATAGCTTCAACATCAACAGAAAGGATGTCCACTCAGAGACCCCATCCGAAAGTCACCAACATCAAAGACCAAAGGTAGATAAATCCACGAAGATGGGAAGAAACTACCGGAAAAAGGATGAAATCACCAAAAACCAGAATGCCTTTCCTCCTTCAAGGGATCACAACTCCTCATTAGCAAGTGAACAAAACTGGGTGGAGAATGAGTTTGAGGAATTGACAGAAGCAGGAGACAAAAGGTGGATAATAACAAACTTCTCTGAGCTAAAGGAACATGTTCTAACCCAATGCAAAGAAACCAATAACCTCGAAAAAAGGTTTGACGAAATGCTAACTGGAAGAACTAGCTTAGAGAATAACAAAAACTACTTGATGGAGCTGAAAAACAAGCACAAGAACTTTACAAAGTATATACAAGTTTCAATAGCTGAATTGATCAAACAGAAGAAAGGGTATAGAGGTTAAATACCAATTCAATGACATAAAAGGAGAAGGTAAGATTAGAGAAAAAAGAGTGAAAAGAAATGAACAAAGCCTCCAAGAAATATGGGATTATGTGAAAAGACCTAATCTAAGTTTGATTGGTGTACCTGAATGTGACCAGGAGAATAAATCCAAGCTGGAAAACACTCTTCAGAATATTATCCAGAACTTTCCCAACCTAGCAAAGCAGGCCAGCATTCAAGTCCAACAAATACACAGAACACCACAGAGATATTCCTCAGGAAGAACAACCCCACGGCACATAATCGTCAGATTTCACCAGGGTTGAAATGAAGGAGAAAATGCTAAGGGCAGCCAGAGAGAAAGGTTGGGTTACCCACAAAGGGAAGCCCATCAGACTCACAGCAGATCTCTTGGTGGAAACCCTCCAAGCCAGAAGAGACTAGGGGCTCATATTTAACATCCTTAAATAAAATAACTTTCAACCCAGTACTTCATATCCAGCCAAACTAAGCTTCAAAAGTGAAGGAGAAATAAAATCCTTTACAGAAAAGCAATTGCTAAGAGATTTTGTCACAACCAGCCCTGCCTTGCAAGAGCTCCTGAAGGAAGCGCTAAACACAGAAAGGAACAACCAGTACCAGCCACTCCAAAAATGTACCAAATGGTAAAGACCATCCACACAGTGAAGAAACTGCATCAACTAACAAGCAAAACAACCAGCTAGTATCAAAATGGCAGGATCAAATTCACACAGAACAATATTAACTAAATGTAAATGGGCTAAATGCCCAGTTAAAAGATACAAACTGGAAAATTGGATTAAAAGTTAAGACCCATCGATGTGCTGTATTCAGGAGATCCAACTCATGTGCAAAGACACACATAGACTCAAAATAAAGGAATAGAGGACTATTTACCAAGCAAATGGAGGGCAAAAAAAAAAAAAAAAAAAAAAAAAAAAAAAAAAAAGCATGAGTTGCAATCCTAGTCTCTGATAAAATAAGACGGGCATTACATAATGGTAAAAGGATCAATGCAACAAGAAGAGCTAACTATCCTAAACACATATGCACCCAATACAGGAGCACCCAGATACATAAAGCAAGTTCTTAATGACCTACAAAGAGACTTAGACTCCCACCCAATAATAGTGGGAGACTTTAACACCTCACTGTCAATATTAGACAGATCAATGAGACAGAAAATTAACAAGGATATCCAGGATTTGAACTCAGATCTGAACCAAGCAGACCTAATAGACATCGACAGAATGCTCCACCCCAAATCCACAGAATACACATTCTTCTCAGCACCACATCGCACTTACTTTAAAATTGACCACATAATTGGAAGTAAATCATTCCCCAGCAAATGCAAAAGAACAGAAATCATAACAAACAAGTCTCTCAGACCACAGTGCAATCAAATTAGCATTCAGGATTAAGAAACTCACTCAAAACCACACAACTACATGGAAACTTAACAACTGGCTCTTGAATGTTGACTGGATAAATAATGCAGTGAAGGCAGAAATAAAAATGTTCTTCGAAACCAATGAGAACAAAGATACAACATACCAGAATCTCTGGGACACATTTAAAGCAGAGTCTAGAGGGAAATTTATAGCACTAAATACCCACATGAGAAGTGAGGAAAGATCTAAAATGGACACCCTAATGTCACAATTAAAAGAACTAGAGGAGCAAGATCAAATCCAAAAGCTAGCAGAAGACAAGAAATAACTAAGATCAGAGCACACTAGAAGGAGATACAGACACAAAACACCCTTCAAAAAATCAGTGAATCCAGGAGCTGGTTTTTTTGAAAAGATCAACAAAATAGAGTGCTAGCCAGACTAATAAAAAAGAAAAGAGAGAAGAATCAAATAGATGCAATAAAAAATGAAAAAGGGGATACCACCACCGATTCTACAGAAATACAAACTACCATCAGAGATTACTATAAACAGCTCTATGCACATAAACCAGTAAATCTAGAAGAAATGGATAAATTTCTGGACACTTACACCCTCCCAAAACAAAACCAGGAAAAAGTGGAATGCCTGAATAGACCTATAACAAGGTCTGAAGTTGAGGCAGCAATTAATAGCCTACCAACCAAAAAAAGTCCAGGATGAGATGGGTTCACGGCCAAATTCTACCATAGGTACAAAGAGAAGCTGGTACCATTCCTTCTGAAACTATTCCAAACAATAAAAAAAGAGGGAATCCTTCCTATCTAACTCATTTTATGAGACCAACATATCCTGATACCAAAACCTGGCAGAGACACAACTAAAAAAGAAACTTTCAGGCCAATATCCATGATGAACATTGAGGCGAAAATCTTCAATAAAATACTGGCAAACCAAATCCAACAGCACATCAAAAAGCTTATCCATCACAATCAAGTCAGCTCCATCCCAGGGATGCAAGGCTGGATCAACATATGCAAATCTATAAATGTAATCCACCACATAAACAGAACCAAAGACAAAAACCACATGATTATCTCAATAGATGCAGAGAAGGCCTTTGACAAAATTCAACAGCACTTTATGCTAAAAACTCTCATTAATCTAGGTATCAATGCAACGTATCTCAAAACAATAAAAGCTATTTATGACAAACCCACAGCTAATATCATACTGAATGGGCAAAAACTAGAAGCATTCCCTTTGAAAACTGGCACCAGACAAAGGTGCTCTCTCTCACCACTCCTATTCAACATAGTATGGGAATTTCTGGCCAGAAAAATCAGGCAAGAAAAAGAATAAAGAGTAGTCAATTAGGAAAAGAGGAAGTCAAATAATATCTATTTGCAGACAACATGATTGTATGTTTAGAAGACCCCATTGTCTCAGCCCAAAATCTCCTTAAGATATTAATTAACCTCAGCAAAGTCTCAGGATACAAAATCAATGTGCAGAAATCACAAGCATTCCTATACACCAATAACAGACAAACAGAAAGTCAAATCATGAGCGAACTCCCATTTACAATTGCTACAAAGAGAATAAAATACCCAGGAATACAACTAACAAAGGATGTAAAGGACCTCTTCAAGGAGAACTACAAACCACTGCTCAATAAAACAGAGGACACAAACAGATGGAAAAACATTCCATGCTCGTGGTTAGGAAGAATCAATATTGTGAAAATGGCCATACTGCCCAAAGTAATTTATAGTTTCAATGCTATCCCCATCAAACTACCATTGACCTTCTTCACAAAACTGGAAAACACCTAAAATTTCATATGGAACCAAAAAAGAGCCCAAATAGCCAAGACAATCCTAAGCAAAAGAGCAAAGCTAGAGGCATCATGCTACTTGACTTCAAACTATATTACAAGACTACAGTAATCAAAACAGGATGGTACTGGTACCCAAACAGAAATATAGCTCACAGAGGCCTTGGAAGTAACGCCATACATCTACAACCATTTGATCTTTGACAAAGTATACAAAAACAAGCAATGAGGAATGGATTTCCTGTTTAATAAATGGTGTTGAGAAAACTGGCTAGCCATGTGCAGAAAGCTGAAACTGGACCCATTCCTTACACCTTTTACAAAAATTAACTCCAGATGGATTAAAGATTTAAACATAGATGTAACACCATAAAAACCCTAGAAGAAAACCTAGGCAACACCATTCAGGACATAGACATAGGCAAGGACTTCATGACTGAAACACCAAATGCAATGGCAACAAAAGCCAAAATAAACAAATGGGATCTAATTAAACTTAAGAGCTTTTGCACAGCAAAAGAAACTATCATTAGAGTGAGCCAGCAGCCAACAGAATGGGAAAAAATTTTTGCAATCCACCCATCTGACAAAGGGCGAATATCCAGAATCTACAAAGAACTAAAACATATTTACAAGAAAAAAAAAAAAAAAAACAACCCCATCAAAAAGTAGGTGAAAGATATGAACAGATACTTTTCAAAAGAAGACATATATGAGGCCAACAAACATATGAAAAAATGCTCATTATCACTAGTCATTAGAGAAATGCAAATCAAAACCACATTGAGATACCATTGCACACCAGTTAGAATGGCGATCATTAAAAAATGTGGAGACAACAGGTGCTGGAGAGGATGTGGAGAAATAGAAATGCTTTTACACTATTGGTGGGAGTGTAAACTAGCTCAGTAATTGTGGAAAACAGTGTGGTGATTCCTCAAGGATCTAGAGGTAGAAACACCATTTGATCCAGCAATCCCATTACTGGGTATATACCCAAAGGATTATAAATCATTCTATTATAAAGACATATGCACACGTATGTTCCTCGCAGCACTGTTAACAATAGCAAAGACTTGTAACCAACCCAATGCCCATCAAAGATAGACTGGATGAAGATAATGTGGCACATATACACCATGGAATAGTATGCAGCCATAAAAAAAGGATGAGTTCATGACCTTGCAGGGACATGGATGAAGCTGGAAGCCATCATTCTCAGCAAACTGACACAAAAACAGAGAACCAAACACCCCATTCTCTCACCATAAGTGGGTGTTGAACAATGAGAACACATGGACACATGGAGGGGAACATCACACACTAGGGTCTGTTGGGGGCAGGCGGCTAGGGAAGGGATAGCAGAGGGTGGGGTGATTGGGGAGGGATAACATTGGGAGAAAGACCTAATGTAGGTGATGAGGGGATGGAGGCAGCAAACCACCATGCTATGTGTATACTTATGTAACAATCCTGCAAGATCTGTATATGTACCCCAGAATTTAAAATTTTTTTTAAAAAATGTTTAAATAAATAAATAAAACAGCTGCAATAAAATTACAATTATGCCCAAACAAAAATGTTAGAATGGCCTACTCTGAGTTATTTTTACTTACAACACTTCTGAAATCATGTATGTGAAGTTTTTCTTCACACCAACCAATTCAACTCTCCAGACACCACCTAAAATTCAATTTAATTCAATTATGACACTAAGTGCTGGGAGTTAATGCAGACCTCATAAGTTAAGGGCTCAGTCCCAAGACTATTGGTACTACAGACATAGGTCACAAGTCCCAGGTTGCCATCTGTACTTCTGACCAACCACCTATAAATCAGGGGTTCCCAGGACTCCCTCCTCAAGTCTGATAATTTCCTAGCACAGCTTACAGAACTCAGGAAGACATTTTATTCATTATCACCTATTTACAATAAAGGATAGAAATGAACAGCCAGATGTAGAGTTACATAGAGTGAAACCTGGAAAGGTTCCAAGCACAAGAACTTCTGTCCCCATAGAGCTGATATGTGCCACCATCCTGGCATGCAGAAGTGTTCACCAACTTGTGGGTATTGTCAAAACTTGAAAGCTCTCCAAACTATGCCATTTAGGGGTTTTCATAGAAGTCTCATTAAATAGGCATGGTTGATTAAATCACTGACCACTGGTGATTAGCTCAACATCCAGCCCCTCTCCTCTCTCCAGAGATTGAAGGGTAAGTCTGTAAGTCTCAAGGCTGTAAGTCTCAACCTTCTTAATTATGTCTTGGTCTTTCTGGGGACCAGCCCCATTCTTAAACTATCTAGGAGATCCTTGCCACTAGCCATCTCATGAGCATACAAGAAACACTGCCATCACCCCAGAGATTCCAAGGGTTTTAGGAGCTATGTGCCAGACACTGGAGACAAAGATTAAATATGTATTTCCCATGGTACCACACCTACAATCAAATTCGATATTCTCCAGCAGGAATTACCCCAAGGTCAGGTATATAATTTAGCATGTCTATAAAGGTGCTTTGCACATGACCTATACATAAATTACTTCTCAGGAATTTCCTAGTATATTTCCAAATTTCTATCTTTGTTTTCTCGGAACTACTATGTTGCATGTTTATTTTATTTTCACCCACTCTTTTTCACCTAAACTAAGAATTCCTAACTCTACCAAAAATAAATAAATAAATAAATAAATAAATAAAAGAAGATAAACTTAGGAACATCAGGACCAAAAGACATCTTGGCTGAGTCCTCAGTGATGCAAAAACAACAGTCCAGAGAATGCAAGAATCCATGACTAGATAGAGAAGCACATTCAATGTTATATAATTCAGAGCAATGAATTTTTAAAAACTAGCTTTATTCGAAATCTCCAAACATTCAGGCAGATGTCCAACAGAAAAGAATAACTAGAAATAAATTCATTAGCTTTAATATAATCCAAATACATAAAGCACAGAGCATTAAATCAATATAATGAAGAAAAAATCTTAAAATACTGTATTTTAAGAGAGTTGAAATCATTATAAAGGGAAAAATTTCTTTTTATGTACTTTTGAACAAAAGACATTAAACAAAATTAAGATTCGAAAGAAATGATTGCTGTTTCATAAATTAAGTGTTGGAAAAAAAATTAATTAAGCTTGAGGGTTTCAATTGAACAAAATTGTACTAACATATTTTTTATGTATCAGCTATTTCCTAGGGCTGATTAATTTTTTTAAAAAAGCTACTCTCCAAGTTTCAATAATTTTCTCAACTTTTCTGTTTGAATGCTTGCAACACTAACAATCATTTTTATTTGTTTATATGACTTAATAATACCACAATATGAAGATAATGTTTTTTTCTATTCCAAGATAACCAAACTGTTGGAAAGGTTTTTAACTGAAATTGCCCTGTCATGGTATTTACACAATTGCCAGTTAGAGAATTCAAGCAAGATACAAATTTGATTAAAGAAAATTATTGTAACAATTTTCAAAACACTTAAGAAATGAGATTATAGGTGAAACTGTTATAGAAGAAATGCATATGATTTCGTTTAACTATTTTTTTCATTTACTATGCTCCATTTCTTTGTAAAATGTTTTATATTTTTCTAAAAGCTAAAATACTCATTCTACTTGGAAAAAGCTAAAAATTCTATTAAACAAAAAAAATTAATTAAATGATTTTTCAAAATAGAGAAAGATAGATCCAAAGTATTCTATAATTCAGATTTATTCAACATGTCTACATTCAATAGTAAAGTCTTGACATTAAGCAGAATTCTGCAAATTATAAACAGTTTTACTTGTACACTAATTAAAAAACCATAAGTTGAAGAAGGAAAAAATAACTGAGAATAAATTTTAACTTGAATTTATACATGCATATTTACTTAATTTCACTGAATCAGCTGAGAATTAGAGAAAGCCAAAAGATTTCGATAATAGCTATATCCTCATATTTGTCTGTTGGGAAGAGACAACAAAATATATTTAATTTTAAACATGTACAAACAGTTTACCGGTAATAATCTTATCAAAAGCAGTATGAGTAGATTACTGGAGCTAGAAGCAAAAATGCTAGGCTGGGCAAGAAAGCTCAGATTGGAGGCATGGATTCCTAATTTTTTTTTTTTAAAAGATAACATACTAAATACCTATTAAATGTGCCAGACATTGAATTAGGGTATAAAGAGATGCTAGGCACTGAAAATATACTGATAAGCAAGACAGCCCTCACAGCATTTACAATCTACCAGTCAAGACCAACAATAATGCTATCAGTAGAGGATTTTAATATCGTGCAATAGAAATGTTTGCTTAGTTTAAACCTACAAGGAGATGGGCTCACAGAATTGTTGGGAGGCTGAAGAAACAGCCTCAGAAGCTATGAAGTAAAAAATGAAACCATCGAAAATAATGCCACAGAACTAGTTCAGTGAAGACCTACCTTAGGCAGCCACCACACAACAACAGATACTACAATTTGCACCACTAATCTCACAGGCACTAAACAACAGGTGATGCCTCAAGCTTGAGTGCCCCTCCTCCTCTCTTCCCCTAAAAGTCCTACCCAACTAAAACCACTGCCAGGAAGAATTATCTGCTGCTCCCATTTATTATTTGTATCATTAACTTATGAACTCAAAAGTGGGGCAGATACTTCTCATTGGTTGAGTCTAGGTCCTATGTCCATGGCCTGGCTACAAGGGAAGCTGGAGGAGTGAGTACACAGCTCTTCCTCTGGGGAGAAAGTGGGGAGAGCTCTGCCTCCTAGCAAGACTACTAATCACAAGGCGCAGAATTATCAAAACACAGCAATAGCCTGATATGAAGAGCAGCTATATCAGCAAGTAAAAACATAAGGAAGAAACTATGTAACACTAACTTAAGAGAGATATTTATTTTTCCTTCACATAAGGAGATTGGAAGACAAGACTCCAGGGCTCACATGGTGACAGATCCACAGTCATAAGGAATTCAGGCTCCTTCTATCTGGCTACTCTGCTGTCCTTACAGTGTCATCTCATGACCCGAGATGGCTACTAAAAGGCCAGCCAGCACATTCACATTCTAGTCAGCAGGAGAAAAGGGAAGAGGAAAAGAAGAAAATGCCCTTTTCTCTTTAGTGATACATTACAGAAGTCATACTCAACATATATCTTATTTCCCAAAATTTAATTGTAAAGCCAAACCTAGCTGTAATGGAAAAGAGGGAATATAGTGATTTGCTATGTGGCAACATGTTCAGCTAAAAACTAAGAGTTCTTATTACTGAAAGAAGAAGGGATGAATATATAATGCAAGGCAAATAGCCGCATAAGCCACAGCAAGCCACAGTGAAAAGCAACCACTAAAATGAGATATGTAGTAACAAAGAATGGTAAGCCAAGTACAAAAAAGAACTATGAGAACATATAACACAGGATTCTAACCCAGTCTAGAAATAGGGAAGGCCTCCCTGGGGAAGATATATTCAAATGAGAGGTAAAGGATGTGGAGTTAGATAGATGGAAGAGTTGAATACAGAAAGGAGAGAAGAAGGGGAAGGTGGTTAGAGGCAAGCAAAACATGTGTAAAGGCCTGGCATGATATACAGAAAAGGAACTGATGAAGCTCCAGTGAGCTGAAGGCTACAGAGCAAAGGGAAGAGCAGAGTGAGATACTTGTCAGAAAGGCAGAGACCAGATACTGTGTAATGCCTCCTAAATTCAGCAGCTTGGACTTGATCCTAAGGATGGTATGAAGTCAGTGAATTAAAGGAACACAGTCATATAATCATAATTAGATTTGAATTCAGAAATCATCCCAAGACCAGAGTGTGGAGCCTGGATCAGAGGAGAACAAGGCTGGAGGTCAAAAATAAAGAGGTAGCTGTACTTCAGGAGAAAGTGACAGATGACTAGACCAGGGTAGGGTACCAAGAATAGAGAGAAGTGGAAGGATTCAAGAGCCAGTTAGAAAGTCTAATTGACAGGCAACTGAAGGAACATTGGGAATAAGTCAGATAGAGTTAAGTAAAATTTCAGGTTTCTGACTTGAACATCTAGTTGGAGGTGGCATCATTTATTAAGACAGGAAATACTAAAGGATATTTTGTTTTGTTTTTTAGAGGAAGGGAATAATTAGTTTCAGTTTTAAAATGCTGACTCTGAGGCTCCATTTATATCTGATTGTAAGCTGTTGTCTTTAAGTATCTGGAATCGGAACATAGGGAAAATGAATTGGATTTGTTTTAGAGCAATCAGCACTGGAGCCATGAGTGTAAATTCCATGGCTTGAAGAAGTTGTACAGTAAGACTAGTAATTAGCTGAGAACAGAGCTCCAATCAGCCTAATTACTAAAGAGATAGAAAAAGAAAAACTGTAAGACATTTTATCTCACTTCTCAAAGATTCTGCTTTAGTAGGACTGGGCAGGTCCAAGGAATCTAGAAACTTAACAAGTAAATTTAATTGATTTAGTTTAATTCTGATGTCATAGGTCAAGTCTACTCTCATTGTTATAAATCTCTGCATTCCAATGAATTAATCTCTTGAGATGCTCTTGAGGGAGGGGGTTGATTCTTTGGTGAGATTAGTAGATGTTGTACAGTACATTCTGCCTACTATACCCCTATACCTCTGCTTTCCCTCTTGGAGAATCCCAGTGCACAACAGCAAATTGAATGCTCCAATAGGTTCTACATTTTGTTAGATAACCTATTTAACTCTGTTCAACAAGTTGTTCCCCAAACTTATTTGGCTTCAGAATAGATTTATCTCATAAAACCTAAAATATTCTATGATCTGAAAACACTGTTAAAAGACTTCTAACAAAATGTAGAAAATCTAGAAGAATGTTGTCTTTCAATTTTCAAATTCTTTTAAAAATGTAGGAAATCACTGTAAACCATGATGATAACAATAATAGATATGGATCAGTAGAAAAGACCACAGTAAAAGTTTTACATGCCCCCTAGAAATTATAATGTACAAAGATACAAACAGCAGGAATGAAGAAACTCAAATAGAAGACACTCTTAGGAAAATAAAAAGAAGAAAACTGATGAGAAGAAGAAAATAATAAAAGAAAAAAAACTGATGAGACAGACAAAGCAGGCAGTTCATAAAAAACCTTGGATGCTACAAAAGCAATCCTCATCTTTCAAGGCCCTAGTCAGTAATATTTTTTTTTTTCTACAGAGCTTAATATGATCTGCCTCTATGAAAGAGATAACAGAAAGACACAAATATGCGATTTGGAATGAGAAGGATCTATGTTTACAATTGAGTTCTGCCACTCATTAGCTAAATTAACCAGCCAATATGTGCCACAGATGGTTGATGAAAATAATGATAAAGGTGGTGATAATAATGCGGACTACCATTCACTGATCGCTTACTACACACCAAGCCCTTTACATACTCATCTACTACTCACAATCCTTCAAGATAGGTGGAATCATCTTCATTTTACGGGGAATGAAATTGTGGCTTCAGAGCATTTAAGCCATTTGTCTAAGACCTTGAGATTGTTTTGAACATCAAGAGAAATGAGGTGTGAATGAACTATTCTAGAGGTTGTAAAGCTCCAAACAAATTGTAGATGTTATTAAATAAGAACGTGAATAAATGCCTTTGCTACCTGTACATACTTCCTTGCTAATATTTCTTACAAAGACTACTCTTTACAGTAATATCAAATATCAATTACCAAGGGTTAAGAGATGTGAACATCCATTCTTTAAGAACTAAATATTGACAGTTTCTTCCTACTATATTGTTCCAAAACCAGAGACTTAGTGTTACTTTACTAGTATTTTTGGAAGCTCTAGTGAACCAAATGCCTTGACCAAAATGGTCATTAATTTTAAGTAAATAAAAGCTCAAATTTCTATTACAGTATTAACTAAAAAGATGGTAATACCCATACTCCAATACATTCTCTAGACACATCCCTGGGAATAATACAGTATGTGTTAAACACAGTTTTCTAATTAAAAGAATAAGTGTACAAGTCCTATTGAAGTGAAAGTACATTTTATAGCCATATAGGATTTGGTATTCCAGTGTCTGGATTAAGGGTTCTAGAGGCTTAAGTGGACTATTTTGGGCCAATGCTATTAGTAATCCACTTTATCTCAGAAAAGTTTTAACTTCTTTTGCATGTGTCTTTGATCTGAAATAGCTCCTTCCATGTCTCTCTCTCTGACTACTGGAACTTGATCACTCAGGCCTTTCCTCAGTCACAATGCTTATTCACCTGTAGAAGTGCCAGTTACCATGCTAGTTCGGAGAATTTCTCAGACAGTGAGATCCCAAAGACCTGAAATAGTAGACTTAAATTTACTCAGCCTCCCATAAAATACACAAATATACATATTTTCATGTAATTACAGCTAAAAAATGTCTAAGACATCTGAAACTCTTCAGTTCTAATGTTTAACACTCTCAAGAATGCTCTTTTATTCCTTTATATGATATTCCAACGGATTTCACAATTAAAGCTTTTGAAATACACCACATACTGAGTAGTTAACAGTTATACAGATCCATTATATCAGACTCTTGTACTATAAAAAAAATCAATTTCAGTTTTTTAAGTATTATCCTTTACATTGGGTAGCATAACATATAATTGAAATATGGTACTAACTCACTGATTTAATTCACAGAAAATCATGTTTGCTATAAGAAAGTACATGAGATATATGAACATAGAAGGAACATCTGTAAGTCAATAGCATGGGAAAAAAGAAAAAAATGAAAACAATAAAGGCAGAAAACTTAGTGAGTACAGCCACATAGGATAAATAACATAAGTGCAAATAGACCAAAAAACTTCAAGGGACTACAAAGGCACAAATATTTTACAGGACAGAAAAGTAAGCAGTGGTTATTATTACAGTGTAAACTATCATACAATGTCTTCAAGAAAAAAAGGATACAGGCATCAAAGATGTTTACTAAAAGTACAGATTTTAGGGCTGCGCACAGTAGTTCATGCTTGTAATCTCAGCACTTTGGGGACCAAGGTAAAAGGATCACTTGAGGACAGAACTTTAGGACCAACCTGGGCAACATAGTAAGACCACAATCTCTAAAAGAAAGAAAATAAAAAATTGGCCAAGCATGGTGGCACATGCCTGTAGTCCTAACTAGTCAGGAGGCTGAAATGGGAGAATCACTTGAGACCAGGAGTTTTGAGGATGCAGTGAGCTATGATCATGCCACTGCACTCCAGCCTGGGTGACAGAGCAAGACCCTATCTCTTAAAAAAAAAAAAATCTATCTATCTATCTATCTATCTATCTATCTATATAGATATATATAGATATAGATATAGATATAGATATAGATATAGATATAGATAGATAGATTTTTTTTTCAAAGAAACCCAGCTATCCAGGATAATTTTTTTCTGGGGTTCGACATATCTGAAATTTTGGTATACTGCTATTTACATTTCACATGGGGACTGCCATAAAATTAGTTATCCTAATCATGATCCCCCAAGGATATAACCCTTCATTTGATAGATAGAACCTTGTTTTATTTGGATAGTACCAGAATATTTTACCGGGCTCATAAATAAAGAGTTCTCCTTTTTAAAAAATTTAAATTGTAATATTAATAGTAATAAAAAAGAAATCCTTTTGCCATTTCAGCAACAAAACTTACTTAAGACAATATTCTTAGAACTCTAAGAGTTAAAAAACTTCAATAGGCAGTATATTCCAAAGGCCTTCTTAGCCAGTTTTCTAAAGTACAGAATGATCAATAAAAATCAGCCTGTAATTGTACCTTCCAAACGTCAATTGCAGGGAATCTGTGCATTCAATGGAATGCCAAATAGTACTGGCAGACATTTATAGAAAGAGAATGCTATGTTTGCATTGTTCTGTTAATAGCATGCTAACAAGTATATTTCTTGTAGAGTCACTAATGGACAGAAAAAATATATAATAAAGTAGTGAATAGTGGACAGCCATTCGTGTTCTAGTGGTCTACAGTCACTAGAGAGAAAAAAGAGTAAGTCCTATAATCTTAGGAGCTGTAAAAAAGAATCCTCTCTTGTTAAATCTCAAGAGAATCTGAAGAGGGAATAAAAGAGAAAAAAGTCAGACAGATTATGCTGTCAATTTTAGTTGTCATAATGTGCTTCAGAGATAAAACATTCCTCTGAATGGCAATTGAACAGATGGAAATTTTCATTTTTGGTTAACTGGATGGAAGATTTGGACCAATACCTAAAATGACATTGAAATGAAGCTCAAACCCCCTCCCACAAGAAGGAAACAGATGCATCACTCCAGATACAAAATAAATTATTGAACAGTGCATATATTATATTGGCATCATTGTATCCAACTGTACATCTGCACAATGTTTTAGTCTCCTGGTGAGAGAACAGACATTTCTGAAAGGGAAAATAGGCAACTATTGAAGTGAATCAGATAAGTATACCATTTGGGTAAGCAAAGCCAAAAAGCGACACTTCACTAAATTTGAAGTTATTCATGCTGAGGAAAAGAAAGAACCATAAATTATACTGATTCCAATATCCTTGAACTTATACATTGAATTAAATGTAATTTTGAAATATAAAATCATGTTTTCAGGATTTTCATAATCTTAAATCAGAATGAATAAAAAAAAATATGACTACTTAAGATCCTAAAGGAGTTAAGGCTGAATACCCTCCTTGCTTGATCTGACAGAAGTGAGTGATATATTGAAATAAAACTGTATTTCTTATCTCAAACTAGTATTAGAGAGGATTCATGGAATAGGTAACTGAAATCATTAAACTGACCTGTTTAATGATTTAAAGTTAATAAACAATCCTATGAGTTGTGAACTAATGAAAGAGTTGAGTTGAGCTCCTTTTGATTCTCTTAAGTTCCACCTATACTTTCTGACAATACTGTCCTGCTTGGTCCTTTCACACTGCTCTCCTCATCATCTGTTGCTTATTGATGGAGCTGATCCATGGTAGGCAGCTTGCATTACCCTATGCTGCCATTCAGTTTTCCTATCAACCCTTTCCTCTCTCTCCCAACTCATTAAATCCTTAGTCCAGCTGCTAAAGAAATATGAGGACACCAGTTTTAGAGGGCACATCAAATAAGCAAGATTTATCATTTTGTTTCACTTGTAATAATGTTCATTGGCATTGGGCCAGAAACGTTGCTGTGTTATATATAAGGTGACTATATAAGAAGGTTTGATCAGGGGATGCTTGAGATGCCAAACCATAAGGTTAGTACCTAAAAGACAAAGGAGCAAAAGAACAAATGTCTTCAATATAAAAATATTTTATAGTTTAATAATACAAATTCTGACTTTTTATTTATTAAGTTATTCATCACAAGGTAATAAGATTTTATTAAATATCTAAAGTTATAAATTATTTTCTGAGACATGACTTCTAATCAAACTACATTTAATAAGGATTCAGTATCTTAAAGACCAATTAAATAATGTATGTCTTGACTATTAAAACAGCAAAGGTGAGAAAAATACTTTCAGGGGAACCCTACAAAATACTAATGGAGAGCAGACAGCACATAAGCGTGATGAATTATGACTCTCTCTCTCTCTCTCTATATATATATATGTGCACAATCTTCACAATGGTTTTCCCTTCAGAAGTAAAAGTTGTACAGGGAAATCACTCATTGCGCTCTCCCAATCATTTTTTAAACACAGGCAAATGTAAAATAGTGAAGAGCTCATTAAAGATACAGAAGACAAATATAACCTAAAAGTAAAAGTATAAGGAGGTTGGGCCCATCTGGACTTATTAGTCAGAGAAAAGCCTTGAGGGGAATAGCTGGGGATGTGGGAGAGGAGAAACAGTTAGAAGGTAATTGGGAAAGGGGAAGTCAAGTTGGCTCCCTCCCAGGGGTGTTTCTGCCAAAGAAGGAGACTAGGAATAGAACCTTCAGGAATAGTATCATATGGCGGCTGGACTCCCAAAGAGAGTGCTGCTAGAAAAAGGCCATGGTATAATATGGTAATGATTCACATATGAATAAGAGAAAGAAGTGGACCAGAAATATGGTCCCTCTGCCTCATTCCAAGGCTCTCTCTTATGTAAACTCAAGCTGCTCTATGGTTTCCAGGCATTCTATAACCATTCTCCATTAGTATCTCCCAGCATTATTCTGTAATTAATCTTATATTAATATGAGTGGAGATTTCATTAATTGATAACCTAAAGCAAAATATTTCAGAAAACATGATACATATTCCAGGTGGTCTATCTCCAGTGGTCACTGGTCATATGACTAACAAAAGAGGTTCATGTTCACGGATCATCAAGGAGCCAGGTGAAAATTCCATATCTACAGGGCAAAAAGGCAGGTAGAATTCCAGGTCTTATTAAATGAGAGCCGAAAGAAAGCCAAAAGGGTTAACCTGAAGAATGCAGCATGTTTTCATTTCAGGTGAAGCTGACTCTAAGTTAATTTCATTGTTGGTAGAGATAAATAATTAGCAGCCTTATTTTGATATAGTATATTTTCTTAACAAACATAATATTAATATGACATTTATTGACCATAAACATAAAATAAATTAATTCTGAATAAAGCATTTCTTAACATAGATAATATAGTAAAGTACTGAAAGGTAACCTCTGAACAAACAGTACACACAGAAATCTCATGGTAAATCTGATGGAGGCTGGATTTACCTCTCTAAGTGCAAAGCCTGAAACAGGACAGAGAAAAGCTGAATTGCTATTAATGTAACAATATATGGCAAATTAACACTAAGTCTACTCATCTTCCATTAAAAAAAAGGCACCAGATACTAAAGCGCTTTTAATTCCTGTGTTCATCTTTTTTGTTGGGCAAATAAGACAATCAGCACATTTTTAATACTGTCAAATTCCATAGTCAGTCAACCACTGGTCCTTCAACACTATGAAGATTTTATTATATTCCTTAGCAATCAATGATAACAATTTTAATTTTTTCTTCTACCATATGTCTTCTAAAACTTTTTTATTTTGTCCATCAAAAGTCATTATGCAAATTCCAGACCAAAAAATTTTCTCTCAATCTGGAATTCTAAACATTGTTAGTTTTTCTGATTTGCAAACAGTGACAAACAAACACAACAACAAAAACTAAATCATAAAACAAAGCAAAATAATAGACTATCTACTTTTTGGAGAACTTTCTCTAATTCCAGAATAAGGTATTCTGGCTCCACAGCAAACATTTTCAAAAACATGCTGTATGTGAAGACACTAATATTGACAGCATTCATCCTATGTACTAGCGTGACTAGTAATTCTTTCTTGAAAACTTGAGATAAAATCCATAAAACATAAAATTTACCATTTTACCAGTGGCATTTAGTATGTTCAAAACTGCTCTATCTAGTTCCAAAACATTCTCATCACCCCAACAGAAAAACCCGTAACTATTAAGCAGCCACACTGTTTTCTTTCCCTTCCCAAACCCTGGCAATTTGCTTCTCTATCAGTGAATTTGCTTGTTCTGGATATTTCATATAAATGGAATCATACAATATGTGCCTTTTTGTGCCTGGCTTCTCTACTTAGTATAACATGTTCACAGGTTCATCTGCGTGGCAGCACGTATAAATTAGTACTTCATTCTTTTTATGTCTGAGTAATATTCCACTGTATGTATATACCACATTTTGTTTGTTAATTCATCAATAGACATTTGGGTTGTTTTTGCCTTTTGGCTATTGTAAATAGTGAAGCTATGAACATTTGTGGACAGGCATTTGCTTAAGCATGTTTCAATTTTTGTATATACCTAGGAATGGAATCGCTGGTTCACATGGTAATTCTATGTTTAACTTTTGAGGAACAATCAATCAATCAATATCTAGTGAGAAGACTTCTCTGTGGAAAATATATTTGAGACTTTTGATGCTCCTTATGCATCTGGGGTAACATGTCATTATTTTCACTCAATTTTCATTGGTCTTCTAGGATTTGAAATATACACAATCTACTATATTAGAAACATTTATCCTCAAAACCTCCAATTCCATTTTCTCTACCATAGTAAGTAGCTTTATACTTCATGGCATACTAAAAATGTCAACTGGTACAGTGCCCTCAAATTCTCAAAAATTTAAAAAATAAATTTCTGAATACAATGGGTCTCCTATACTGAAAAAAAAAAAACAACAAAAAAATAACTCATTTTAACAACAAGTTATCCAGCCAAAAAACAAAATTAAACTTAAAACTTATGAAAATTTGATAAAAAAATTTTATGCAGTTAGGTCATACATTGAGAAGGAAGCCAGAGAAAGGTATCACCGACTTTGTGGAATACTGTTGGAAGAAGAAAAACAAATGGAATTTTTACAGGAAAAAAGGATGATCATAGATTAGATTTGGGTTGAGTCATTAGCATCTTTCACTCTGAAGATAGCACATGACTCAAACCCCTATCACATTTTATAGTTTATTCATTAATAGCCAAAGACTTTGTTAAATAAGTCTCTGATTCCAACATTCATGACTATTAATGGGATAAAAATAGGTTTTCATCATGTTGGAAACAAATACAATTTTATAAGCCTACTCCACATACTAATTTTTTAAAAATACATTATAAAAGGTCATCAAGCTACTATAGTTCCAAAATAGCATTAATTTCTTTTCACTGCAACAGTTTAGAGGTTTCACATATCTTATTTCATAATTTTCAGAAACCAAGTATCATTTAAAATCATCTATAATAATGCATTCTAGAAAGAAGAAAGTAATCACTAAAATTTGTTGTTTCTTCATTATCAGTTTTTCAAAGGACATCAAATGTTACCAATCACAAATTGCCTTAATAAAATTAAAGATCTGTATTTGTTGGTTTATTTATTCATTCATTTAAGTTTACACTGCCCCAAATGTTCCTGAATATGTTAGCTTTTAGACAATTTAAACAGTGCCTACAAATTTCATTTTGCTGGCTACAAACCTGACCCAGAATCATATTTTGAGAATTCTAGAGTTTAAAATTTTGACTACTTTCTACCCCTAAGAGAAAAGACAGGTTGGTGCCACTTGTTGGCTGGGAGGCACATTAGTACTTTGCTGCCAGTAATTTAGTAGGAAACCTGGAAGGTCGCCAATGAACCAAAAATTAGGATAAGCCTTTCCCCAAGATGGTAATACCTCATTTATAGTCAGCTATTTTACATATTTTAAAATTTCTGTTCTCTCACAAGCATATAAAGAAAGAATATAAGAAGGAGGGAATCTAAGCACAATGGAGGGAATCCAAGCACAATGAAGAATGGAAAAGCAGATCCTGAAAACATTTTATTTGTTCACAGGTGTAAAATGGCAATCCTCAAACTAATTCAAAAAGAAAATAATTATGTTCAATTCTTTTATTTTCTAGTTAAAATCTAATGTCACATCAAAATGTTGTCAAGACTTACCTTACAGTTTATGAATCAAAGGTATGTTATACAGAGCTCAATAAAGTTTTTAAATTCCATTGTTAGTAGCATCTTTGTTATACATATTTGATCTAGACAATCCCTTATATGGGTGACTAAATTCTCATACCGGCTTTGACTCATTTTCCTTTCTTCTAGCTAACTTATTATTTTTATAATATTTCCAGTGCCTCAGTTATTTTACTAATGAAAACATCTTAATGAAGTCATATACAGTTATAAGAATACTCCACAATGGTGTCACACAGACCTTTCTTATGAGTTACAAAAGGGACTGACTAGAAACTACAATGAAATCACCAAATCTTTGTGTTGATAAACATAAGCCACATTTATAACACACTAATTGGACTACTGCTGTTAATATGCATCAATACCTCTATTTCTATTTTAGAAACCACCTGTTTTCAGTTTGATGAACTAGCTATAAAGTTTGGTATTATTATGATAAATACAAGATTGTTTTTGGAAGAAAAACAGGTGAGACAGAGGGTAGAGCATGATGGAGAAATAGAAATCTCCACCAACTGTCCCCCCAGCAAGGACATCAATTTAACAACTTTCTACACACACATACACAAATACCTTCATGAGAACCAAAAATCTGGTGAGCTTTCACAGTACTTTGTTTTAATTTCATATCCCCAAAAGACTGAGTGAAGAGACAAAAAATCACTCTTGAATTGCCAGTGCCACCCCTCCCTGACCCCAGCAATCTTAAGGCACAGAACTCATTGCTGTTCTGCTAGAACTAGAAAACCAGAACAAACTGAGCTAAGCTTGCCCACAGAGGGAACATCAGAACCAGCCCTAGGCAGAGAGGAATCACTAATTCCAGCAGTGTGAACTTAAGTGCCTACAAACCTTACCACCAAGGCCTGCAACACTCTGTGTCTCCAAGTAAACCTGAAGGCAGGCTAGGCCATAAGGACTGGACCCGAGATGGTGGACTGGGAGGACACAGTCCACTGTGGGGCAGCCACTGGAGTGCTGGCAATACCTCTCCCCTAACCCCATGCTACACAGCTCTCTGCTCCAATAGAGACCCCTTCCTTCTGCTTGAGGAGAGGAGAGGGACGAATGGGGAGGATTTTGTCTTACATGTAAGATGTCAGTTCAGCCAAGGCAGGATAGCACAATGGTCAGAGTTGTGAGGCACCTGTTCCAGGCCTTAGCTCCCAGATGATATTTCTGGCCACATCCTGGTCCAGAAGGAAACCCCTGCCTTGAAGGAAAGGACACATCCTGGCAGCATTCATTATCTGCTAGTTGAAGAGCCCTTGAGCCCTGAGTAACCAGTAGAAACACCCAGGTACTACACCAAGGATCCTGGGTGAGCCTCAGAGACTTACTGGCTTCAGATACCAGCAAATCCACAGTAGGGTAGAGCACCAAGCAGGTTTTAGAGTCTTCAATTCTAGGACTTGACACTTGGATGGCACTTCTGTACCTAACCTGGGTCAGAGGGGAGCTCACTATCCTGAAGGGTGAGTCCTAGGCCAGGCAGCATTCAACACAAGCAGACTTAGGAGACCTTGGGCCTAAAGGAAACATCAAGGGCAGTCTTGTAGTACTCCTCGTGGCCTGGGGTGGCAGTGGCCATGGAGTGAGGCTCCTCTGCCTTTGAAATGGGGAGTGACGGTGGGAAGGATTGCATCTTGTTGTGGTTTGAGTGCCAGCTTGGCCACAATACAGTAGAACCCCAGGTAGACTTCTAAGGTTTTTCACCCTAGTCCCTGACTCCTGGATAGTACTTCTGGACCTTGCCACTCTGAAGGGAAGGACACAGGCCTGGCTGGCTTTGTCACCTGCTGACTGAAGAGCCCCAGGATCTTTAGTACACATAGGCAGGCGTGTAGCCAGGGAGTGGTCACAGCAGGCCTTTGGCAAGATCCAGTGTTGTGTTGGCTTCAGGTCTGACCTAGTGTAGTCATAGTGTTCATGGCCCTAGGGATGCTTGTTACACTCCACCCCCAGCTTAGATGGCTTAGAACAGAAAGATAGAGAGGTTCTGTATGTTCGGGAGAAAGTAAGAGAAGAGAACAAGAGTCTCTGCCTGGTAATCTAGAGAATTCTCCCAGATCACGACCAAGACTATCAAGGCAGTACCTCTATGACTCTGCAAGAACCACAGCATTGCTGGACTTGGGGCGCCCCTTAAAGCAATATCTGCTTAGAGCACAATACCAAGTCCTTTCAAATATCTGGAAAGCCTTCCCCAAAAGGACAGTTAAAATAAGTGTAAACAGTGAAGACCATAACACCTAAACTTTCAATGCCCAGACACTGAAGAACATCCATTAGCATCAGCATCATCCACAAAAACATGATCTCACTAAATGAACTAAATAAGGCACCAGGTAACAATTTGGGAGAAAAAAAGACACGTGACCTTTCAGACGGAGAATTCAAAATTGCTGTATTGAGGAAACTCAAAGAAATTCAAGATAACTTAAAGAAGAAATTCAGATAAATTTCACAAAGAGATTGAAATCATTAAAAAGAATAAAAATTCTGGAGATGAAAAATGCAATGGGCATACTGAAGAATGTAGTAGAGTCCTTTAACAGCAGAACTCATCTAGCAGAACAAAGAATTAGTAAGCTTGAAGACAGGCTATTTGAAAATACATAATCAGAGGAGACAAAAGAAAAAAGAATAAAAAACAATGAAGTATGCCTATAGGATCTAGAAAATCGCCTGAAAAGGGCAAATTTAAGAGTTATTGGCCTTAAAGAGGAGGCAGAAAAACAGATAAAGGCAGAAAGTTTTTTCAAAGGGATAACAACAGAGAGCTATCCAAACCTAGAGAAAGATACCAGTATCCAAGTACAAGAAGGTTATAGAACACCAAGCAGACTTCATCCAAAGAAGACTACCTCAAGACATTTAATAATAAAACTTGCAAAGGTCAGGGATAAAGAAAGGATCCCAAAAGAAAAGAAATAATATGCAATGGGGCTTCAATACTGATGGTAGCAGTCATCTGGAGTGATTGCTGCCATCACCCCAGCCACAGCAGGGAAGCATGGCCAGGGCTACATACTCCACAGGCCCTGCAGGAGGCCAGAAAAAGTGGGAGCCCTGCTCCTTCTACATTGGTGGGGCAGGAGCGCCCCAAGTGCAGCTGCAGCTGCCTGAGTGACAGAGTTGTGGCTGTGGACCTGGCCCTCCCACTCCTGGAGTAGGCAGGAGCCACACCCTCCCAGGTACAGCTATAGTCACCCAAGCCACAGCTGTAGAGCCAGGCATCTGCACACACTCAGGAGCCTGAGAAGGCTCCCCCTGCCCTTACAGGTTCAGAAGTGTCTGCTCCCACTCCTGGTGCCTGCTTCTATTTTGAAGCAAGTTTGGGGCTTAGCCCAGGCACTGTTATAGCCCAGCTGGGTATGTGCATGATCAAGGCAGTGCTGACATACCAGCCCCCTCCCACCTTGGTCCCCTCTGGACTTTAGGCACCAACAAGCATGAGAGGGAATCCATGGTGGGTTGAGGGCAGCTTGGCACTGACCTGTAGGTGCCTCTTGGCATGAATAGCCTGGGCAGAAGGGGACAGGTCCCTGGCAAGGCCCCACCGTCAGGCCAGAAAGGGCCTAAAGACTGGGGGGCCACACTGCCAGTCCTACAGATCAGAGCAGGAACTTATGGTGGCTTTTCAGGACCCACCCATGGCCAACCATGGACAAATTGGCGCACACTTCTTCCCCTCAGAGGCCCATAAAAGCCCTGGGCTCAGCCAGAGATGAGCAGACGTCAGGACAACAAAGCTGCTGAAAGGAGCTACCCACTCCAGGGCCTCCTCTCTGCTGAGAGCTGCAGATGTCAGGATGACCAACTGCAGAGAGAAACTACCCACTCCAGGGCCTCCTATCTGCTAAGAGCTAACCACTCAACATGATGACCAGACTGCAGAGAGGAGCTACCCACTCCAAGGCCTCATCTGAACTATCCTATCATTCGGTGAAGCTACTCTTCACCTCGCTCACCCTCCGCTTGTCCGTATATCTCATTCTTCCTGGATGCAAGAGAAGAACTTGGGACCTGCCAAATGGCAGGACTGAAAAAGCTGTAACACAAAGAGGGCTGAAACGCACCCCTTGCTCACCACATTGTGGATGAAGAGAAGAGCTGCAGCCCTTCAGGAAGCCCAGACCTCAGAGTGCCCCAAGCCAGGGCTGTGATTCCCTCTTTGGGGCCCTGAGGTTCCTAGAGTCTCCAAGCTGCTGAGTGACAAGGAAGCTGCTTGCAGTGTGCCAGGTCTAGCTGCAGTCTCACAAAGAGCCAGTGCCCACGCTGCACCTGGAGGTGCCCACCCTGCTGCAGCAGCTGGCATGCCTGATTGTGTGGAGTGACTGCACCTCATACTCACTAGCTCACATACCTCTTGCCACCCCATAAATGGCTCAGCCTTGGCAGGCATGGGATCTAGGCCAGTAGCCTGAGCCAAGCACAGCCCGCCAGGTCCAGTGTGTGGATCGAGCCCAGTGGGCCCAAGAAAAACTCAGGCAAAGGTGCCACCAGCCATAGAGGTTTCTGACCAGAAAAGTGACACCCCAAGGATCCTGCAACAAGATGTCTGGCTTAGTGAAAACCTTTGACTTTTCAGTGAAAACCTTATGGGCCAGGAGAGAGTGGCCTGATATATTTAAAGGACCAAAGGAAATTTTTTTTTCCCCTAGAATAGCATATCCAGTGAAAAGATCCTTCAAACATGAAGAAGAAATAGTTTACCAGACCAAAAAAAAAAAAAAAAAAAAAAAAAAAGCTGAGGGTTTCCCCTGTACCTGAAGGGAATACTTCAATCAGAAAGGGCATTAATTAGCAACAAATAATCACAGAAGGAACAAAACTCACTGGATATAGTAAATACACAGAAAAACACAGAATATTATAACACTGTAACTGTAGAGTAGAAAGACTAAATGATGAATGAATAAAAAATAATAATGTCTCACCATATATAAAAATCAAATCAAAATGGATTTTAAAAGCTTACATCTAAACCTCAAACTATGAAACTATTATTCTAAAAGAAAACAGTGGGGAAGCTCTCCAGGACATTGGACTGGGCAAAGATTTCCTGAGTAATACCCCACAAGCACAAGCATCCAAAGCAAAAATGGACAAACGGGATCACATCAGGTCAAAATGCTTCTATACTGTAAAGGATACAATCAACAAAGAGAAGAGATAACCCACAGAATAAGAGAAAATATTTGCAAACTACCCATCTGACAAGGGATTAATAACCAGAATATATATAAAGAGCTCAAACAACTCTACAGGGGAAAATCTAATAATTAGATCAAAAATGGGCAAAATATTTAAATAGACATTTCTCAAAAGAAGACACACACATGGTAAATAGGCATATGAAAGGATGCTCAACATCACTGATCATTAAAGAAACCGAAATCAAAACTACAATGAGATATCATATCACCCCAATTAAAATGGCTTATATCCAAGACAGGTAATATCAAATGCTGGTAATGATGTGGAGAAGGAACACTTGTACACTGTTGGTGAGGATGTAAAATTGGTACTACTATGGAGAACAGTCTGGAGATTCCTCAAAAAAACTAAAAATTGAGCCACCGTATGATCTGGCAATCTTTTCCCTAGGTACATACCCAAAAGAAATGAAACCAGTATATCAAAGAGATATCTGCCATGTTTATTGCAGCACTTTTACAATAGCCAAGATTTGAAAGCTACCTAAGTGTCCATTAATAGATTAATGAATAAGAAAAATATGGTACATATACACAATGGAATACTATTCAGCCATTAAAAAAATGTGATACTGTCATTTGCAACAACATGAATGGAACTGGAGATCACTACGTTAAGTGAAATAAGCCAGGCACAGAAAGACAAGCATCACATATTCTCACTTATTTGTGGGATCTCAAAATGAAAACAACTGAACTCATGGGTAGTGGGTAAGTAGGGATAGTTAATGGGTATAAAAAAGAATTAAAAAGAATAAATAAGACCTACTATTGATAGGACAATAGGGTGACTATAGTCAATAATAATTATATATTTTTAAATAACTTAAAGAATGTAATTATTTGTGATTCAAAGTATAAATGTAAGAGAAAATGAATACCCCATTCTCCATAATGTGCTTATTTCACATTGCGAAATGAATAACCTATTCATCATAATGTGCTTATTTCACATTGCATGCCTGTAACAATCTCATCTAACCCATATATATATACCTACTAAGTACCTACAAAAATTTTTAAAAACATTTTAAAATTTTAAAATAAATAAATAAAAGATAAACAGGTAAAACACTATAAATGCACCAGACTTACGAAGAACTCAATTATATAGAACATGTACTAATGGCATTAAGAAAATACTCAACTAGTTTAAAGGAAAAATGTTAATTTATTCTGTGGTATGCACTAATAAAAAGTAGCATAGTAAAAAATCACTTTGAAGATTGTTGTTGTTCAACTACACCAGGAAAATACAGCCTGAGTTTGTAGGAGCTTTGGGCTAGTCATAAACTCTCCAAATCTCAGCTGCCTTATCTATAAATGAAGAAAAGGAAACATCCAAAAGACTCTGCATTGAGAATCCATATCTGGGAGGAAATAATAGCATCTTAAAGTTATACATATACATGCCTAGAAATATACAAAATTAAAAATGTTAATATAAATGATTTATTTTTCATCTTCAAGGTGGTAATGTGGTTTCTGAAATAATAAAACTGGAGTAAAAACATATATAAATTAGAAATACTTTTTAATATAAATTATGCTTAGATGTTTTTTATAAATTCTCTTTATGGAAAACTACAAATAGAAAGACAATCCTCTCGTGAAAATGTTAAAGATCAAGGCAGGAAGATTACTTGAGCCAAGTAATTCAAAACCAGCCTGGGCAACATAGCAAGATGCTATTTTAATAAATACATAAAATAATTTTAAAATGTGCCTAACATTTATATATTCTACTTCTATATTTTATACCTTATTGATTGCTCAAAACTTCACTTCTTAATTTTTAACTTTAAGGGTACTTAGTAAGTTTATATATTTATGGGGTACATGAGATATTTTGACACAGGCATATAATACAAAATAATCACATCACAATAAATAGGATATCCATCACCTCAACTATTTATCCTTTTTTTGTTACAAACAATCCAATTATACTCTTTAAGTTGTTGTGAAAAGTACAATAAATTATAGTTGACTGTAGTCATGCTACTGTGCTATCAAATACTAGGTTTTATTCATTCTGTCTAATTATATTTTTACAACCATTAACAACTCCACTCCTCCCCTGCAACCCTTCCTAACCTCTAGTAACCATCATTCTGCTCTCTGTCTTCATGAATTCAATTGTTTAATTTTTAGCTCCCACAAATAAGTGAGAACATATAAAGTTTGTTTTTCTGTGCCTAGCTTATTCCACTTAATAAATGTCCTCTAGTTCTATCTAAGTTGTTGCAAATGACAGGATCTCATTCCTTTTTAGGCTTAATAGTACTCCATTCTGTATATTTACCATTTTCTTTTTTAAAAAAATTTCTCTTTTAACTTTTACTTTAGGTTCAGGAATACATATACACATTTGCAATCAAGGTAAACTCAGGTCTTGGGGTTTTGATATACAGATTTTTTTGTCACCCAAATACTAAGCATAGTACCCAAAAGGTATTTTTTGTGATCCTGTACTTCCACCCTCCGACCTCAAGTTTGCCCCAGTGTCTGTTGTTCCCTTGTGTCCACATGCCTTCTTACTTAGCTCCCACTCCTAAGAGAGAGCATGCAGTATTTGGTTTTCTGTTCCTGTGTGTGTTTGCTAATAATGAAGACCATTATTTTCATCTTCAAGGTGGTAATGTGGTTTCTGAAATAATAAAATTCCTAATTTATTGAGAGTTTTTCCGTTCCATCCATGTTGCTGAAAAGGACATGATCTTGTTTTTTATGACTGCATAATATTCCATGATGTATACGCACTCCATTTTCTTTACCCATTCTGCCATTCACAGTGCTTGACTCCATATCTTTGCTATTGTTAACAGTGCTGCAATGAACATCCATGTGCATATGTTTTATGTAGCATGATTTATATTTCTTGGGGCATACACCCAATAATGGGATGGCTGGGTTTTAAAGTAGTTCTGTTTTAAGTTACTTCAGGAATTGCCACACTGATTTCCACAATGGGTGAACTAATTTACACTCCCACCAACAGTGTACAGGTGTTCCCTCTTCTCTGCAACCTCTACTGCATCTGTAATTTTTTGATTTTTTAATAATTGCCATTCTTACTTGCATGAGATAGCTCACTATGGTTTTGATTTGCACTTCTCTAATTATTACTGATGTACAGCAAAAATGAAAAAAATTCATATGCTTGTTGGCTGCATGTTCATGTGCTTGGGTTTTAAAAACATCTGTTCATGTGTTTGGGTTTCACTCATAAAATTTGTTTAATTTTAATTTAATTTTCCTTACAGATTCTGGATAGTAGACCTTTGTCAGAAGCAAAGTCTGCAAATATTTTCTCCCATTTATACTGTCTGTTTACTCTGTTGATAGTTTACTTTGCTGTGTAAAGCTCTTTAGTTTAATGAGATCCCATTTCTCAATTTTTGCTTTTGTTGAAATTGCTTTTGGTGTCTTTGTCATAAAATATTTGCCAGGTCATATGCCCAGAATGGTATTGTCTAGGTTATCTTCCAGGGTTATTATAGTTTTAAGTTTTACATTCACATCTTTACATTCTTGAGTCAATTTTTTTTATATGGTGTAAAAAAAGGGTCCAGTTTCAATCTTCCCCATATGCTTAGCCAGTTATCCCAGCATCATTTATAGAATAGGGAGTACTTTCACCATTGCTTTGTTTTGTTAGCTGCGTCAAAGATCAGATGGTTGCAGGTGTGTGGCATTATATCTGGGTTCTCTATTCTGTTCCATTGGTTTATGGGCCTGTTTTTATACCAGTACCATACTGTTTTGGTTACTGTAGCTCCGTGGGTGTAGTTTGAAGTCAGGTAATTTTATGCCTCCAGCTTTGTTCTTTATGCTTATGATTGCTTTCACAATTCAGGCTCTTTTTTGATTCCATATGAATTGTAAAATAGTTTTTTTCTAGTTCTGTGACAAATGTTATTGGTAGTTTGATCAGAATCACATTGAATCTACAAATTGTGTTGAGCAGTATGGCCATTTTTAAAATAATATTATTTTTTCCTATCCATGAACAAAGAATATTTTCTCATTTGTTTGTATCATCGCTGACTTCTTTAAGCAATGTTTGTAATTCTCATTGTAAAGACCTTTTACCTCCCTGGTTAGCTGTATTCCTAGGTATTTTATTCTCTTTCCGGCAATTGTAAATGGGACTGCATCCCTGATTTGGCTCTCTGCTTTTATGTTGGTGTAAAGAAATGCTACTAATATTTGTACACGGATTTTGTATCCTGAAATTCTGTTTAAGTTGTTTATCAGCTCAAGGAGCTTTTTGGCCAGGAAAATGGGGTTTTCTAAATATAGAACCATGTCATCTGCAAACAGAGATATTCTGACTTCCTCTTTTCCTATTTGGATGCCTTTTATTTCTTTTTCTTGCCTGACTGTCCTGGCCAGGACTTCCAATATTATGTTTAATAGGAGTGGTGAAAGAGGGCATTCTGGTCTTTTGCCAGTTTTCAAGGAGAATGCTGCCACTTTTGTCCATTCAGTATAATGCTGGCTGAAGGTTTGTCTTAGTTGGCTCTTATTATTTGCGTTCCTTCAATGCCTAATTTATTGAGAGTTTTTAACATGAAAGTATGCTCAATTTTATCAAAAGCCTTTTCTGCATCTATTGAGATAATCATGTGGTTTTTATCTTTAGTTCTGTTTATGTGATGAATCACTTTATTGATTTGTGTATTTTGAGCCAACTTTGCATCCCGGAGATAAAGCCTACTTGATTATGGCGAATTACCATTTTGATGTGCTGCTGGATTAGGTTTACTAACATTTTGTTGAAGATTTTTGCATTTATGTTTATCAAAGACATTGGCCTGAACTTTTATTGCTGTTGTATCTCTGCCAATTTTAGTATCAGAATAATGCTGACTTCATAGAATGAGTTAGGAAGAAATCCCTTCTCCTCAATTTTTTTGGAACATTTTCAGTAGGAATGGTACCAGCAGTTCTTTATACATCTGGTAGAATTCAGTCATGAATCTGTCTCGTCCTGGGCTTTTTTTTTTTTTTTTGTGGGGGAAGGTCGGTAGGCTATTTATTGTGGACTCAATTTTGGAGCTCATTATGAGTCTGTTCAGGAATTTGATTTCTTCCTTGTTCAGTCTTGGGAGGACGTACGTGTCCAGGAATTTATTAGTTTCTTCTAGAGTTTGTATTTTGTATACATAGAGGTGTTCATAGTAGTATCTAATGGTTATCTGTATTTCTGTGGGGTCAGTGGTAACATTTTCTTTCTCAATTCTGTTTATTTAGATCTTCTCTCTTCTTTATTTGTCCAGTTAGCAGACTATCCATATTAATTCTTTCAAAAAACTACTTCCTGGATTTGTTGACCTTTTGCATGGTTTTCATGTTTCGATCTCTTTTAATTCAGCTCTGATTTTGGTTATTTTTTGTCTTTTGCTAGCTTTGAGGTTGGTTTGCTCTTCTCTAGTTCTAGTTGTAATGTTAGGTTGTTAATTTGAGAACTTTCTAATTTTTTGATGTGGGTGTTTAGTGCCATAAATTTCCTTCTTAATGCTGCCATACCTGTGTCCCACAGATTCCGATGTGTTTTATCTTTGTTCTCATTAGTTTCAAATAACTTCTTGTTTTCTGCCTTAATTTCATTATTTACTAAGAAGTCATTCAGGAGCATGTTTAATTTGCATGTAACTATAGTTTTGACTTATTTTCTTCAAATTAAATTCCATTTTTACTGTACAGGGTACCACATTTTATCCAGTCATCTCTTGATGGACACTTAGGTTGTTTCAAATCTTAGCTATTGTGAAGAGTGTTGCAATAAACAGGGGAGTGTAGATATCTATTCAACATATCAATTTCCTTCCTTTTGGGTATACACATAACAGTGATTGCTGGAGCACATGTAGCCCTATTTTTAGTTTTTTTGAGGAAACTCCAAACCATCTTCCATAATGGTTATATTACTTTACACTCCCATCACCATGGCACAAGGGCTCCCCTTTCTTTACATCTTCACAAGCCTGTTATTGCCTGTCTGGGATATAAGCCATTTAGCTGGAATGGGATATCTCATTGTAGTTCTGATTTGAATTTTTCTAATAATCAGTGATATTGTTTGGCTGCGTCACCATCCAAACCTCATCTTGAATTGTGTAACTCCCACAATTCCCACATGTAGTGGGAAGAACCCAGTGGGAAGTGATTGAATTATAGGGGTGGGTCTCTCCTGAGTTGTTCTTGTGAATGAGTCTCAAGATCTAACGGTTTTAAAAACAGGAGTTTGCCAGGAAATGGGTGTAACCTAGGAAAGAAAAAAATGGGAGTTTCCAGCCAGACATGGTGGCTCACATCTGTAATCCCAGCACTTTGGGAGGCCAAGGCACATGGATCACAAGGTCAACAGATTGAGACTATCCTTTCCAACATGGTGAAACCCCGTCTCTACTAAAAATGCAAAAATTAGCTGGGAGTGGTGGTGCGCACCTGTAGCCCCAGCTACTCAAGAGGCTGAGCCAGGAGAATCACTTGAACCTGGGAGGCAAACATTGTGGTGAGCCAAGATCGTACCACTGCACTCCAGGAACAGAGAGAGACTCTGTCTCAAAAGCAAAAAAAAAAAAGAAAAAAAAAAAGGCAGTTTCCCTGTTTTGCCTGCTGCCATCCATGTAAGATATGACTTGCTTCACCTTGCCTTCCACCATGATTGTGAGGCCTCCCCAGCCATGTGGAAATGTAAGTCCATTAAACCCCTTTCTTTTGAAAATTGCCCAGTCTCAGGTATGTATCAGCAGCATGAGAACAGACTAACACAATCAGTGATGGTGAGCACCTTTTCATTTACTTGTTTGAGATTTGAGTGCCTTCTTTTGTTGCCACACAGCAGCTTTTCAACATGATATAATCCTATTTGTCCATTTTTGCTTTGGCTGCCTGTGCTTGTGGAGAAATCTTTGCCCAGTTCAAAGTACTGGAGTGTTTCCCCAAGTATTTCCTTTAGTACTTACAGTTTGAATTCCTATATTTAAGTCCTTAGTCTATTTTGATTTGATTTTTGTATATGGTAAGAGACAGGGGTCTGGTTTCATTTTCTACATATGGATATCCAGTTTTCTCAGCACCATTTATTAAAGAGATTGTCTTTTCCTCACTATATGTTCTTGGCAGCTCTGTTGAAAATGAATTCATCGTAGATGTACAGATTCACTTCCAGATTCTCTATTGTGTTCCATTGGTCTGTGTGTCTATTTTCTGTTTGTTTTTGCAAACAAAGTCTTGCTCTGTCACCAGACTGGAGTGCAGAGGTATGACCTCAGCTCACTGCAACCTCTGCCTCCTGCGTTCAAGTGATTCTCCTGCCTCAGTCTCCCGAGTAGCTGGGATTACAGGTGCGCGCCACCAAGCCCAGCGAATTTTTGTATTTTTAGTAGAGACGGGGTTTCCCATGTTGGCCAGAATAGTATGGATCTCTTGACTTCATGATTGCCCCCTCAGCCTCCCAAAGTGCTGGGATTACAGGTGTGAGCCACCACACTCAGCCTGTGTGTCTGTTTTCATGCCGCTACAATGCTGTTTTGGTTAATATAGCTCTGTTAACAAAAACTTTACACTTTAACTTTGTCTTCCCACTTTTTAACTTTATGTTGTTTCTATTTATATCTTACTGTACTATCTTAAAAATTTGTTGTAGTTATTATTCTTGATCAGTTCACCTTTTCTTCTTTCTACTTAAGATATGAGTAGTTTATACACCACAACTTCAGTGTTACAGTATTCTTTGTTTTTCTGTGTACATACTATTACCAGTGAGTTTTGTATCTTCAGATGATTTCTTATTGCTCTTTAACATCCTTTTCCTTCACACAAAAAAAACTCCCTTTAGCATTTCTTGTACAATAGGTCTGATGTCAATGAAGACCTTCATCAGGTTGTTTGCCTGGAAAAGTACTTCTCCATTATGTTTGAAGGATATTTTTGCCAGATATACTATTCCTTTTTTTTTTTTTCGTTTTCTTTCATCATGTGAAATATGTCATGCCACTTTCTCCTGGCCGGCAAGGTTTTCACTGAGAAGTTGACTGCCAGATGTATTGAGCTCCACTGTATGTTATTTTTTTTTCTCTTGCTGCTTTTAGGATCCTTTCTTTATCCTTGACCTTTGGGAGTTTGATTATTAAATGTCTTCAGGTAGTCTTATTTGAGTTAAATCTGTTTAGCATTCTATAATCTTATTGCACTTAAATATTAATAACTTTTCTAGGTTTGGGAAGCTCTCTATTATCTCTTTCAATAGCTTTCAACCCCGTCTCTTTCTTTATCTCCTTTTTGAGGTCAGAGTCTCAGATTTGCCCTTATGAAGCTACATTCTAGATCTCATAAGCATACTTCATTCTTTTTTATTGTCATTTCTTTTGTCTCCTTTGACTATGTATTTTTAAACAGCCCTTCTTCAAGCTCACTAATACTTCTGCTTGATCACTTTTGCTGTCAATTGACTCTAATGTATTATTAAGTGTCTCAATTGCGTTTGTCAACTCTGGAATTTCTGGGGTTTTTTGTTTGTTTTAATATTTTGAGTGCAGTGGTGCAATCTCAGCTCACTGCAACCTCTGCCTCCCAGACTCAAGTGATCTAGCCACCTTGGCCTCCTGAGTAGTGGGGACTACAGGCATGTGCCACTGCACCTAACTAATTTTTTGTATTTTTAGTAGATGGGGTTTTGCCATGCTGCCATATCACACCTGGCCTGCTTGATCTTTTTAATTATTTGTATCTCTTTGTTAAAATTATCTCATAGGATACTGAATTCCTTCTCTGTGGTATCTTGAATTTCTTTGGGTTTCTTCAATATAGTTATTTTGAGTTCTCTGTCTGAAAGGTCACATATCTCTGCCTCTCCACTATTGGTCACTGGTGCTTTATTTAGTTTGGTGAGGTCATGTATTCTTGGATGATTTTCATGCTTGTGGATATTCATTGGTGCCTGGGCATTGAAGAGTTATTTATTGTAGTCTTCACAGTCTAGACTTGTTTTTACCCATCATTCTTGGGAAGGCTTTCCAAGTATTCAAAGGGACTTGAGTGTTATAAGCTTTGGTCTTTGGTCACTGCAGTAATACCTGCATTAAGAAGTACCCCAAGCCCAGCAATGCTGTGGCACTTGCTGGCTCATTGAGGTACCTCCTTGGTGGTCTTGGATAATATCCAGAATTCCCTGGATTCCCTGGCAGATACTTCTGTTCTTTTCCCTTAACAAACAAGAGTCTCTATATACAGTGCTATCTGGAGCTGGGGAAGAGGTAAAACAAGCATCCCTGTGATCACCACTAGTCGTACTACTTTGGATCAGATTGAAAGCCAGAACACATGAGGTCTCACCACAGATTACAGTGACCAATGCCTGGCTACCCCACCTGTGTTCTCTGAAGTCCCAAGGGCTGTACAATCAGCAGGTGACAAATCCAGCCTGGTTTATATCATGTCTCCTTCAGGCAAGTTGCTCCTAGCCCTGGACAGATCCAGAGGTGCCATTCAGGAGACAGAACTGGGGATCAGGAACCTTAGGAGTCTACCTGGTGCTCTATTCTACCGTGGCTAAGCTGGCACCTGAGCCACAAGACAAAGTTCTTCCTAGTCTTCCCTTTTCCTCAAGTAGAGGTCTCACCCTACAGCCACCGTTGCCCCAACCCTGAAGGGAGTATGGTCTGGCTACCACCAATGTTCACTCAAGGCCCAAGCAGGAGGAAAGAATTTTTCTTTGCAAGTTTTGAGCTACACTGCCAAGGGTTGCAGGAGGATGAAGGCAGGGCGACACAGACACTCACTTGGCCCTCCCAGCTGGTGTTTCACTAGGTCACATGAACCGCAAATCCGCTATCTCTGAGCCCAGTATAGTATAGCACCAAGGCTAGCCCAGGAATTGCAGTCCTTGTGTCCTAGACTGCTGATATGATTTGGGTCTGTGTCCTCACCAAAATGTGATGCTCAACTGTAATCCCCAATGTTGGAGATGGGACCTGGTAGAAGGTGATTAGATAACGGAAAGTTTCTCATGGTTTAATGTCATACCTCTTGGTGGTATCATTGCAATAGTAAGTTCTCTTGAGATTTGGTTGTTTACAAGTGTGTGGCAACTCCCCCAACTGCTTGTTCCTGCTCTGGATATGTAAGATGTTTCTGTTTCCCCTTCACCTTCCGCCATGATTGTAAGTTTCCTGAGGCCTCCCCAGAAGCAGAAGCCACTATGCTTCCTGTACAGCCTGCAGAACTGTGAGTCAATTAAACCTCTTTTCTCTATAAATTACCCAGTGTCAGGTATTTCTTTATAGCAGTGCCAGAACAGACTAAAACAAGTGTCTGTCAAATTTCTCAAAGACCACAGAGGACTTTAACCCATAGTGTCAAGCCTTGCCACAACTCAGGTTTTGACCGTTGAGATAGACAATTCATTTCCAACTAGGGCTGGTCTAAATGCTCCCTAAATGGGCACCAGCTGAGTTCTACCCTGTGTTGCATTCCACTGTGATGGGGCAGCACTGAGTTCTAATGCAATGTACGATAATCCCTATACTTTCCCTTCCCCAAGCATACAGATACAGTCTGAGTGGCCCACAGCTGCTGCCAGGGGATAAGGGATGAGTCTTTCCTATCCTCTTTAGTACCTCTTTCCTTATTATGATTTTAAAACTAGGTACTATGATCACTCAATTCCTCTTCTGGTTCTCATAAGGGTGCTTTTTCATGTGAATAGTTGTTCAATGTGGTGTTCCTGTAGTGGGGGATGACTGTTGGTGGCTTTTTTTTGGTGGTGGGGCGGGGAGGCCGACAGAACCTTGCTCTGTTGCCCAGGCTGGAATGCAGTGTCATGATCTCAGCTCACCACAACCTCCACCTCCCAGGTTCAAGCAATTCCCCTGCCTCTGATTCCTGAGTAGCTGAGATTACAGGCACGTGCCACCATGTCCAGCAAATTTTTGTATTTTTAGTAGAAACAGGGTTTCACCGTACTGGCCTGTCTGATCTCTAATTCCTGACCTCAAGTGATCTGCCTGCCTTGGCCTCCCAAAGTGCTGGGATTACCAGTGTGAGCACCATGCCTGGCCTGGTGGCTTCTATTCAGCCATTTTGCTCTGCCTCCTCTACGCTCATAATTTTACTTTTGATCTTCAATGATAAAATATACCAATCTCCAACAACCAAGGAAAAGTCATTTGTTTCCTTTTTTTCTTTTTTTGAGATAGCTCTGTAACCCAGACTGGAATGCAGTGGCACAACTACAGCTCACTGTAATACTCAACTCCTGGGCGCAAGCAATCATAACATCCCAGCCTCCTGAGTAGCTAGGACGGCAGATGTACAGCATTCTGCACAGCTAATGTTTTCTATTTTCTGTAGAGATAAGGGCTCACTTTGTTTACCAGACTGGTCTCAATCTCTTGGCCTCAAGGAATCCTCTTGGCTTGGCTTCCCAAAGTGTTGGTATTATAGGTGTGAGCCACCACACCCCACCAGTATTTTCAATTTTTATAATGCCTATATTTGATTATATTAATTTTTTAACATTGCTCATTAATTACAGTACCCAATATTTTATTACAGACTAGATTCTAGTATCTAAAAGAAAATAATTTGTGAAAATGGCATTTCTAAGAAAATAAAGTCCATTAATTAAAACACAAACACAAAGTTATAGTAAATATCTGGCACACAAAAGATAGATATTCAATAATTATTTACTAAAAAGATAAATGAAAGTGGCAGAAGTTGGCCCTGGTTTGATGGACTGCTCATTTCTCCTTCCATTATACCATCTGCCTCCCTAAATACCACATAGGCATAGAATAACATATCAGATTTCTTAAGGAAATAGAAAAAGGCATTGCTAGAACAGTTACTAAAGATAGGTTCATTTAAAATGCACAAAAGGAAGCTTCAGAAAATACATCTTAAAAAGAAAAATGAAAATCAAATTTTAGAGGTAAAATGATAAAAAAAAATCTTTTAAGCTTAAAGTGAAACTATCTCAAGGGTTTTTATAGCCTCAAAGAGACTACTTTTCTCCTTATTCTTCTACTGCTTGAGAGAGAGGCCAGCAGAAGCACTACAAGAAAAGAAAAGAGACAAAGTAAGCCAAAGTCTATCCCCATGGGGTCCATTTTTTTCTATTTAAAAAAACACTAACTAAATATCAACTATATGTTAAGGATCATCATAAGTGCTGAGAACAGAAAGATTATAATATGCGAACATTAGTTTAGAAGAGTCTGACAAATTTAAAGAATGAATGAGTCTGAAGGTATACATAAAACCTAAAAAAGCTTTAAGCTTATACATTAAGAGAAGCTAAAAAAAAAAAAAAAAAAAGCCCACACATTCTAATTAAAGTCTACTTTATTTGATACTAGAATTAGAGATTGTATTAAAACAAAAAATTCCCATTTATTAAATTTTTTAAAATTTACATCTAGTAATGTATTCTTTAAAAAGTTATTTATTATTTTTGAAACTGTTAGTGTATTTATTTACTTTATAGCAGACCCCTATAACTACCAATCCCAAAGAAATTACATGGAAATCCAGTATACAAAATTAGAACAAAGGTTAGCAGTTCTTTTAAAACAAGTGAGGGCCAGAGGCCAGGCTACTTGGATCATCTTCATCCTGCTCATATGCCAAGGGTACCAAATTGAAAACAATTATTTTTAAAGTATTGCATCACTAATTATAATTTAATTCCACAAACTGCTCTTGCCAATGTTATCAATGAACTACCTGTTGCTAAATCCAATTCTTAATTCTAACGGCTCATTATACTTGAACTATCAGTTGTATCGGTAACATTTCCCCTTCTTTCTTTTCCCTCCCTTCTTGTTAAAAATGATTATGTGGCTTCCAGGGCACCTGACTTTCATAGTTCACTCCTTGTTAACCAAGGAGTGAGCTACCAATTGACCAAGAAATCAGCAGCAGATCAATAACCCCTTGCTTATTCCTTCTCATATCCCCAAACAATTAATGCAGAAGATTCCAATGTTCTGGGCTTGGTTATGTTCTGTTGTCCATACTGACTCCAGGTGATCTCATCTAGTTCCATGGTTGTAAACAGCATCTACTGTTAATAACTCACAAATTTATACTTCCAAATCAGATTATCTCTCCTAAATTTCAGGCTTATTTATCCAACTGCCCTTCTGAATCTCTCCCTTTAGATATCAAATAGAAATCTTAAACACAACTCGAAACTGAGTATCTGATCTTACCTTTACATCCAGTTGCTTCTGCAGCCTTCCCTATTTTAGCTGATACAATTCTATCCTTGCAATTGCTTAGGTAAAAATCCTTAGAATCATTCTTAAATCCTTTCTTTCGCTCACTTGAGACTTCAGAATAACAGCAAGTCTAGGTAATGATGGTCAAATAAATTATAGTGTTGCAACACAACATCCTTTTAAAAAATAAATTATACATACATACACAAAAAGAACAAATAGAACTACATAAAATTAATGCCCTCAGCATAATTGGAAAACAAACTTCAAGTTACCCACAAATAGAAAAATAGGCCAGGTGTGGTGACTCACACCTGTAATCCCAGCACTTTGGGAGGCTGAGGCAGGTAGATCACTTGAGGTCAGGACTTCAAGACCCAGCCTAGCCAACACAGTGAAACCCTGTCTCTACTAAAGATACAAAATTAGCTGCGTGTGGTGGTGTGCACCTGTAATCCCCGTGACTTGGGAGGCTGAGGTAGAAGAAGTGCTTGAACCTGGGAGGCAGAGGTTGTAATGAGCTGAGATTATGCCACTGCACTTCAGCCTAGGTGACAGAGTGAGACCTTGTCTCAAGAAAAAAAAAAAAAAAAAAAAAAAAAAAAGAAAGAAAGAAAGAAAAAGAAAAAATAAACACAAATCTCAGTAAGCTATTCTTCTGGCTCCTGTCATAATCATTCATGCAAAAAAAGGAGACATTCCAAGAAAAACTGAGAAACTTCCCAGAAGAGAGAAGGATGCTAGAAGCAGGCTTAAGATTAATCTAAAATACCATCAGGGCAGGGCGCAGCAGCTCATGCCTGTAATCCCAACACTTTGGGAGGTGAGGAGGGTAAACTGCCTGAACTCAGGAGTTTGAGAGCAGCCTGGGCAAAATGGTGAAATCCTGTGAATCAGTCAGGGTTCTCTAGAGGAACAGAATTAATAGGATGGAGGTATATATAAAACTTTTACATATATATAAAAGTTTATAAGAGAGTGCTGACTCACATAATCACGAAGTCCCACAATAAGCCATCTGTAAGCTGAGAAGCAAGGAAACCAGTCGAGTCCCAAAACCTCAAAAGCAGAAAAACCGACAGTACAGCCTTCAGTCTGTGGCCAAAGGCCTAAGAGCCCCTGGCAAAGCACTCATGTAAGTCTAAAAGTCCAAAGGCTTAAGAACTTGGAGTCTAATGTTTGAGGGCAGGAAGCATCCAGAATGGGAGAAAGATGAAGGCTACAAGACTCAGCAAGTCTGTTAATTCCATTCTTCTGCCTGTTTTATTTTAGCTGCACTGGCAGATATTAGATGGCGCCCCCTGGTGCCGGCCTTCTCTAAGAGTGGGTCTGTCCCTCCCAGTCCACTGACTCAAAAGTTAATCTCTTTTGGAAACACCGTCAAAACATACCCAAGAACAATATCTTGCATCCTTCAATCAAGTTGACACTCAATATTTACCATCACACCCTATCTCTACCCAAAATATCAAAAATTATCCAGGCATGGTGGCATATGCCTGTGGTCCCAGTTACTTAGGAGGCTAATGGAGAATCATTGAGCCTGGGAGGCAGAGGTTGCAGTGAGCCAGGATCATGCCACCGCACTCCAACCAGGGTGATAGCGTGAGACCTCATCTTAATAAAGTAAAATAATCTCCACAAAGAAAAAGTTCACTCTTTTATAAAAAGTATTTAAAAGATCTTGAAAAACCAAGGACTTAATAAAAGTACTTAAGAATCCATGTGATTTAAAACCTAGGAAGATCAACTCAAAGACATATTCTACTAAAATTATGAGATTCCAAAAACAAAAATAGTTAAGGCCTCCAAACAAAACTACTGCATAACTTACGTTACTCCTTTTGCTAAAGTTTTCCCAGGCATCCCTTGTTTTGCCAAAGCTCACTTGCTCGTAAATTTATCAAGAAGTGCTTGTGAGTATAGAATTTCCCTCAGTTCATGCATGCCTGTAGCCTTGAATCTTTATGATTGAATAAAACATCCTTTGTGTTAAATGTATTTCCCTTTGTGGAAAGGAAAAAATTATGTTGGGAAATTTCTCAGCAACGATATAGAAAGCAAGGGAACAGTAAGCTTCCTAAACAAAAAACTCAATTAAAAAAAGCGAGACTAGGATGCTACATCCAAGCACAAAGATTCAAGACTACAGACATGAATTAGCTCAGGGAACTCAATACTCAGGAACATTTCTTGAGGAATCTACCAGAAAATAGGCGGTGTCCACCCAAGGGTTGACTGGGGAAACTTTAGCAAAAAGACTAATGGTGAGCATTCATTATCTTTCATTAGAGATCTAAGTCTAAAACAAGGGCAAGGAACAGAGTGAAAGACAACCTAATTATATGTTATATACTATGTATTAAATATATTTTAAAAGACGTCAAAAATGTAACTAAACATTAGGAGACAAGCGAGCCCATAAGTGAGACCCAATACCAAGAAGAATTCCCTCAGGCACTACTTCCCCAGTGGGGACAAAGAAAGATTGGGAGGACCCTAGCAGGCACTGACAGAGAAGATCCCAATATCCCTTGTAACTACTGTAGACACATACACAATGTTAGCTGCTGAGGATTCCTGCTAACTTTGTCAATGGCAACCTGAGCTGACAAAGTGACACAGAGACTACACCACTGCATCATTATTGTTGCCAGAACCACTGCACCCCACCAAGCCAGGACCTATAAACTCTTTGACAGAGACAGCTATTTCTCCTCCAAAATCTGTCTACAAAGTCTGAAAGAGGTAACTGCTTCACCAAATGTACAGACATCAATGTAAGACAACTAAGAAACTTGAAAAACTATGGAAGCATATCATCAGAAAAAGAACACATTAATTTCTCAATAGGTGAACCCCCCAAAAATAAAAATCAGTGAACTATCCAACAAAAAATTAAAATAGGAAGGTCATCAAACAGCAAAAAACAAACAAACAAACAAACAAAAAAAAACAAAAAACCCACAAAGAAATGACTGAGCAAAAATCAAGAAAACAAAATGAACAAAACAAAAGATTTATATGAGGGATTAAAAGCATTTAAAAAATACAGGATGGAGGTGAAGAATATAATGAATCAAATGAAAACTATAACAGAAAGCATCACCATCAAAATTCATAAAGCAAGTCAGGTAAGGTGGCACATGCCTGTAATCCCAGCTACCAGGGAGTCTGAGGTGGGATGATTATCTGAAATCAGCGAAGGCAACACAGCAAGACTCCACCTCTTTTTAAAAAACTAACAAACAACAACAACAAAAACTGATCAAGCAGAAGAATCTGTGAATTCAAAGAGGATTTATTTGAAAACATACAGTCTGAGGGCCGGGCACAGTGGCTCAAGCCTGTAATACCAGCACTTTGAGAGGCTGAGGCGGGTGGATCACTAGGTCAAGAGATCGAGACCATCCTGGTCAACATGGTGAAACCCCGTCTCTACTAAAAATACAAAAAATTAGCTGGGCATGGTGGCACGTGCCTGTAATCCCAGCTACTCAGGAGGCTGAGGCAGAAGAATTGCCTGAACCCAGGAGGCGGAGGTTGCAGTAAGCCGAGATTGCACCATTGCACTCCAGCCTGGGTAACAAGAGCAAAACTCCATCTCAGAAAAAAAAAAAAAAAGAAAAGAAAAGAAAATATACAGTCTGAGGAAAAAAAAGATTAAATAATAAAAAGAAATGAAGAAAGCCTATGGAAGTTGTGAGACAGAAACAGAGAAACTCATTGCATTATAGGAGGTAAGATAGAAAAGGAATAGGAAGCTTACTGAAAGAAACAATAGCTTAAAATGCCCCAAAACTAAAGAAAGATATATGCCCTTTCAAAGAGAAAGGAAAAGAAAAAAAAGAAAGAAAGATATAAATATCCAGGTATAGGATGGTCAAAGATTTCCAATCAAATTCAACACAAAAAAAGACTATACTAAGACATAGTGTAGTTATAGTGTCAAAAATCAAAGACACAGAGAGGATCCTGAAAGCAGTAAAAGAAAAGCAGCATGTCATTCACAAGAAAATTCTAATAAGGCTGTCAGTGGATTTATCAGCAGAAACTTTACAGGCCAGGAGGGAGTGGAATTACATATTAAAGGACTAAAGAAAAATAACTGCCAACCAAGCATACATTATTTGACAAAGCCATTCTTCTGCAAAGAAGGAAAGACAGGAAAACAAAAGTTAAGAGAATTCATGACCACCGGACCAACCTTACAACAAATGCTAAATAGAGTTCTTCAACTTGGGGAAAAAAATGAATACTAATTAGTAATGTGAAACTATATGGTAGAAGTAAGTGTACAGTCAAATTAAGAACGCTCCCTGTAATCCTAGCACTTTGGAGGCCGAGGCAGGCGAATCACGAGGTCAAGAGATCGAGACCATCCTGGCCAAGTTGGTGAAACCCTGTCTCTACTACAAATACAAAAATTAGCTGGGTGTGGTGGTGCACGCCTATAGCACCAGCTACTCAGGAGGCTGAGGCAGAATTGCTTGAACCCAGGAGGCGGAGGTTTCAGTGAGCTGAGATTGTGCCACTGCACTCCAGCCTGGAACCTGGTGACAGAGTGAGACTCTGTCTCAAAAAAAAAAAAAAGAATACTCAAATATTGTACTGGTGGTGTGTGAACCTTCAGTATAAAGATTAAAAGGTTAAAGATTAAAGGATTAAGATAAAGGCTATATTAATTTTAAAGATAACCACAATATAAAAAGATGTAAATGGTGGCATCAAAAACATAAAATGTAAGAGGGCCGGAGTAAAATTGTAGTTATTTTATGCAATCAGAGTTAAGTTATCAGCTTAAGATAGCCTATTATAACTATATTTTCAGTAAGCCTCATGGTAACCACAAAGAAAACACCTATAATAGACACACAAAATAGAAAAAGTAAAATATCAAAACATATCACTACAGAAAATCATCTAATAACAATGGAAGTCAGTAAGAGTAAGAAAGGAACAAAGAATCTATAAACAACCAGAAGACAATTAACAAAATGGCAGTAGTATGCTTAGTAAATCTTTATCAATAATTACTGTGAATTAAACACTCCAATAAAAACACATATGTAGCTGAATAGATTTTTAACAAAAACAAGACCCAACTATATGCTGTTTAGTGAGACATTCATGGCTGGGTGAGGTGGCTCATGCCTGTAATCTCAGAACTTTAGGAGGCCAAGATAGATAGGTCACAAGGTCAGAAATTCAAGACCAGCCTGACCAACATGGTGAAATCCTATCTCTACTAAAGATACAAAAAATTAGTCAGGCGTGGTGGCACATGCCTGAAATCTCAGCTATTTGGGAGGCTGAGGCAGGAGAATCGCTTGAACCCAGGAGTCGGAGGTTGCAGTGAGCTGAGATTGCACCATTGCACTCCAGCCTGGGTGACAGGGAGAGACTCCATCTCAAAAAATAAAATAATAATAGTAATAGAGACATTCATTTCACCTTGATGAACATACATATGTTGAAAGTGAAGGAACAGAAATTTCATAAAAATGAAAACCAAAAGAGAGTATAGCTATATTTATGAGATAAAACAGACAGTAAGTCAAAAACAGGAAAAGAGACCAAAAAAGGGGTGTTATATAATGATAAAGAGGTCAATTCACCAAGATAACAATACTAAATATATGTGGACCACACATTAGAACACCTAAGTAAAAAGGCAAATATTAACAGATCTGCAGAGAGAGACAAACTGCAATATAATAGTAGGGGACTTAACTATCTCAGTTTGAACAATGGATAAATGATCCAGACAGAAAATTAAGAAAACACTGGGCTTGAAGCATGCTTTATACAAAATGCACAGTAAACATATAGAAGGCAACCCATCCGACAGCTGCATAATTCATTCTTCTGATGTACACAGTGAACATTCACCAGGATAGATATCAGATACAGCAGATCTCATTACTTGTTATTAATCTAATACAGCAGGCCACAAAACAAGTCTCAACAAATATACAACAAAAATTGTATCAAGTATCTTTCCTAACACAATAGTATAAAACTAGAAATCAGTATCAGGAAGAAAAACAGAAAATTCACAAAATATGTGGAAATGAAACAATAGGTTCCTGAATCAAAGAAGAAAATTAAAAATATCGAAGACAAAGAAAAATAAAGCCAGAGTAACTCAGAAAAAGAGAAAACACAAATAAAATCAGAAATGAAAAAGCAGACATCACAACTAATACCACAGAAATTCAAAGGATCATTAATGGCTACCATGAGCTACTATATGCCAAGAAACTGGAAAACCTAGAAGAAATGAATAAATTCCTTAGATAAAGACAACTTACCAAGAATTGAATCATGAAGAAATCCAAAACATGGAAAGACCAATAACAAGTAATGAGATCAAAGCTGTGATAAAAAGTCTCCCAGCAAAGAAAATCCATGACCTGATGGCTTCACTGCTAACTTCTACCAAAAACTCAAAGAACAGATACCGATTCTACTCAAACTATTTGGAAAAATAGAGGAGGAAGGAATACTTCCAAACTCATTCTACAAAGCCAGTATTAACCTGATACCAAAACCAGACAAAGAAACATCAAAAAAGGGAAACTACAGTCCAATATCACTGATGAATATTGATGCAAAAATCCTCAACAAATACTAACAAACCAAATTCAAGAACACATTAAAAAAATCATTCACTGTGACTAAGTGGTATTCATTCCAGGGATGCAAAGATGGTTCAAAATATACAAATCAATTAATGTGACAGATATATCAACAGAATAAAGAAGAAAAGCCCTATGATCATTTCAACTGACGCTAAGATAGCATTTGATGAAATTCAATATCCCTTTATGATCAAAATCCTCAACACATTGGGTATAAAAGGAACATACTTCAACATAACATTAATAAAAGTCATATGTGAGAGACCTATAGATAGTATCATTCTGAATGGAGAAAAACTAAAAGCCTTTTCTCTAAGATCTGGAATACAACAAGGGTACCCACTGTCACCACTGTTATTTAACACAGTACTGGAAGTCCTAGCTAGAGCAATCAGGCAAGAGAAAAAAAGGTCATCCAAATTGAAATGGAAGAAGACAAATTATTCTTGTTTGCAGATGATATGATCTTATATTTGGAATAACCTAAATACTCCACCAAAAAACTACTGAAACTAATAAATAAATAAAGTTGCAGGATACAAAATCAACATACAAAAATCAGTAGCAAACAATCTTAGACAGAAATCCCATTAACAATAAGTACAATTAAAATACCTAAAAATTACCTTAACCAAAAAAGTGAAAGATGTCTGCAATGAAAACTATAAAGCACTGAGGAAAGAAATTGAAGAGGACACACACACACACACACACACACACACACACACACACACAGAAAAAAATAGAATGGTACTCCATGTTCATGGATTGGAAGGATCAATTTATTAAATATCTGTAATATCCAAAGCAATCTACAGATTTAATGCAATCTTATCAAAATACCAATTACCTTCTTCACAGAAATAAGAAAAACAATCTTAAAATGTATATAGAACCACAAAAAAACATGAATAGCCAAAGCTATTCTAAGCAAGATGAACAAAACTGGAGGAATCACATTACCTGATTTCAAATTATACTACAGAGATATAATAACCAAAATGGCATGGTACTGGCATAAGAACAGACTGAACAGAGAACTGGCATAAGAACAGAACAGAATAATCAGTGGAACAGAATAGAAAACCCAGAAATAAACCTACACACCTACAGTGAACTCATTTTCAACAAAGGTGCCAAGAACACAGTGAGGAAACAACATTCTGGTCAATAAATGGTGCTGGAAAACTGGATATCCATATGAAGAAGAATGAAACTGGATCCCTATGTCTAATACATATAAAAATTGAATGAAAATGGACCAAAGACTTAAATCTAAGACCTCAAACTATGAAACTACTAAAAGAAAACAGTGGGGGAAACTCTCCAGGACATTGGTGTGGGCAAAGATTTCTTGACTAATACCCTACAAATGCAGACAACCAGAGCAAAAATGGATAAATGGGATCACATTAAAAAGTTTCTCCACAGCAAAGAAAACAATCAATAAAGTGAAGAGACAATCCACAGAATGGGGGAAAACATTTGCAAACTGCCCATCTGACAAGGGATTAACAACCAGAATATAAAAGGAGCTCTATATATTCTGTTTTCAATTACATGGGGAAAAATCTAATAATTAAATTTAAAAATGGGCAAAACATCTGAATACACATTTTCAAAAGAAGATATAGAAATGGCAAACAGGTATATGAAAAGGTGTAAAAACATCATTCATCATCAGAGAAATGCAGACCCAAACTATAATGAGATGTCACCTCACTCTGGTTAAAATGGCTTATATCCAAAAGACACGCAATAACAAATGTTGGCAAGGCTGTGGAGAAAAGAGAACCCTTGTATTCTGTTGGTGGGAATGTAAATTAGTACAATCACTATGGAGAATGGTTTGGAGGTTCCTCAGAAAGCTAAAAATCAAGCTAACATACCATCTGACAATCCTCCACTGAGTACATTCCCAAAAGAGGAAAACAGTGTATCAAAGAGATATCTTCACTCCCATGTTTACTGTAGCACTATTCACAATAATGAAGATTTGGAAGCAACCTAAATGTCCATTAACAGACAAACGAATAAAGAAAATGTGGTACACATACACAGTGGAGTTCAATTCAGCCACAAAAAAGAATGTGATCCTGTCATTTGCAACAATATAAATGAGCCCAGAGGTCATTATGTAAAGTGGAATAAGCCTAGCACAGAAAGACAGATTTCACTTGTTCTCACTCATTTGTTAAAACTAAAATTTAAAACAACTGAATTCATGAAGATAGAGAGCAGAATGATGGTTACTAGAGGCAGGGAAGTATAGTAGAGGGGTAGTGGGAAAGTGGAGATGGTTAAGTGATACCAAAAAATAGAAAGAATGAATAAGACTTAGTATTTGATAGTACAACAGGGTGACAACTGTCAAAAACAAATTAATTTTACATTTAAAAATAACTAAAACAGTGTAATTGTTCACAACACAGAGGATAAATGCTTGAGGTGATGAACACCCCATTTATCTTGATTTGATATTATTCATCATACAGCTATATCAAAATATCTCATGTAAACTATATAAATATATATATATTATGTACCCACAAAAATGAAAAACTAAAAATTTTAAATAAAAATTTTTTTCAAAAAAAAAAAAATGAAAACATAACACACCAAAACTTACAGCATCTAACAAAAGTAGTTCTATGAAGAAAATTTAAGGCAATGGAGAAAATTTAAGGCAATGAACACTTACATTAAAAAAAATATTAAATATACAATCTAACACCATGCCTCAGGAAGTAGAAAACAACAAATAAACTTAGACCAAAGTTAGTAGAAGAAAGGAAATAATAAATATCAGACCAGATAAAGAAATAGAGAGAGACTAGAAACACAATAGATATAATCAATGAAACTAAGAAATTGGTTTTCTAAAAGATTAAAAAAAAAATGACCAAACATTTAGATAGACTAAGAAAAAAAGAGAGAAGATACAAATAAATAATATCAGAAACGAAAGGGGAAGCAACAATGGACACTACAGAAAGAAATACAAAGGATCCTAAAAGATTACTATGAACACTTATTTGCCAATTGTATAACCTAGACTAAATATATAAATTGCTAGAAACATACCATTAACAGAAGGTTTTACATTTTGTGTTCAGGTTTTATATTTCATGAAGAAGTATTATATTTATTATATTAAATATTACATTATATTTAATGAAGAAATATAAAACCTGAATATCTTTTATGAAGAAACATTATATTATATTAAATATTATACTATATTTCACGAAGAAATATAAAACCTGAACTCACCAATAACAAGTAAGAAGACTCAACCAGTAACAAAGTTTCTCATTCATATGGTAATAAAATTTAAAAAAAGAAAAAAGAAAAAAAAAGAAAGTCTCTCATTAAAGAAAATACCATAACCCGATGGTTTTACTGCTGAATATACCAAATATGTAAAGAAGACCTAACACCAATCCTTCTCAAACTCTTCCAAAAAAATTGAAGAGAAGGGAAATGTCCAAACTCATTTCATTAATGCCAGCATTACTGAATACCAAAGCCAGAAAAGAACACTACAAGAAAAGAAAATTATAGGCCAATATTTCTGATGAGCATAGATGTAAAAATCCCTTAATAAAATATTAGCAAACCAAATTCAAGGTAAATTAAAAAGATCATTCACCATGATCAAGTAAGATTTATCCCTGTAATTCAAGAATGGTTCACCAATGTACACCAATAAATGTGATACACTATAATAACAGAAAGAAGGACAGAAACCACATGATCATCTCAACAGATGCAGAAAAGACATTCAACAAACTTCAACAGTCTTTCACGATTTAAAAAAAATTTTTTTCAACAAATTAGATATAAAAGGAATATACCTCAACACAATAAAGGCCACATATGATAAACATATACTTAACATACTCAATAGTAAAAAGTTGAAAGCTCTTCCTCTAAGATCTGAACAAGACAAGGATTCTAACTCTCACCACTTCTATTCAACATAATGCCAGAAATACTAGCAAGAGCAATTAAGCAAGAAAAATAAATAAAAGGCAACTGAATCAGAAAGGAAGATGTTACACTGTATCTGTTAGATACTATATTCTTAAAAAATTATAAAACTCCACCAAAAAACTGTTACAACTAATAAATTTAGTGAAGTTGCAGGATACAAAAATCAAGATACAAAAAATCAGTAGTGTTTGATGCACTATCCAATAAAAAATCAAAAAATCAATTCCATTTACTATAGCTACAAAATAATATTAATACATATTTAGGAATACATTTCACCAAAGAGGTGAAAAATCCACACAATGAAGACTATAAAACACTGACAAAAGAAACTGTAAACTGCAGCATACACAACTAAATGGAAAGATATCCTGCATCATGGATTGGAAAAATTAATGTTGGCTAAATATTCATACCACCTTATCTAATCTATAGATTCAATGTGATCCCTATCAAAATTCCAATAACATTTTTTACAGAAATAGTGAAAAACAATCCTAAAATTTCTACAAAGACACCAAAGACTCTAAATAGCCAAAGCAATCTTGAGCAGAAAGAACAAGGCTGGGGTGCCACACTACTTGATTTCAAAATCTACTATAAGGCTAAAGTAGCTAAACAACATGGTATTAGCACAAAGACCATTGGGATAGAATAAGATGTCCAGAAATAAAGCCATGCATTTACAGTTAATAGATTCTTTACAAAGATATCAAGAACACGATGAAAAAAGGAAAGTCTCTTCAATAAATAATGTTTGGAAAACTGGATGCCACATGCAAAAGAATGAAATTAGACCTTCATCTCACATCATATTCAAAAATCAACTTGAAACAGATTAAAGACTTAAACACAGGACTTGTACTGTAAAATTTGAAGAAAACAGAGGAGAATGCTTTTTGGTGTTGGCAATAATTTCTTGGATATGACACCAAAAACAAAGGCAAGAAAAGCAAAAATAAACAAGTGGGATTACCTCTAATTAAAAAGGTTCTGCATAACAAAATAACTAACAGAGTAAAGAGACAACCTTTGGAATGGAAGAAAGTATCTGCAAACTATACATCTGATAGAGGATTAATAACCAAAATATATAAGGAACTTAAAGAATTCAACAGGAAAAAAACTAATAAACCATTCATAGTTGGGCAAAGGATCTAAACAGACATTTCTCAAAAGAAGGCATATAAATGGCCATCATGTATATGAAAAAAAAATACTCAACATCAATAATCATCAGGAAAATACAAATTAAAACCACAAAGAGACATAACTTGCACCTATTGGAATGGCTAATATAAAAAAGACAAAAGGTAACAAGTGTTGTTGACAATGTAGAGAAAAGGAAACCCTTGCACACTGTTAGTGGGAATGTAAATTAGTATAGCCATTATGGAAAAACAGTATGGAGGTTTCTCAAAAAATAAAAATAGAACTATCGTATGATCTAGCAATCCTACTACTGAGTATATATACATAGGAAATGAAATCAGTATGCCAAAAGATACCTGCACTCCCATGTTCACTGTAGTATTATTTACAATAAGTAAGATAAGGAATTAAGCGTCTACTGACAGATAAACAGATAAAGAAAATTTAGTGTACATACAAAACGAACACTATTAAATATTTGAATAGAAGGAAATCTGCCATTTTTAACAACATGGACGAACCTGGAATATACTATGCTAAGTGAAATAAGACAGGCACAAAAAGACAAATATACCAAATGATTTCACTTATATATGAAATCTTTAGAAAGTCGAACTCATAGAAACAAAGAGTAGAATGGTGGTTGCCAAGGGCTAGAGGTGGGAAAATAGGGAGATGCTGGTCAAAGAGTACAAAGTTTGACTTAAACAGAATCAGTAAGTTTAAGAGATCTATTGTACAGTATGATGACTATATTTAATAGTAATGTATTACATACTTGAAAATTGCTTAGAGGGTAGATTTTAAGTGTTTGTACCACCAAAAATAAATCTGTGAGGTGAAAATATATTCATTAGCTTGATTAAATCATTTCACAATGTATACATATATCAAAACATCACGCTGTACACTGTAAATATAAACAATTTTTGTCAATTATACCTTTAATAAAGTTGAAGGAAAATTACGTTCTCAGCTATGTGAAGTCAGATTTAAAACATTTACTTTAGGTATGGGATCAGGTTAGTACAATTTTTCTGTCTTCTGTATCTGTCATGCCAGTGGTTTGTAGACCTAGCTGAAAAATCAGAAAAACCCAGGGGGATTCTAATTATGTTAGTCTGCTTGGGGAAATTCTGACAATTGGCCAGGTTTGAGAACCTCTTCCTAGTACTGCATTAAACTATTCTCAGACATGGCCAACACCCACAACATGAGTAACAGACAGAAAATATGTGATAAAGGATTTAGTTAATGAAGGTCACCTAAAAATGGTAAGGCATCTGGGTCAAAAAGAGCAGAAATGGGAGATGTGACCAGAGTCTGGTGGTCGGTAGGTTTTGGGGAAATGTTGATCAAAGGATACAAACATTCTTTGACAGGATGGAGAAAATTCAAGAGTTCCATTGTACAACATGGTAACTGTAGTTAATGTTATTGTGATCAGGCACGGTGGTTCACGCCTGTAATCCCAGCACTTTGAGAGGCCAAGGCAGCAGATCACTTGGCTCAAGACCAGCTTGGCCAACAGCGTGATAACCTGTCTCTACCAAAAAATACAAAAATTATCCAGGCTTGGTGGTACATGCCTGCAATCCCAGCTACTTGGGAGGCGAAGGCACAAGCATTGCTTGAACTTGGGAGGCAGAGGTTGCAGTGAGCCGAGATCACACTACCACACTCCAGACTGGGTGACCGAGTACAACTCTGTCTCCAAAAAAAAAAAAAAAAAAAGTGTATATTTAGTAAGTGCTAAGAGAGATTTTAAGTGTTCTCACCACAAAAAAATAATTATGAGGTGATACATATGTTAATTAACTTGAGTTAGCCATTCCACAATATATATATATCTCAAAACATTATGCTGTACATTATAAATAAATACATCTTATTTGTTCATTTAAAAAAATAAATCTTAAAAATTAGAAAGACTAACCAAATGTGGTATAAAAGTAACATTTGGTGGATTTGGAGAACATATGTGAGAATTCTTTGTATCATTACTGCAACTTTTCTGTAAGTCTAAAATTATGAAAGAGTTAAAACAAAGACAACATCAAAAAAGTCTCTTAAATGATCTTCCTGCTTCAATCTCTGCCTGCTACAGTCTATTCAAGAAAGAAAAAAAAAAGTTCAGCAATCCTTTTAAAACCATAAATTAGATTATGTAACTCCTCTGTTAAAAACTCTGGAATAATTCCCCATTTTATTCACAGTGAAATCAAAATGTAAACTGTTATTCCCTCTGATTGGTGTGCTCTTGCTCCAGATACCCACTTAGCTAACTTCCTCACTCCCTTCAAGTCTTTGTTCTCAATCTACCCTAACTACCGCATTTAAGATTTCAACCCACTCTCTATTGCCAACACTTCTGATCTCGACACTAACCTAGTTTTTCTTTGCTCTTGTCACTTACCAAACTGTAACAATTACGATAGTTTTTAAAGTCATCTGATTCCTTCAGCTACAATGTAAGCTCAGTAAAGGCATAGATTTTTCAGTATTCTGCTTATTAACATAGTATCTGAAATGCTTAGAACTGTGCCTGGCCCACAGTAGGTATAAAATAAATATTAGTCAAACGGATGAACAAGTTTGCTGAACACCTGCTACAATCTAGACATTGTCCAGAAGAACACATGGACCGGGACCTAGCTACACAAGCAATCGCCTATAATCCAAATGGGAAATGCAGCACAATGTACAATACTTAGGGAAAGATGAATTCTGGAAGAGGGATGTGTCAGTAGGTTGACACCCTTTTCAAAAATCGTGCCAGTGAGGTGAAGGCAAGTTGCAGAGATATTTACATCCAGGAATTCCTCACTGACTGTGTACTCATTAAGAGAGTAAACAAAGTTTCTAGTACATGTAGGTAGCAACAGTCTCAAAGTAAATAAAAATCTTCACTATGTAACTTACATTAGGGGACATTTAAACATCTATACTCAGTATTAGAATCTCTACCTCATCTTTAAAAGACAATCTCAGCTGGATGTGGTGACTCACGCCTATAATCCCAGTACTTTGGGAGGCCAAGGCAGGCATATCACGAGGTCAGGAGTTCGAGACCAGCCTGACCAACATGGTGAAATCCCATCTCTACTAAAAATACAAATATTAACCGGGTGTAGGGGCACACGCCTGTAGTCCCAGCTACTCAGGAGGCCAAGGCAGGAGAATCACTTGATCCCCGGGAGGCAGAGATTGCAGCAAGCCAAGATCATGTCACTGCACTCCAGCCCGGCCAACAGAGAGACTCCATCTTAAAAAAAAAGATAATCTCTTTGTTTATAAGTCAGTCTCTCCAATTTTCTAAGGTGTATAAATGTAGCACAAGGTGAATGCAAAGTAAAATTGCAAATCTCAGAAAAGATAAAGTTTCAAGAAGTCTATGAATATAGCATCATGAGAAAATTATTCATTTCTAATTGAAAAGGTGGCAAAGGCAGTTAGACCAATAAGAACTGGAACACAAAAAGTGTTTTAAAGGATACTGAATAGAGTATTAATCACTGTTAATCACTGATTAATAAAATTCTTTAGAAAATTTAATGATGCTTTCAACTTTTGCAAAAAAAAAAAAAAATCACTTCCGTTAATTCCATGGAGACAAATGTGAAATGAAGAATGTCATATTGTGTTATCATAATTTTGTCAGAAAACCTATATAAAAAAATCAGTATTTGTTCAACACCCAAAAAAAGTAACTATAAGGTGAAGGATATGCTAAGCTTGATTGTGGTAATAACAAAGTATACATATATCAATGTATACATATATTTATGGTATTCGAGCATACTGAATACCATAAATATATATAATTTTTATTTATGAATTAAACTTCAATAAAGCTGGGGAAAAGTAGGGAAGAGTCTTGCTCTATCAGGCCAGAGTACAGTGATGCAATCACAGTTAACTGTAATCTCAAACTCCTGAGCTCAAGTAATCCTGCTACCTCAGCTTCCTGAGTAACTAGGACCACAGACATTGATTCATTCTTAATTCTAGTAATTAGCTAAGAGTTGCAGTCACTTAGTAAAAAAAAATTTTTTTTGAGGAGTCTTGCTCTGTCGCCCAGGCTGAAATACAACAGCACGACATCGGCTCACTGCAACCTCTGTCTCCTGGTTTCAAGCAATCCTCCTGCCTCAGCCTCCTGAGAAGCTGGGATTATAACCACGTGCCACCACACCTGGCTAATTCTTGCATTTTTAGTAGAGACAGGATTTCACCATATTGGCCTGGCTGATTGCAAACTCCTGACCTTAAGTGATGTGCCTACCTTGCCACCCAAAGTGCTAGGATCACAAGTGTGAACCATCACGCCCAGCCAAGTTATATAGTAAATTTTGCTGAAGACTTTAGGTTTGATTTTCAGCATAAAGAGCAAATCAAATTTCACCCTCTCTCTTATTCACCACCACCACCATCATCAGCCATCAGCACTACCATCAACAATAATTTCTTTTACAAGACTTCATTCTTGAACAGGTCACTTTAGGTGATCCCTTTTGAGCACCTTCTGTCCTCTTTGAAGGTGATGTATGCTTAATCAGAGTTATATTTTTAATAAATAAAACAAAATAATTTTCTGTCATATGTTCAGGTGAGGAGGGGGAAAGTGTAAATAGAATGCAATTTGTCAGATGGACCACAAGAGAGAGGCACCAGTCACCTGGAAGGAAATAAAATTTTAAAAACCAGCCTCTTAAGTGTAAAAATAACAAACCCAATTTTTAAAAAAATCAGATATATTTCCAATTAATTTTATAAGAATGAAAATGTACTCAAATAATCAGTGACGTCTGACATATAGTTCTGAAGATATTATCTCTACCAAACCTGATTCAATTGAAAAATTTCAAAAGTAACCTTGTCAACTCACTTTTGTAACTCTTGCAGAATAACTCATACTTACAAAGTCTTCAAACGGCAGCAGAAAGGACTGCTGAACTGAGTGGTACTTTGAAAAGTGAGAAAGTAAAGTGATGGTTTCATGTAATTTACACGGATGTAGAGAAACTGGGTTTTACACAAACAGAATGCAAGAGTTTCATAGCTACTTGATATTGACAAACCAACACTAGACATACTATTTTCCCTCATTTATTATAGTCTTCAACAAATATAGTGAATCATGACAAATGCTAGGAATAGTGCCCAATACATAGTATTTAAGAAATACTAATTCTCATTGTTATTACTGACACTACTATTCTTAATATAAAGCAATTATAAAACATTCAAAACAAAAGAGGCCAAGTAACTCCTTTTCTCTTACATTAAATATTTTCAACCCCACTTAGAAACATAACCTAGTGGCCAGGTGCGGTAGCTGATGCTTGTAATCCCAGCACTTTGAGAGACCAAGGCAGGTGGATCACGAGGTCAGGAGTTCGAGATCAGCTTGACCAACCTGGTGAACTCTCATCTCTACTAAAAATAAAAATAAAAATAAAATAGCCAGGCATGGTGGTGCATGCCTGTAATCCCAGCTACACAGGAGGCTGAAGCAGGAGAACTGCTTGAACCTGGGAGGCGGAGATTGCAGTGAGTCAAAGTCACACCACTGCACTCCTGCCTAGCCAACAGAGAGAGATTCCGTCTCAAAAAAAAAAAAAAAAAAAAAGAAAGAAAAGAAAAAAGAAAGAAACATAACATAACCTAGCTTAGTCACTCATCCATTATTAGTTTTCATATCTATTCAAAGGTTTCATATTTCCATGGCAGGAAAAAAACAGAATTTAAGATTAAGGTTCCTTAATTTATATGCATAACGAACTGACATGCATGACTGTGAACACATTGCATCCCCCTATTTTTCTCTGGTTGAAAGTGTGACACAGATGTGGTACTATTTGTGTAAATTAGGGAAAAGAATTTTTCCCCCCTTCAACAAAATACAATTAAGTATTTAAGTGCATGAACACATATACACATGAACTAAGGGAATTCAGTAAGTAACTGAAATAGTCTCAGAAGAAAACATAAGACATGAAATTTCAAAATGAGGATCAGAAAATTAAAAATCCAACCTTTCAAACAACCCTGAGACAACAACCTGTATAAAAACCTTTAAATTATTATTTTATATTCAACAAAGTATTTTAAAGTAAGTTCAACTTTTTATAGATATCACTAATCAGAAGGTATGTTTTAGCTAAAATCATAAAACATTTTAGGATATTCTATCAATCTGATGATGTCCATGGATGATTACATCATGTGACCTCTGGATTTCTGATAAGAAGGAATGTTACTACCGAAAAAATTAAATGTTTAATTTCTAAATTTTTTTTATCAATTCTTCAAAATATAATTGCCACTTACATCATTGTGCATTACTGATTAAGAATAATCCATATTATCATTTAAAAATCTTTATCTTAGAAGTTAGTTTATAAAACAGTAGTGCAGAGCTTATTTGGAAGAAAGAAATACATCTGATTACTTTAGAGAAATGATTACTCCATCAATTCAAAAAAATTTAAGTCAAACCGTAATTTTTTAAAAACAATTCTGCCACCTACTGGAAAAATCTGAAATGTGTTCATAATTTCCCAAAAGTTAGAGTAAATATCACATTGAAAAGAGCAACATATCATGATCTTCCAATTAGCTACTAAAAACAAGAGACTTTACTTATAATTCCGACCATTTGTTTTGTTCCTTAATAACTACTTGATGACATACTAATTCATTATAATTTTTAGTGTACTTTAAATCCTAAATACAAATATATTGAGGTGATATAATTTAAAACAATGCAGGATTACAATTACATATAACAGTAGATAACATAGGTTTTAATATATTCATCCTAAAAAAAAATAAGACTGGGTATCTTAACAAGTTTGAGGCTGGCAATGAAATTACTTTTAGAAGAACACTGACTAAACCAAGTCCAAACCTGAACCACACTAGAGGCGTTATGACATTGTGAAAAGATACTCTAATTTCTAATGAGAAAATTTTAGTCCCTGAAGAATAATTTGGCAAATTTATCATAATAAAAAGAAAAGTATATCTTAAGCATCTGTCTTAAGATTTTGTAAAACTAGTTAATCATTTTCTGTGGTTCTTTTATATTTTGTTTTGTTTTTGCCTTTATGCCTCTGGGTCCATAAGCACCTCAATTCATTGAAAAGCTACTTTTTCAGCATCTACTTTCTATCCAGACATATGCATATAAAGTACATTTAAGTATTCAGAAACGTAACAATCACCTCAAATTTAAAATGAGGATAATCATCCCTGGTTACATGGTTGTTATAAAAATGTGGAATAATCAAGAGTTAGCACTCAATAAATAGTAGCTATCATTACTTTAAGTATTACTAAAAATACTGGAAGCTACAAGAGGTTGAGAACAAAATGAATGAAAAAAATGTGTTTTCAATTTGTGTTACAAGTTAAATATGAAAACTTCAGATTAAAATACCCCATGATTCATGTTTACTTCCTTTATCTCCCAAAACCCAACTGAATTTATTAAAGAATATATGAGAGGAGATGTAGCTATGGTAGAAAACAAAGGTACCATTAAAAGGCCAGAAACTAAGGGCAAAAGGCCTGAACATAAAACAGGTGTTTAGCTTAGATCAGTAATCAATAACTATCTGTCACATGGGAAAATTAACAAATGATACAGGATGAGATGAAAAGCAAACTTAGCAGTGCTGACTTGCCTGTGAATCAGCACGAGCAAACAGGCCTGCCTACAAAGAATCAATATAGTTTTCCAAAAATAGGTCCTGAGAAAACTCCAAAATTGGAGCAGTAAGGCTAAGAGCAAGTGGCAAATGTTAACGGTCCAATCCAAAAAAATTCGGAAATGCCACCAGTCCTTCTACAGGGAGTCCTGGTTATCACTAACACAAGTTACACACAAAATACAGGTTTTTTAAAAAATGACAAAAAGAAAACATCAAAAGAACAACGCCAAACCATAATATGTGGTCATGTCCCAATGAGCCCTTTCACTATTTCTCACGGGCAACTAAAACTTTCACCTAATACTGATAGCCTTAAGATTCCCACTAGCAGGGACTGAAAGTGAAGGGACACTGTATTCAGCATAGTTTTACCAAAGTAATTCTACCAGAACGCTATGAGAGCTAATGGCCTGTAATAGTCACTGGGGTCTGTCTGGGTATAAACAGCTAATTTCAAGTAAATTGAGGGTTATGCTGCAAAAGATACATAAGGAGGGTAATCAGGAATCAGAAAAACAGTTTTTAAAAAGATAAAAGGTAAAGCTATAGAAACTTAAAAAACAAACTATTTAAAAAAAGGTTAACAGATCAGCCGATAAACAAGAATATTATAGGATAACCAAAAAAATATGAATGGCTAGATATTTGATGATATTAAGGGATTTTTTATTTCTACATACAATGACGGTGTTATTTTTACATTTAAAAACAGGAGTGCTTGTGTTTAAAAGACACATACTAAAACATATATAGGTAAGTTGAGAAGATGTTTGTCACCTGCTTCAAAATAATATAGAAAAGATAACTGAGGGTTATGAAGAAAATAATATTTAACCACAGTATAACTGTAAAAAGTGAGTTTTAGGTATGTGGCAGTTTGCTTTCTCATTCTCTCCACTTCTTATGTTTAAAACATTTTAATTCAATAACTAAAAATAAATGAAACAGTAATCCTCAAGTGAGAACAAAAGGTAAAATCCAACTAATATTCTTAAAAATGAAGCACAAAGAAAAGGTATAAAACACCCTTCAATTATAAACAAAATTCTATTTCTGATTAGCAAACCTCAATTTTAAATTAATAACTTTAAAGTTTGGTTAATAACTGTTTTGATCTGGTTTCTCAAAAGCATTTGAGAACTTCATATTCAAAAGCCAGAGTTTTCTTTTTAACTAAAAAACATAAAATATAAAATTCAGAAAATGTTATTATAAATCATGTTTGTCACACTGATAATCCAAGTATATGTATGTCTAAATATACTCACACAGAAATATAGAAAGTATAGAAAATATTGTTTGGCAGTAAATGTTTTCATAAAAACCTCAGCATAAATTTTTCTCAGCTTACATCTTTTATAAATGTATAGATAACACTCCAAAAAACTGAGACAACATACAAATCAATCAATGTGATATACCACATTAACAAAATGAAACACTGTATGACCATCTCAATAGATGCAGGAAAAGCATTCAACAAAATTCAGTCCTTTTCATGATAAAAATTATCAACATCAGGTATAGAAGGAATGTACCTTAACATAATAAAGGCCATATATGACAAATCCATAGTTAACATTATATTCAAGAGTGAAAAACCGAAAGCTTTTCCTCTAACGTCAGGAATGAGACAAGGATGCCCACTCTCACCACACCAATTCAAAAACAGAAGTCATAGCAAGAATAAGTGGTCAAGAAAAGCAAATAAATGACATCCAAACTGGACAGGAAGAAGCTGCAGATAACGATTTTATACATAGAAAGCCCCAAAGAGTCCACACACAAAAGAAAAGCTGTTCAGACTAATGAACGAATTCAGCAAAGCCGCAAAATATAAAGTCAACGTAGAGGCCAGGCATGGGGACTAATGCCTGTAATCCCAGCACTTTGGGAGCCCAAGGAAGGTGGATCACTTCAGCCTAGGAGTTCAAAACCAGGCTGGGAAGCATGGTGAAATCTCATTTCTACAAAAAATTCAAAAATTAGCTGAACATGGTGGCACATATCTGTAGTTCCAGTACTTGGGAGGATTACTTAGGCCCAGGAGGCAGAGGTTGCAGTGAGCCAAGACCACGCCAGTGCCCTCCAGCCTGGGTGACAGAGTGAAATTCTGTCTCAAAAACAACAACAAAAAAAGTCAACATACAAAAATCTATTGCATGTCTATATACTATCAACAAATTATCTGAAAAGGAAATTAAGAAAACAGCCTACTTACAATAACATCAAAAAATACTTAGGAATGAACTAAGGTGTTGAAAGACTTATACACTAAAAACTATAAAACACTGATGAAAGAAATGCTTTAAAGCAGACATGAATAAATGCAAAGACATCGGATATGTTCATGGACTGGAAGAATTAATAAAGTTAAAGTGTTCATACTACTCAAAGCAATCTACAGATTCAACACAATCTCTATTAAAACTCCAATGATTTTTTTTCCAGAAATAGAAACAACAATCCTAAAATTCATATGGAATTACAAAAAGACACTGAGTAGCCAAAGCAATTTTAAGCAGGAAGAACAAAGCTGGAGGCATCACACTGTGTGATTTCAAAATACATTTAAAAGCTACAGTAATCAAAACAGTATGGTATCAGCATAAAACCAGACACAATGGAACAGAAGACAGAATCTAGTAATAAACCCACACATGAAGTCAAGTGTGTTTTGACAATTATGCCAAGAATACACAATGGAAAAAGGATAATCTCTTCAAATAAATGGTACTGGGATAACTAGATATCCCCATGCAGAAGAATGAAATTGGACCCTTATCTCACACCATATATAAAAAACAACTCAATATGAATTAAAGACTTCAATGTAAGTCCCTAAACTATAAAACTTTTAGAAGAAAACAAGGAAAAAACTTCCTGACATTGGCTCTGGCAATTATTTCTTGGATATGACACCAAAAGTACAAAACAGTGAAAGCAAAAATAGATTACGTCAAACCAAAATATTTTGGCAAAGCAAAGGATACAAAGGCAACCTATGAAATAGGAGAAATATTTGCAAACCATATCTCATAAAGGATTAAAAACCAAAATATACAAGCAACTTCAATGACTTAATAGCAAAAAACCAAATAACTTGATTTTAAAATGGGCAAAGGAACTTACAGACATTTCTCCAAAGAAAACATTCAAGTAGCCAATAGATATATGAAAAGATTCTTAACATCACTAGCCATCAGGGAAATCACATTAAAACCACAATATATCACCTTAACACCTGTTAGGATGGCTACTATTTAAAAAAAAAAAGACAGCAGAACATGGAGGCTCATCCTGCAATCCCAGCACTTTGGGAGGCCAAGGCAGGCGGATTACTTGAGGCCATGAGGTCAAGACCAGCCTGTCAACATGGCAAAACCCCATCTCTACTAAACGTACAGAATATTAGCTGGGCAAGGTGGAGTGTGCCCGTAGTCCCCACTACTCGGGAGTTGAGGTGAGAGAATTGCTTGAACCGGGGAGGCAGAGATTGCAGTGAGCCAAGATCCTCCCACTGCACTCCAGCTGGGCAACAGAGTAAGACTCTGTCTCAAAGTAAAAAAAAAAAAAAAAAAAAAGACAACAATTGTTGGCAAGGATGTGGAAAAAAAAGAGAACCCTTTTACACTACCTATGGCAATGTAAACTGGTACAGCCATTATGGAAAACTGAATGGAGTTTTCTCCAAAAATTTAGAATATAACTACCAAATGCTCCAGCAATCCTACTTACATAGTCAAAGGATTTGAAATCAGGATCTCAAAGATGTTTGCACCCCGATGTTCATTGTGCCATTATTCACAAAACCCATTATAGGGAAACAACTAAATGTCCACTGATGGATGAATGGATAAAGAAAATATGTTATATATACATAATGGATTATTCAGCCATAAAAGAGAAGAAAATCCTGTCATTTGTGACAACATAAATGACTCTTGAGGGCAATCTGTTAAGTAAAATAAGCCAGGCACAGAGGCCATGTATTCAATGAATCTAAAATAATCAAATTCATAGAAACAGAGAATGAAATGATGGTTGCCAGATGCTAGGGGGAAAGGTAAATGAAAAGATATCAGTCAAAGGTACAAAGTTTCTTTTATACAAGATGAGTAAGTTCTAGAAGATCTAGTGTACGGAATAGTGATTACAGTTTGCAAGACTGTGTTACACACTTAAAATTGCGCAAAACAGGGAGATCTTACATTAAGTGTTCCTATCACAAACAAAATAATAATAGTAAATAAGAGGGTGGAAGAAAATTTTTGGAGTTGATGTTTATGCCATAGATTGTGTTGATGGTTTTATGGGTGTATACTTATGTTTAAACTCAAGTTGCATATGTTAAATATGTACGGGTTTTTATATAACAAATTTATATGTCAATTTGTACCTAAATAAAGTAGTTTAAGAAACGGAACAAATTGACAAAATCATGTTAATTCTAAGATATTCTAATAAAATGTTGAACTAGAATAAGAAGTTTATTTCATAATTATTAAAATGTGAAGTTTCCAAATCACTGCAAGTTGCCTCGTACAATTCATTAGAAAAGGTTATGTGATTTTTAAAAATGTATTCCAAAAATAAATCTGTCGTGTTTGATAGAATATTTGTCCTGGATCCTAAAACAAGACATCAGTGTTATCCAATGTCCACTGCCATCTCTGCCTTACCCCTAAAGGAATTTGGTTTTAGGAGCACCAACTGAAGCTAGTATTATGAAAAGTAACAGATTAGTTGCAACACTCAAATACCTACATTCAAGTAATTTATAATGTTATTATGTTTTCTTCTTATCATTATTTTGTTTTTATTTTTTGAGATGGAGCCTTTCTGCCAGTGGCGAGATCTCAGCTCACTGCAACCTCTACCTGCTGGATTCAAGCAATTCTCCTGCCTCAGTCTCCCAAGTAGCTGGGATTACAGGTGTCCACCACCACACCCAGCTAATTTCTATATTTTTAGTAGAGATGGGATTTCACCACGTTGGCCAGGCTGGTCTCAAACTCTTGATCTCAAGCAATCTGCCTGCCTTGGCCTCCCGAAGTGCTGGGATTACAGGTATGAGCCACCATGCCTGGCCTTCCTATAGTTATTTTTTTTTCTCTCTCTATTCCCATTACTACAGCCCAGTGGGATCTCTTTCTAAGATCTTGGTAAATCTAGCAATGCTGGCACATAATAGCCCATTTTAGCTCCTCTCCTCTCCCCTCTAGCTCACCTTCACAAGGCCTCGAGTCATTTCTCTGGAATCTCTAATGATGTCACGAACTTTTCCTTGTTGAAAAGCTTTCAGTGGCTACCTATTATCTACAGAATGAAGCATAAACTTCAAATCTATAGTTTTCAAGGACTTTTATAATCTGACCTTGTCTATTCCCTCAGTAAAATAGTCTTCTCTTCTACACTTAAGTCAACACACATGGGACTACCTTCCAACACATTTCCTACCCCTTCTTATGCTTAACCAGGAGAACTCTCCTACTACTCTTTCTGAAATCATACTTGTCCTTCAAGGTACTGATGAAATGTTTTCAGCTATATATCTTCCTAAGTTCTCCCAGTTACAACTAAACACAAAGCACCTTCTTTTATTATATAGCATAGCTCTAACAGTCCGAAAGTTGTTTCTTAAAAAAGCTAAACATCTGCCCTCTGATGGTGGGTCAGAGTTAAGAATTAAACAGATGACTCTTAATTCTTTGCTATGCAACAGTCTTTCAAATACTTGAAGCACCTCATAAATTATCTCTTCATACAGTAAATTTCCTCCAAATTCACAGCTCATACTTATAGAGATAATTTCTAGGAATTTCATTATCAAAACCAGCCCTGTCTGGATATTCCAGGTTTGCAACCATCTCTCTTAAAGTGAAGTATTCATAACCAAACACAATACTCTAAACCAGTGTTTTTGCAACTTAGGTAAATGATTCATACTCCCCCAAATTTGGACATTCACAATGTCTATTAACAAATTAACGGGATTCAGGGGAAGACGGCCGAAAGGAATCTTCTCCGGAGTCCAGCTACCACCGAGTGAGACAGAACCAAAGTGATATCCATGTCTCCGAGCAAGGTACTGGTTTTGTTTTAAAGGAACTGGTTGAACAGCGAGATTAACCCCCAAAAAAGGCAGCGAAAGCAGCCCAAAGGTGTCCATCCGATGCAAGGTGGGGCACTGCCCCACCTGGAAAGTGTATCAGGCACGGAGGATGGGGGTGGGGGCATCACCTCCTCGCTTCTCTGAATCAGATACAGTAATTCACTCCGAGACTTCAGCAACACACAGACCAGGAAAACACTGCCTTGCTGAGAACCACCCTGCGAACCACCCGGAGTTGCACACCCAGGCGACAGCCCAGGCTGGCAGCCCCAGCCAGACTGGTACCTTGTTAGCACAGACCAGGGTGGAGATTTGGACTAATACCGAGAAAGCTTGTGAAAAGGAACTGCCCATCCCACAGAAGGGAGAGTTGAAAGAGGGGAGGGGGATACAACCAGACAGACCCCTCCCCCACATGATCCAGCAACCGGAGTCCCTCTTGTGGTAGAGTTTTGCAGTTAACACATCCTCCACCCAGGAACAGTGGGCTCGGCAGAGGGAAAGAGCCTACCACTGGGAAGGCGGGGCTAACCCCACAAGTAAGGATACCAGGAGAAGAATCAACGATAGCCTGACTGAGACTAAGGCAGCCCAGCAGCGCCTCCACTGGCAGACAATGGACAGACTGTCTCAAGTGACACACTGACACCTGCATTAAAAAAAAAAAAGCGGTGGCCCTTTGAGACTCACCACAGCCTCAAACTCCTGGGCTCAAATGATCCTCAGCCTCCCAGTGGACTTTGTAGACAGCCTGATATGGAGTCTCAAGAAGATTAAAAAATGTCTCCAGGCCGGGCGCGGTGGCTCAAGCTTGTAATCCCAGCACTTTGGGAGGCCGAGGCGGGTGGATCACGAGGTCGAGAGATCGAGACCATCCTGGTCAACATGGTGAAACCCCGTCTCTACTAAAAATACAAAAAAAAAAAAAATTAGCTGGGCATGGTGGCACGTGCCTGTAATCCCAGCTACTCAGGAGGCTGAGGCAGGAGAATTGCCTGAACCCGGGAGGCGGAGGTTGCGGTGAGCCGAGATCGCGCCATTGCACTCCAGCCTGGGTAACAAGAGCGAAACTCCATCTCAAAAAAAAAAAAAAAAAAAGTCTCCAATTTCAATAAATGGCTGCAATCCAAAAAAAAAAAAAAAAAAAAAGAAAGCCTCATACAGGAGAAATAACCCAACTTTAATAGACAGGACGTCCACTCAGAGAAGATGTGAAGAAACCAGCACAAAAAGGACAAAAACATCGAACTCCAAAATGCCTCTCCTCCCTAGAGAGATCACAACGACACACCAGCATGGCAACAAAACAGGTCATAAAATGACTTTGATGAGCTGACAGAAGCAGGCTTCAGAAGATGGGTAGTAACAAACTTCTCTGAGCTAAAAGAACATGTTTTAACCCAATGCAAAGAAACTAAGAACCTTGAAAACAGATTAGATGAAATGCTGACTAGAATAACCAGCCTAGAGAAGAACATAAACAACTTGATGGAGCTGAAAAACACAGCACAAGAACTTCATGAGGCATACACAAGTTTCAATAGGCAAATCGATCAAGCAGGAGAAGGAATATCAGAGATCAAAGATCAACTCAACGAAATAAAAAGAGAAGGCAAGAAAAGAGAAAAAAGAGTGAAAAGAAATGAGCAAAGCCTCCAGGAAATATGGAATTATGTGAAAAGACTTAATCTATGCTTGATGAGTGTACCTGAAGAAGACGGGGAAAATGAATCCAAGCTGGAAGACACTCTTGAAAATATTATCCAGGAGAACTTCCACAACCTAGCAAAGCAGGCCAACATTCAAATACAGGAAATACAAAGAACACCACAGAGATACTCCTCAAGAAGAGCAATCCCAAGGCACATAATCATCAGATTCACCAAGGTTGAAATAAAGGAAAAAATGCTAAGGGCAGCCAGAGAGAAAGTTCGGGTCACCCACAAAGGAAAGCACATCAGACTCACAGCTGATCTCTCAGCAGAAACTCTACAAGCCAGAAGACAGTGGGGACCAATATTCAACATCTTTAAAGAAAAGAACTTTCAACCCAGAATCTCATATCCAGCCAAACTAAGCTTCATAAATGAAGGAGAAATAAAATCCTTTACGGACAAACAATTACTGAGAGATTTCATTGCCACCAGACCTGCCCTACAAGAGCTCCTAAAGGAAGCACTAAACACAGAAAAAAACATCTAGCACCAGCTACTGCAAAAACGAACCAAATGGTAAAGACCAATGACACAATGAGGAAACTGTGTCAACCAATGGGCAAAACAAACAATCAATAACAAAAGGCAGGATCAAATTCACACATAACAATATTAGCGTTAAATGTAAACGGCATAAATGCCCCAATCAAAAGACACAGACTGGCAAATTGGGTAAAAAGTCAAAACCCATCGGTGTGCTGTATTCAGGAGACCCATCTCACATGCAAAGACACATATACACTCAAAATAAAGGGATGGAAGAATTACCAAGCAAATGGAGAGCCAACAAAACAAAACAAAACAAAACAAAACAAAACAAAACAAAACAAAAACCCAGGGGTTGCAATTTTAGTCTCTGATAAAATCGACTTTAAACCAACAAAGATCAGAAGAGACAAAGAAGGACACTACATAATGGTGAAAGGATCAATACAACAAGAAGAGCTAACTTTCCTAAACATAGATGCACCCAATATAGGAGCTCCCAGATACATAAAGCAAGTTCTTAATGACCTACAAACAGACATAGTCTCCCACACAGTAATAGTGGGAGACTTTAACACTCCACTGTCAACATTAGACAGATCAATGACACAGACAATCAAAAAGGATATACAGGATTTGAACGCAGAATAGGAGCAAGCAGACCTAATAGACATCTAGATCTCTCCACCCTATAGCCACAGAACATACATTCTTCTCAGCACCACATCACACTTACTCTAAAACTGACCACATAATTGGAAGTAAATCACTCGTCAGCAAATGCAAAAAAACAGAAATCATAACAAACAGTCTCTCAGACCATAGTGCAATCAAACTGGATCTCAGGATGAAGAGACTAACTCGAAACCGCAAAACTTCATGGAAACTGAAAAACTTGCTCCTAAATATTGACTGGATAAACAATGAAATGAAGGCAGAAATAAAGATGTTCTTTGAAACCAATGAGAACGAGGACACAATGTACCAGAATCTCTGGGACACATTTAAAGCAGTGTCTAGAAGGAAATTTATAGCAATAAATGCCCACGTGAGAAATGAGGAAAGATCTAATATCGACACCCTATCATCAAAATTGAAAGAGCTAGAGGAGCAAGTTTTAAAAAACTCAAAAGCTAGCAGAAGACAAGAAATAACTAAGATCAGAGCACAACAGAAGAAGATACAGACACAAAAAACAATTCAAAAATTCAATAAATCCAGGAGCCAGTTTTTTGGAAAGATCAACAAATTAGACTGCTAGCCAGATTAATAAAAAAGAAAAGAGAGAAGAATCGAATTGATATAATAAAAACAATAAAGGGGATATCACCACCAATCCCACAGAAACACAAACTACCATCAGAGCTACAAGCAACTCTATACACATAAACCAGTAAACCTGGAAGAAATGGATAAATTCATAGACACGTGCACCCTACCAAAACAAAACCAGGAAGAAGCTGAAACCCCGAATGGACCAATAACAAGGGCTGAAGTTGAGGCAGCAATTAATAGCCTACCAACCAAAAAAGGTCCAGGTCCAGATGGGTTCACAGCTGAATTCTACCAGATGTACAAAGAGGAGCTGGTAGCAATCATTCTAAAACTATGCCAAACAATACAAAAAGAGGGAATCCTCCCCAAATCATTTTATGAGACCAATATCATCCTGATACCAAAACCTGTCACTCAACAAAAAAATTAAATTTCAGGCTAATCTCCATGGTGACCATAGATGCAAAAATCATCAATAAAATACTGGCAAACTGATTGCAACAGCACATCCAAATGCTTATCCAACATGATCAAATAGGCTTCATCCCAGGGATGCAAGCCTGGTTCAACGTACGCAAGTCCATAAGCATAATCCACCACATAAATAGAACCAAAGACAAAAACTACATGATTATCTCAACAGATGCAGAGAAGTCCTTTGACAAAATTCAACAGCCCTTTATGCTAAAAACTCTCAATAAACTAGGTATCGATGGAACCTATCACAAAATAATAAAAGCTATTTATGACAAACCCACAGCCAATATCATACTGAATGGGCAAAAACTGGAAGCATTCCCTTTGAAATCTGGCACTAGAGAAGGATGCCCTCTCTCTGTACTCTTATTCAATATAATATTGCAAGTTTTAGCCACAGCAATCAGGCAAGACAAAGAAATAAAGGGTATTAAATTAGGAAAGGAGAAAGTCAAATTGTCTCTATTTGCAGATGACATGACTGTATATTTAGAAGACCTCATCATCTCAGCCCAAACTCTTCTTAAGCTGATAAGCAACTTAAGCAAAGTCTGAGGATACAAAATCAATGTGCAGAATTCACAAGCATTCCTATACACCAATAACAGACAAAAAGAGCAAATCAAGAGCGAATTCCCATTCACAATTGCTACAAGAAGAATAAAATATGTAAGAATACAATTAACAAAGGAGATAAAGGACCACTTCAAGGAGATCTACAAACCACTGCTCAAGGAAATAACAGAAGACACAAACAGATGGAAAAACATTCCATGCTCATGGTTAGGAAGAATCAATATTGTGAAAATGGCCATACTGCCCCAAGTAGTTTACACATTTAATGCTATCCGCATCAAACTACCAATGACCTTCACAGAACTGGAAAAAACCACTTTAACTGCATATGGAACCAAAAAAGAGCCCGCATAGCCAAGACAATCCCAAGCAAAAAGAAAAAAGCTGCTGGCATCATGCTGCCAGACTTCAATCTATACTACAAGGCAACAGTAATCAAAACAGCAGGGTACTGATATTGAAACAGAGACATAGACCAATGGAACAGAACAGAGGCCTCTGGAACAACACCACACATCTACAACCATTTGATCTTTGATGAACCTGACAAAAACAAGTAATGGGGAAACGATCCCCTGTTTAATAAATGGAGTTGGAAAAATTGACTAGCCATGTGCAGAAAGCAGAAACTGGACCCCTTCCTGACACCTTACACTAAAATTAACTCCAGATGAATTAAGGACTTAAACATAAGACCTAACACCATAAAAAAAACCTAAAAGAAAACCTAGGCAAAACCATTGAGGACATCAGTATAGGCAAGGACTTCATGACTAATACACCAAAAGCAATGACAACAAAAGCTAAAATAGACAAATGGGGCCTAATTAAACTTCAGAGCTTCTGTACAGCAAAAGAAACAATCATAAAAGCAAACCAGCAACTAATAGAATGGGAAAAAAGTTTTGCAATCTACCCATCTGACAAAGGGCTAACATCCAGAATCTACAAAGAACTGAAAGAGATTTACAAGAAAAAACAAACAAACCCATCCAAAAGTGGACAAAGGACATGAACAGTCACTTTTCAAAAGAAGACATATATGAGGCCAACAAACGTAAGAAAAAAATGCTCATCATCACTGGTCATTAGAGAAACGCAAATCAAAACCACAATGAGATATCATCTCACTCCAGTTAGAATGGCAATCATTAAAAAATCTGGAGAGAGAGATGTTGGAGAGGATGTGAAGAAATAGGAACACTTTTACCCTGTTGGTGAGAGTGTAAAATAGTGCAACCCATTGTGGAAGACAGTGTGGAGATTCCTCAAGGACCTAGAAATAAAATTTCATTTGATCCAGCAATCCCATTACTGGGTATATATCCAAAGAATTATAAATTGTTCTATTATAAAGACACATGCACATGTATGTTCACTGCGGCACTGCTTACAATAGCAGAGACCTGGAACCAATGCAAAAACCCATCGATGATAGACAAGGAAAATGTGGCACATATACACCATGGAATACTATGCAGCCATAAAAAATTATGAGTTTGTGTCCTTTGTGGGGACAGGGATGAATTTGGAAACCATCATTCTCAGCAAACTGAAACAAGAACAGAAAATCAAACACTGCATGTTCTCACTCATAGGCGGGTGTTGAACAATGAAAACACATGGACACAGGGAGGGGAGCATCATACACTGGGGTCTGTTGGAGGGGGAATAGAGGAGGGACAGTGAGGGATAGGGAGGTTAGGGAGAGATAACATGGGGAGGAATGCCAGTTATAGGTGACGAGGGGATGGAGGCAGCAAACCACAGTGCCATGCATGTACCTATGCAACAATCCTGCATGTTCTCCACATATACCCCAGAATCTAAAGTGTAATAAAATATATATGTATATAAAATTAAAAAACATTAAAAACCTGATCTCATCCTCATCTTTCTTCCTCTGTAAGTAATGTGTATTTTTCTCTGGCTCTATAGATTTTCTCTTTATTAATGGCTTTGAGCAATTTGATTATAATATGCTTTGGTGTGGTTTTCTACACTTTTCTTTCATTTGGAATTTGTTAATGTTTTGCGGTCTGTGGGTTTATCGTTTTCATCAAATTTAGAATATTTTTGACCATTATTTTTTCAAATATTTTTGGTCTTCAAAATGACCTTTATCCCTTATGATCTCCAGTTATACATATAAGGCCACTTGAGGGTACCCCACAGCTTGCTAATTGCTTTTTTTTTTTTTTTTTGGTCTTTTTTCTCTCTATGTTTTATTTTGGGTGAATTTTATTACTATCTTTCAATCATAAATGTGTAAGGACACAACAATAGGTACTGAAAATACATGAAGCAAAAACTGACAGTACTGGAAAGAATAAAAGACAAATGTACACATATATTCAGAGACTGCAACATACATTTTTCAGTAATTGACAGAACAAGCATAAAGAAAAATCAGTATGAATATAGAAAGCTTGAACAACTCTATGTCAACCAGCTTGTGCTAACTGACGTTTACAGTACATTCAACCCAAAATGGAAACATATATAATACATTTTTTTGAAGTGCAAACAGAGCATTTACCAAATCACACCATATATTTAGGTCATAAAACAAGTTATAATAAATTTAAAATAACGAATCATCTAAAGTATGTTCTCTGAATAAAATGGAATTAAACTAGAAGTCAGTGAAGATATCTAGAAAATCTTCAAATATTTGTAAATTAAAGAACAGACTTCTAAATAAATACATGGGTCATAGACTAAATAAATAAGAAAAAAGCTGCATGAAAAAAATTTTAATATAAAAATTTGTCAGATGTGGTCTCAACAGTTACTACAAGAAATTTTAGCATTAAAAATGTGTAATAATACATTAAAAAATAAACAGCTCAAATTATGACCTCAGTGGCCACCTTAAGAAACTATAAAAATAAGAACATATAAAACCACTGAAAGCAGAAGAAAACGATGATGATATAAGAGTAAGCAATAAGGTAGAAACCAATGAAAAAAACTTAGAGAAAAATCAATGAAACTCAAAGCTGTTTTTCTAAAATAATAAAATTAACAAACCGCTCATCAGATAGACTGAGAAAACAAGAATAGCCACAAATTATCAATTCAGGAAAGAGAGGATATCAGTATAAATCCTACAAATATTTTTTAAAATGACGTATTACAAAAACTTTATGACCATAAATTCAACATATTAGATAAAAAGGGCAAACTACTCAAAAGATAAAAACTACCAAAACTCACCTAAGACAAAATAGATAGCCTGAGTAGTCTTATAACTGTTAAAGATATTGAATTTGTAAGCTAAAAATTTATCTTTGATTTTTTAATTCCAGCCTTCTAACATGGTATTTCTGTCTAGGATTGGTGCCAAGTAGTGGAGCGGGTTGTTTGGGGAGTAGGAGGCGTTGCTGTGTTTCTTAAATTGAGCTCATCGTGGTCTTGGAATGCAAACTCCCGAGAACGGACGGAATCAGCGAGACTTGTGGAGACATGGACCTACGTCTGAGAAGTTTTGGCTGTGAGTAAGGCGCATGGGGCCAGGTCCGGAGCCAGGGTGCCAACGAAAAGGGCAAACACCAAGAAAGAGGACAGGCGAGGAGCTTAAGATACTCCTCTTAAATTACAGCACTCAGCTCGGGGGCACAAGGAAGTTGGGGGTAGAGGGGCACCGCGTACGAAAAACCCCTTCCCTGGCCTTCCCTAGACCCTTTGGTAAAAGATTTCCGTGTATTTTTCCCCGCCTCTGGTGCCAGTGGAGGACTAAAACTGAGGCTCCTCTCCCGGGGTGGCTGGGAGAAAAGGGTTGTGCGTCTTAACAACGCGAGCAGCTCGTGCGCCGGAGGAAGACGCAGGGTCACAGTGACCGCGGACGCACGAGGCCGGGCCAAGGCGCCAGACCGCGGGGAAAGGCACCCAGGGCAGGCCGGGTAGGGCTCCCACTCCGGAGTGAAGGGGTCGACACTTGCCGACGAACTCGGAAAATTCCCTCCGGTGACATCCTAAGTGTCGCACAATGCATTAGTTGAGTAGGCGCTCTCATTTTCCCTCCATTACGGACCACGCAACCACTGCCCTTGCCCTCACCTCACCTCTCCAGTTCTTGTACCCCGCGATATAATAGTATTTGTTCCCGAACTGGTCCGTGCCCACGTGCTCCTTCACTTCCTTTGACAGCGACCTCCACAAGTAGCGGAACAAATCCTGAGACCAACCCATACCGTTTACCCAGATCCCAGCGCTGTCAGCTGCCGGAACCGCAGTAAGGGTAAAGCTCCAGCCGCCTTCTCAGCCCCCGGTGGCGGAGAAGTCAGACCCGCCTCCATCCTCTAGCCCTTCCAGTAACGGCGCTCACCATTGGCCGGATATATCACCGCCTGGCCAATGGGAGACTCTGCTGTTCCAGCCACGCCCCCGAGCTCTGTCATGGCGACGTCCAGTGCTGTAGCCGGTGTGAGGACACGCTATGCTGGGGTTTTTGTCTGCGCGACAAACTGGTTTGGAGGACCCTCTTCGCCTGCGGAGAGCAGCGTCTACACGGAGGTAAGGAAAACCTTTTTGGCTAACAGGCAAGTTAGAATCTGGACCAATAATTCTAAGCTTTCCCCACACTTTCCCGTCTAATCGCTTTCCTGCCAGCAGACTCGTATTTACCCTCTTCCGTGTGGCTTGCGAAAATAGGATGCTTTTTATTTACTGGTAACAACTTGCAGGCAGGTGGGTTCGCCCGCGGGCTCAGGTGAAGACACTATAAACCTAAATAAGAATGCTTCGTTTTACTGTATTCCTTCTCTTTCAAGTTACTCCGGAGAATAGCTACCCTCCAAGGACTCGTTCATTCATTCAGTCTACATCTTTAGTGAGTTCCTACTGTGTGTCAGGCAGCATATTAAAGGCAGAGGACACAGGTCAGGAATTGAACAAAGTTCAGAATGACTAGATCGGAGAATTGGGGTAGGGACCACTGACAAGAGATGAAGTAGACAAAAACTAGAGGAAGAGCATTGTGTGCTTGGGTAGAGGTGTGAAGATGAGAATAAGGTAACAGCTATTGCAGTTTGTTCTCTGCTTGGAGAATGGGTTGCAACTGAGAACAAGAGTGGGAGCCAAGTTAGGTAACTGTTAGGATTACACTTGTCCAGGAGAGAGCTGATGGAAGCCTGGGCCACGGAGTTGCCGAGTACAATAAAGAAAGTGGAGAGATTTGAAAAACATCCAAGAAATAGAATCAGCAGGCCATGGAAATTGATTGGACAAGTGAAGAATGAATAATGATTCCCAGGTCTATGTCTTGTATAAGAAGTTGAATGTTGATAATATACTCTGAGAGAGGGTTTTCCAAAGGGAAGAAGCAAATTTTACTTTTAATTTTGCCCACATGAATTGAGAAACCTGTGAAGATATTTATTTGGACAATGGAGAACACAGTTTGCATATGAGTTCCGCGTTCTGGAGAAATGTAAATATTAGTTTCCAACATTTTATCCCTTACGTTTTCAATGTTGTGAAATATCTCAGAGCTCCTTTAATGTGGTTTTTTTTTGTTTTTTTTTTTTTTTTTGTTTTTTTTGTTTTTTTTTTTTGGCTAGTGTCAGTTCCTCTGACAGATCAGCAGCCTTTCATCACAACCGCTTTTCCTCATTTATGTCTAGTTCACCTTCATTGATTTCCTCAGTCTAAATATCTAGAATGTCTCCAATGTCACCAGTGTCATTGTTCCCACAATCAGCATGTTCCCACAGGCAGCAGTTTTTTTCTTTTGCTCCATTTATGTTTAATGCAAGTTTCACTTCTCATATTATCATTCTTCTTGAGTTCACTTTCATTCTTTTGGCCAATTTCCTCTTTTAACTTGTAAAAGTCCAAGTGAGTTTATTTCAAGGGCGCAGAAATACTAATAACAAACCTACATGCTTTGCAGCCTGCGTGTGAACTGACTAACATGCACAATGACCAATCACCCATAGACTTTGAAAGAAGTAAAATTGCAAATTTATGTAATTTGTGAAATGAAAAGCTAGTAGCAAACTTATGCTATTTCCCACAGTTAATAAACTTTGGTAACGGAAATTCATATAGCAGTCTGCAAAGTGAGGACTACTTAGATGTTTAAGTCAAATAAAATATTTAAGAATTTAAAATAATTTTTTTTTCCTCCCAAGTAGCTGGGACCACAGGCATGTGCCAACACACCTAGCTAATTTGTAAATTTTTTGTGGAGATGGGGTCTCCCTGTGTTTCCCATTCTGGTCTGGAACTCCTGGACTCAAGTGATCCTCCTGCCTTTATCTCCCAAAGTGCCAGGATTATAGGTGTGTGTACTACGACAACCAACCAAAATTTTTTTAAAAAATACTTCTATCATTAAGTGATGTTTTTGCTTAACTAAACAACTATATAGTTCCATTTTATTTATAGGAAATGTCTACTGTTCTTCCTTGTCATCATGTAAGGGCAAAAGTGTGAACACTGATATGCAGTGTTCACAATTTACACCCTCTAAAAAACTTTTTACAACTTTATTGAGGTATAATTGACATAGACTGCACATTAAATTAGAATATACAATTTGATGAATTCTCACAGATATTTACTTTTGAAATCATTACCATAATCAAGAGAGCATCCATTACCCTACAAATGTTGTCACGGTCCTGTATAATCCTTCTCTCCCTTCTTTCTCTGCTTTACCCTCTTCCTTCTCTAGAAACCACTAATCTGCTTTAGGTCACTATAGATTAGTTTGCATATTTAGAATATATAAATGGAATTTTTTTTTTAGTCTGGCTTCTTTTACTCAGCATAATTACATTATTTTGAAATTTCTCCATGTTAATTGCATGTATTGATTCCTTTTTATTGTGGTGGAGTATCCCACTGTGCACATATACAACAGTTTATCTAGTCACTTGTCCGTGGACATCTGAGTTGTTTCTAGCTCAGGACTAATACATTGACAGCTGCTCTGAAAATTCATGTATGAGTCACTATATGGACATATGCTTTTATTTCTCTTAAGCTCATACCTAACAGTGGAACAACTAGATATATCCTTTACTTTTTAAGAAACTGAGTTTTCCAAAAGCATTTTCCATTCCCACCACTAGTAGGTAAGAGTGCTACTTGCTCCATATTTATATTTTCCCTTTCCTCCTTTTGTCGAACTATTTAAACATTATTTAGTTTTCTATTTTATATGTTATGATTTTGACACTATCTTTGTATAAAATTTTAGTGGTTTCTCTAGGAATTATAAAATACATACTTTTCATTGTGTACTTCAAATCATTTCATTGTTTTAGTGCTTTGTTTGGCATGCAAAAACCTTATCACCCTTTCCCCTCCACTATATATATTGTCTTATATTTTATATTTACATACATTATATAGTCCATGAGACATAATTTTTTTCAACCATCAATCATATTTTAAGGAAAAGAATAATCTATTACATTTACCCAGATAGTTATCATTTCTGTTGCTGTCTCTTTATTCATGATGTCTCTAATTTCCTTCTTATATCTTTTTCTTCTCTCTGAAGAACATTGTTTATCATTTTTTTAGAGTAGGTCTAATGGTTTCTGAAAAGGAATCTGCAGCCATTCAAATCATTGTTTTCCTATAAGTAATTTATCATTTTTCTCTGGTTGCTTTGAAGACTGCGTCGTTAGTTTTCAGCAGTTTGATTATGATATGTCTGGTTGCAGATCTCTTTGGATTTATCCTAGTTAGGGTTCATTTTGCTTCTTGAATTTATAGACTTGTATCTTTATATAAACTTGGGACTTTCCAGCCATCTTTTCCAACATTTGTTTCTACACTACACTTTTTCTTCTCTCCTTCTATAACTCTAATGACATAAATGTTAATCCTTTTATAATCATTCCTCTGGTCCCTAAGGCTCTGTTCTTTTTCCCTCCAGTCTTTTCCTCTATGTTGTTAGAATGTAAAATTTTAATTGATCTATCTTCAAGTTCACTGATTCTTTCCTCTGCCATCTCCAGTCCATTAGTGAATACATTAAGTTAAAATAATTTTATATTGAATACTAAAATTTCCATTAGGTTTTTATTTATGTCTTCTATTTCTTTGCTGAGACTTTCTATTTTAACAACTGTTTCAAGTGTGTGCACAATGGCTTGCTCAAGCTTTTTTTATTTTTAGAGATGGGGCCTCACAGTGTTGCCAAGGCTGGTCTTGAACTCTCAGGCTGAAGCGATCCCCCTCTCTCCTCAGCTTCACAGGGAGTCGCTGGGATTACAGGCTCAAACCACTATGCCAGTGTTGCTCAAGTTCAAGCATTTTACAATGTTTGCCTTGAAGTCTTTATCAGATAATCTCAACACCTGTGTCATCTCAGCTTTGGCTTCTCTGGATTGTCTTTTCCCATGCAAGTTGAAATTTTCATGGTTCTTCATATACAGGGAAATTTTGGATTGCATCCTGGTCGTTTTGGATACTCTTATAAGACTCTGGATCTTATTTTAATCCTATGAAGAATGTTGATGTTTTTGTTTTAACATTTACTTAGCAAAGTTCTTCAGGCGACAAAAACCTACCTGCTTATAGGGACTGTAGTTTTAATGTTAGTTCCGTTTTCAAAGTCTCTTCACATCTGCCCCAAGTGTATGCCATTCAGTGGTCAGTCTGTGACCTGAGTGGTTAGCTCAACTTTCAAATTCCTTTGTATATTACTCAGCATTAGATCTATGCATGTTTCACTCAGGGATGAGTTCTAGAGTTTGTAAACAACTTTATGGGATCACTTTCCTGAGCTCTTCTCTGTGATCTCTTGGATACGTTCTAGTTCTGTGAGACTCTCTATTTTGGCCATCCAGCCAGAAATTTTAGGCTCCAGTTACCCTGTTCTGCCACACTTCCATGTTTAGGCCCAAGTCTGGCCTCAGAAGTGAAAAGAGAGGTAATAAGCAATGGGGATTGCCTCTACCCTCTTGGGATCGTGGCTCAGATGAAGAGAGAAAACAATTTCCCTCCCTCATAGTTCTGGCTTCTCTAGGCCCCTGTTTCTAGCTGTAGCCATCTCTTTCATGGGATTGCCTGCGACTGTTTACTTTTCAGAGTCCTCAAGTAGCTGTCCATGAATTTTGTTTAGTTTTTATAGTAGTGTTACTCAGAACTGAAGTATTGAATAATGAATGAAATGATCAAATTAAATATCACAACTCAAAAAACAAGAATTAAAAGTCCAGTAATATAAGGGAAATGATAAGAGATTAGGAGGGTAGATTCAAAAGATCTAGCAGGCAATAATAATTCCAGAGGGAGAAGAAAACAAAAATAAACAGTAATTAAGAAAAAGAATTGCAGAAAGACCTGGATTCATAGACAAAAGGGCTCACTGAAGTCCAGAGAAGATTGATAAAAAATATATAAAAGTGTGTATACCTAGTAAATTTATCTAGCAATGAAGAGGAAATTATTAAAAGCTTCCAATGGTAAAGAATTTACCATTCACAAAGGTAAAACATCTCATCAGTAGTTTTAGACATTGGAAAACACTGGAATGATACCTACTAACAAGAAAGAAGTATTGTAGCCTGTAATCTCAGCATTTTGGGAGGCCAAGGTGGGTGGATCACTTGAGCTCAGGAGTTCGAGACCAGCTTGGACAACATGGCAAAACTCCATCTCTACTAAAAATACAAAAATTAGCCAGGCATGCTGGTGGGTGCTGTGGCAGGTGCCTGTAATCCCAGCTACTCATGTGGCTGAGGCACAAGGATCACTTGGTAGAGGTTGTAGTGAGCTAAGACTGTGCCACTGCACTCCAGCCTGGGTGACAGAGTGTCTCAAAAAACAACAAAAAATTATCTAAAAATTAAAAAAGAAGTATCGCAACCCAGGAATCCAAACTTAACCAGTCTGTCAGGAAAATATCTTTGCGTTAAGATTCATAGAAATATTTTGCCCCATTTCCCTTAAGGAAAAAAAAATAGGAAAGAACATTAATCGAAAAACAAATGTATTTGAATAAAATCCAAAGGTACATAAAAAATGAAGAGGAGGGGAAACCTATGAAACTTGCATTATGTGTATGATTAAATGTAAATATATAATAATAAACAAGCTGGGATGCTCTGGTTTCTCTTCATAACAAATAAATATTTTGTCTTTTACTAAAGATTTCTGTGGAGACGAACAATTGTGAGTTATAACTGAATTTTTTGATATCTTGCTTAGGCAGGGCTCATTTTAAAAAATAAAAAAATGAAAAAAAAAAGCTAGAAATAATATGGCTGCTAAATTTTTTAGACACTTAATTGACAAGAGGGAAATGAATAGCAACTTCATTAGCAAAAATAAAGGTAAAAGAAGAAACTATGATATTAAATAAATAAGGAATAATACCAAGTATATCAGATGTCATACCAAAAGGTGAACAGGCTGATTTCTTTCATTAAGAAGCATATTCCCAGCACTTTGGGAGGCCGAGGCAGGTGGATCACGAGGTCGAGAGATCAAGACCATCCTGGTCAACATGGTGAAACCCCGTCTCTACTAAAAATACAAAAAAAAAACTAGCTGGGCGTGGTGGCACGTGCCTGTAATCCCAGCTACTCAGGAGGCTGAGGCAGGAGAATTGCCTGAACCCAGGAGGCGGAGGTTGCGGTGAGCCGAGATCGTGCCATTGCACTCCAGCCTGGGTAACAAGAGCGAAACTGTGTCTCAAAAAAAAAAAAAAAAAAGAAGCATATATTATCAGATTAGTTTAAAAAGCAAAATAAAGCTAAAAGCTATTTCTCAGAAATACTTTAAGTTAAAATATTTTAAAATACTTTACAAAATTCTTAAGTTGTTAAAAAATTAAAGGATAAGGAGATATCAGACAACTATAAACAAAATGTAGACATCACTACAAATATTAGATAAGTTATAATTTAAGGTTAAAAGCACCAAATATTTAAAGAAGGACATTATATAAAGCTATATAAATATGGAGGAAATAAATAAACAACAAACTAGATTTAGTAGACATATGACTTTACATCCCTTAAATGGAGAATGTGCATGCTTTTTATAAAAGTCAGTGATATGGGGAGGTGGGGTGGCTTATGCCTGTAATCCCAGCACTTTGAGAGGCCGAGGCAGGTGGATCACGAGGTCAAGAGATCAAGACCATCCTGGCCAACATGGTGAAACATCGTCTCTACTAAAAAATACAAAAATTAGCTGGGCCTGGTGGTGCGCGCCTGTAGTCTCAGCTACTCAGGAGGCTGAGGCAGGAGAATTGCTTGAACCCAGGAAGTGGAGATTGCAGTGAGCCAAGATTGTGCCACTGCACTCCAGCCTGGTGAAAGCAAGACTCTGTCTCAAAAAAAAAAAAAAAAAAAAAAATAGATAAAAGTCAGTGATACATTTACCAAAATTATTCTTGGCCACTAAGTAAACTTAAACTTTAGCAAATTCAAAAAGATAGCTATCTAACAGGCCACATTCTTTGATCATAAGCTATAGAAACAGGAAATAAATCAATTAATGGTAACATTACCACCACCTCTAATGTTTTGGAATTCAGAATTACATTTCAGAAAACTCCAGAATCAAAGAAGAAATGAAAATTGAAATTACAAATTGACAGTCAAGGAAAAAGAGAATAACCATTTCTACAAATTAGGGGACCCAGAGAAACTTATATTCAGTGAAACTTCACAACCTAAAAAAAACAACCAATAATACACACACACACACACACACACACATTAACCCATTGAACAAGAAGAATATGTAGCCATAGCTATCTTAAGACACTAAAACAGAAGAGAATGAGAGGAAATAGTGGCTAGGAGGTAGGACTAACTTGGCAGCTCCCACTCAGATGGACAGAGCAGTATGTGGAGTTGCACATTGTGAACTTTTGCTACAAGAACTACCACAGAAACATTCCAGGAAAGCTGAGAGGATCCACAGACCCTTTGAAGGAGTTGGATTGCCACTGAAGGCTCTGGGGGACCGCCAAGGAACTGTGAGTCAGCTGGCTTTCTCAGCTGGGAGGCTTGAAGCCTGGGACAAGTTCTCAGCCCTGCTGGAAATAAACTCAGAACTGTTGTAGTGGCACAGTGGGAGTGAGACCAGCCCTTCAGGCTGCAGGTTGCATGGGAGCTGGGTAAGGCCTTTAGCTGCCAGCCTTCCCCAACTTCCCTGGTGACCTGTGTGACACAGCAGAGGCAGCCATAATCCCCCTGGGAACATAACTCCATTGGCCTGGGGAGCACACCCCCCTCCTCCACAGCAGCAGCAGCAATCCTCAGACATGCCTAACCCTGCTCCCACCTGATGGTCTTTCTCTATCTGCCCTGGTAGCTGAAGACCAAAGACATAATCTCCTGGGAGCTCTATAGTCCTCCCCGCTGCCTGACCCTAGGGCAAGCTTGTATCCTTTCTATACTACTGCAGCTGATGCCCTCTTGAAAGTGCCACCTCCTAACTGGAGGCCAATCAACACAAAACCAATGCACTTAACAAAAATACAACCAAGGACCCTCATAGAGTCCACTTCACTCCCCTGCTGCCTCTACAGTTACAGGTGCTGGTATCCACAGGTGAGAGACCTAAAGAAAGATCACATCACAGAACTCTTTGCAGAAATTCCCCTGTACCAACCAGAACCTGGTAGCTCTGCTGGTTGGCTAGATCTACAAGCGAAATAACAATCACTGCAGTTTGGCTCTCAGGAAAGCCCCATCCTTAGGGGAAGGAGGAGAGTACCAAATCAAGGGAGTACCTCATGGAACAGAGTAATCTGAAGAGCAACCCTAGAGTTCCAGATCTTCCCTCTGACATAGTCTACCCAAATGAGAAGTAACCACAGAAACAATTCTGGTAATATGACAAGACAAGGTTCTTTAACATCCCCCCAAAAATTATGTAAGCTGATCAACACTGGATCCAAACCAAGAAGAAATGTGTGAATTGCCAGAAAAAGAATTCAGAAGGTTGATTATTAAGCTAATCAAGAAGACATCAGGGAAGGGTTAAGTCCAACTTAAAGAAATTAAAAAAGAAAAAAGATATGAATGGAAAAATCTCCAGTGAAATACATAGCATAGATAAAACACATTCACAATTTCTGGAAATAAAGGATACAATTAGAGAAATGTAAAATGCCTGGTAAGTCTCAGCAATAGAATCAAACAAGTAGAATAAAGAACTTGGGGCTCAAAGACAAGGCTTTCAAATTATGCAATCTGATAAAGACAAAAAAAATATTTTTTTTAGTGAACAAAGCCTCCAAAAAGTTTGAGATTATGTTAAGTGACCAAACCTAAGAAAAACTGGTGTTCCCAATTATCCAAGGGAGAAATCTAAAAGTTTGGAAAAGGCCGGGTGCAGTGGCTCATGCCTGTAATTCCAGCACTGTGGGGGGGCCGAGGCAGGTAGATCACCTGAGATCAGGAGTTTAAGACCAGCCTGACCAATGTAGTGAAACCCTGTCTCTACTAAAAGCAATACAAACTTAGCCAAGCATGGTGGTAGGTGCCTATAATCCCAGTGACTCGAGAGGCTGAGACAAGAGAATTGCTTGAACTCAGGAGGCAGAGGTTGCAGTGAGCCGAGATCACACCACTGCACTCCAGCCTGGGTGACAGAGTGAGACTCTGTCTCAAAAAAAAAAAAAAAGTTTGGAAAACCTGTTTGAGAGAATAAAAAAGGAAAACATCCCTGGCCTTCCTAGACACTTAGACATCCAAATACAAGAAGCCGAAGGAACACCTCGGAAATTCATCCCAAAAATTTATCACCTAAACATATAGTGTTCAGGTTATTAAAGTTAAGATAAAGGAAAGGATCCTAAGAGCCGTGAAGCAAAAGCAGCAGAAAACTTATAAAAGAAAACCTATCAGATTAACAGCAGATTTCTCAGCAGAAGCCCTACAGACTAGAAAGAACTGGGGTCTTGTCTTTAGCCTCCCTAAACAGAGCAATTATTAGGCAAGAATTTTGTGTTCAGCAAAACTGAACTTCATGAATGAAGGAAAGATACCGTCTTTTTCCAACAAACAATACTGAGAGAATTTGCCACTACCAAGTCAGCACTATAAGAACTGCTAAAAGGACCTCACAGTCTTGAATCCTTGAAATACACCAAAATAGAATCTCTTTAAAGTATAAATCTCACAGGACCTATAAAACAGTAACAGTTTAAAAAAAGGTATTCAGGCAACAACTAGAATAATGAATAAAAGAGTACCTCACTTCGCAGTACTAACATTGAATGTAAATGACCTAAATGCTCCACTTAAAAGATACAGAAACCATCATTCTCAGCAAACTAACACAGGAACAGAAAACCAAACACCACACGTTCTCACTCATAAGTAAGAGTTGAACAATGAGAATGCATGGAAACAGGGAGGGGAGCATCACACACCGGGGCCTGTTGGGGGTTGGGGGCCAAGGGGAGAGAGAGCATTAGGAGAAATACCTAATGCATGAGGGGCTTAAAACTTAGGAGATGGGTTGATGCGTTTAGCAAACCACCATGGCACATGTATACCTATGTAACAAACCTACACATTCTGCACATGTATCGTAGAACTTAAAGTATAATAATAAAAAAAATTAAAGACAATATATGTCATGTATAGGGAAATATATTAGGAATACAGTAAATGATAATCATTAGTCTAAGAAAGAAAAAGATACAGAATGGCAGAATGGATAAAAATTCACCAACCCCAAGTATCTGCTGTCTTCAAGAGACTCACCTAACACATAACGACTCACATAAACTTAAAGTAAAGGGTGGAAAAAGATATTCCATGCAAATGGACACCAAAAATGAGCAGGAGTATCTATTCTTAGACAAAACAGACTTTAAAGCATCAACAGTTAAAAAAGACAAAGAGGGACATTATATAGTGGTAAAAGGACTAGTCCAACAGGAAAATATCACAATAGATATATGTGCATCTTAACACTGGAGCTTTCAAATTTATTAAACAATTACTACTAGACCTAAAAAATGAGACAGATAGTAACACTAATAGTGGGGGACTTTAGCAGTCTGCTGACAGCACTAGACAAGTCATCAAGACTCAGGAAGTCAATAAAAAAACAATGGACTTAAACTATACCCTAGAACAAATAGATTTAACAGATATTTATGGAACATTCTACTCAACAACTGCAGAATATAAATTCTATTCATCAGCATCTGGAATATCCTCCAAGATAGACCATATGATAGACCACAAAACAAGTCTCAACAAATTTAAGAAAATCGGAATTATAGCATGTACTGTCTCAGACCAAAGTGGAATAAAATTGGAAATCAACTCCGAAAGGAACCCTCAAAACCATGCAAATACATGGAAATTAAATAACCTGCTCCTGAATGATCGTTGGGTCAACAATGAAAGCAACATGGAAATTTAAAAATTCCTTGAACTCAATGATAATAGTGACAAAACCTATCAAAACCTCTGGTATACAGCAAAATTGGTGCTAAGTGAAAGTTCATACCATTAAATGCATACCTCAAAAAGTGTGAAAGAGCACAAATAGATAATCTAAGTATATACCTCAAGGAACTAGAGAAACAGCAAATCAAACCCAAAAACAACAGAAGAAAAGAACCAAGATCAAAGCAGAAATAAATGAAATTGAAACAACAAAATACAAAAGATAAATGCAACAAAATGCTGGTTCTTTCAAAAGATAAATAAAATTGACCATTAGCAAGATTAAGAAAAGAAGAGAGAAGATCCAGTAAGGTAAGTTAGAAACAACACAGGACGGGTGTGGCGGCTTACGCCTGTAGTCCCAGTACTTTGGGAGGCCGAGGCAAGTAGATCATGAGCTCAGGAGTTCCAGACCAGCCTGGCCAAGATGGTGAAACCCTGTCTCTACTAAAAATACAAAAATTAGCCAGGTGCAGTAGCACGTGCCTGTAATCCCAGCTACTCAGGAGGCTGAGGCAGGAGAACCGCCTGAACCCTGGAGGCAGAGGTTGCAATGAGCTGAAATCACACCATTGCACTCCAGCTTGGGTGACAGAGTGAGACTCCATCTTAAAAAAGTAAATAAATAAAAAATAAATAAAAAAAAAACACAGGAGATATTACAGCCATTCAGGGCTACTATCAATAACTTTATATGCATAAACTAGAAAACTTAGAGGAGATGGATAAATTTCTGGTAAAATACAATCCACCTAGATTAAACCAGGAAAAAATAGAAACCCTGGAAAGACCAATGACAAGCAATGAGATTGAAATGGTAATTTAAAAGTTTCTAAAAAAAAGTTTAGGAACAAGCAGACTCACAGCTGAATTCTATCAGACATTCAAAGAGTTGGTACCAATCCTATTGACCTGTTCCAAAAGATAGAGAAAGAGAGAATCTGCCCTAAATCATCCCATGAAGCCGATATCATGCTAATAATAAAACCAGGAAAGAGCATAACAAAGAAAACTGCAGACCAACATCCCTGATGAACAGAGATGCAAAAAATCCTCAACAATACACTTGGTAACCAAATCCAACAGCATATCAAAAATATAATCCACCATAAGCAAGTGGTTTCATACCAGGGATGCAGGGATGTTTTAACATATGTGAGTCAATAAATGTGATACACCACACAAACAGAATTAAAAACAAAAAAAATCACATGATTATCTCAATAGATGCAGAAAAAGCATCTGACATAATCCAGCATCCTTTTATGATTAAAACTCAGCAAAATCGGCATACAAGTGACGTACCTTAAGGTAATACAAGCCACCTATTACAAACCCACAGTCATCATTATACTGAACGGGGAAAAGTTGGAAAGCATTCCCCCTGAGAACTGAAACAAGACAAGGATGCCCACTTTTCACCACTTGTATTCAACATAGTACTGGAATTCCTAGCCAGAGCAATCAAAAAAGAGAAGGAAATCATGGATATCCCAATCATTAAAGAGGAAGTCAAACTGTTGCTGTTTGCTGATGACATGATTGTATACCTAGAAAACCCTACAGACTCATCCAAAAAATACCTAGAACTGGTAAATGAATTCACTGTAGTTTTTGGATACAAAGTTAATGTACACAAGTCAGTAGCTCTGCTATACATCAGCAGCAACCAAGCTGAGAATCAAATACCAAACTCAACTCCTTTTACAATAGCTTCAAAAAAAAAAAAAAAAAAACCTTAGGGATGTACCTAACCAAGGAGGTAAAAGACCTCTACAAGGAAAACTACAAAACACTGTTGAAAGAAATCATGGATGACACAAATAAATGGAAACACAGCTGAATTCTACACTCATGGATGGGTAGAATCAATAACCATACTGCCAAAAGCAATCTACAAATTCAGTGCAACTTCCATCAAAATACCACCATTATTCTTCACAAAACTAGCAAAAAACAATCCTAAAATTCATATGGAACTAAAAAAGAGCCTATATAGCCAAAACAAGACTAAGCAAAAAGAACAAATCTGGAGGCATCACATTACTCTACTTCGAACTATAAGGCCATCATCACCAAAACAGCATAGTGCTGTATAAAAATATGCATATAGACCAGTGGAACAGAGTAGAGAACCCGGAAGTAAAGCCAATACTGATCTTCAACAAAGCAAACAAAAACAAAGTGGGGAAAGGACACCCTATTCAACAAATAGTCCCGGGAAAATTGGCAAGCCACATGGAAAACAATGAAAATGGATTTTCATCTCTCACCTTATACAAAAATCAAGATGAATCAAAGACTTAAATCTAAGTCAAGAAACAATAAAAATTCTAGAACAGGCGTCCCCAAACTATGGCCTGCGGGCTGCATGCAGCCCCCTGAGGCCATTTATCCGGCCCCCCGCCACACTTCAGGAAGGGGCACCTCTTTCCTTGGTGGTCAGTGAGAGGAGCACAGTATGTGGCGGCCCTCCAACGGTCTGAGAGACAGTGAACTGGCCCCCTGTGTAAAAAGTTTGGGGACGCCTGTTCTAGAAGGTAACATTGATAAAACCCTTCTACACATTGGCCTAGGCAAAGACTTTATGGTCAAGAACCAAAAAGCAAACACAACAAAAACAAAGATAGATGGGACTTAATTAAACTAAAGAGCTTCTGCACAGCAAAAGAAATAATCAGCAGGTAAACAGACAACCCACAGAGTGGGAGAAAATCTTCACAATCTGTACATCCAATAAATGACTAATATCCAGAATATACAAGAAAGTCAAACAAATCAGCAAGAAAAAAACAATGCTATCAAAAAGTGCGCTAAGGACATGGATAGACAATTCTCAAAAGATATACAAATGGCCAACAAATATGACAAAATGCTCAACATCACTAATGATCAGAGAAATGCAAATCAAAACCACAAGGCAATACCTACCACCTTAGTCCTGCAAAAATGGCCATAATCAAGAAATTAAAATATAAGACATTGGCATGGATGTGGTGAAAAGGGAACCGTTTTACACTGCCAGTGGGAATGTCAACTAGTACAACCACCATGGAATACAATGTATAGATTCCTTAAAGAACTAATAGTAGTTAGTACTATTAGTAGTACTACCATTTGATCCAGCAGTCTCTACTCCTGAGTGTCTACCCAGTGGAAGAGAAGTCATGATACAAAAAAGATACTTGCACATGCATGTTTATAGCAGCACAGTTCATCAGGGCAAAAATATAGAACCAGCCCAAATGCATATCAATCAACAAGTGGATAAAGAAAATGGTGTGTGTGTGTGTGTGTGTGTGTGTGTGTGTGTGTGTCTGTAACAGAATATTACTCAGCCATAAAAAGGAATGAAATTATGGCTTTTGCAGTGACCTGGATGGAATTGGGAGACCATTATTGTAAGTGAAGTAACTCAGGAATGGAAAACCAAACACTGTATGTTCTCACTCACAAGTGGGAGCGGAGTTATGAGGACACAAAGGCATAAGAATGATACAATGGACTCTGGGGACTCAGGAGAAATGGTGGAAGAAGGGCGAAGGTTAAAAGACTACACATTGGGTACAGAGTATACTGCTCAGGTAGTGTGCACCAAAATCTCAGAAATCACCACTTAAGAACTTATTCATGTAACCAAACACCACCTGTTTCCCAAAAACCTATTGAGAAAAAATTTTTCTAAAAATTAAAAAACACTAAAATAAAGAGTATATAGTAGATAGAAAATACAGGAACTGGGCACGGGGGCTCACGCCTGTAATTCCAGCACTTTGGGAGGCCAAAGAGGGTGAATCACCTGAAGTTAGGAGTTCAAGACCAGCCTGGCCAACATGGTGAAACCTCATTGCTACTAAAAATACAAAAATTAGCTGGGCATGGTGGTAGGTGCCTGTAATCCCAGTTACTCGGGTGGCTGAGGCAGGAGAATCACTTGACCCTGGGAGGTAGAGGTTGCAATGAGCCAAGATTGCGTCACGGCACTCCGGCCTGGGCTACCCAGTGAGACTCTGTCTCAAAAAAAGAAAATACATACATACATACATATAATATACATCCTATAAAAGCCATTTAAAGACATTAAATCAAAAAGTAAATAATAAAGGTAAAAAGTGAAATTAAATAGAAAATTTGGGCAAGCATGTGCCATAGAAGAGGTAAGAGACTGATAAAATATTTAGCAATCAGTTTGGTATGGAAACCAACCAAGCCAGGTGAATGCTAGCCATTAATAACCAGTGTGTAATGCTGTGATACAGAAAAGAGATTGGAATGGTGATTTTAAAAGATACCAGGGGTTACTTTTTTTCCTTATTCTTCTACCCCAGTCTCCTCTACCTTCCCTCTTCTCTCTTTTCCTTTTTACCCTTCCTTCTTTATCAGTCTACTCTTCACTCTCTCCTTAGGCATTTTCCCTTCTCTTTTCCCTCTACTCCTATGCCATTGTGTTGGGGGGAGTCCTCAAGACCATCCCAAGGTTTGATGATTCTCTAGAAGGACTCAGAACTCAGCATTTACTCATGACTGTGATTTAGTACAGTGAAAGGTTACAAGATAAACTCAGGAAAGGGAAAAGGTGTATGGGCAAAATGTGGAGGAATCCAGGCACAGGCTTCCAAGAATCCTTTCCTGGTGCAATCACACAGGACACACTTTATTCCTTTAGCAACAAATTGTGACATGTGTGAAATGTCTAATCAAGGAAGCTCATTAGAGATTCAATGCTGAAAGTTTTTACTAGGTACTGTTCATAAAGGCACCCTCTATCTAGCTTGTGCCCAAATTCCAGACTTCCAAAAGAACAGCAAGTATTCATCATAAATGACATTATTTTCTCAAGTAGTTCAGGCACAGTGAACCATTCTTATTCAGTCATGGTGGCCACCCTCCTGAAATCCCAGACTGTAGCCAAGGGACAGTCTTGTAAGCAGAACTTTCTAAGGGTAGCATTCTCAGACCTGCCATGTTAACTTGTTTTTTGTACACCTTGCCTTCTGCTATTCTCCCCACATCTCTTTCCCTTTATAGTATTACTCCCCTTTCCTTCATCTTAACCTCTTTTTCTAGTTTACAAACAATTCAGTGCTAAAGTCATTATGCTGGGGAGAGGTATCCTTCCTCACTTAGTATGGGATTAGGTTCCCAAGAGTGGAATTTCAGAACCTGAGCAGGTTGAGAAAGTAGTCTTTGTTTGGGGACTGTACGGATTTTAGAGGAGACAAAAATCAGATCCCAAGCTGTTGGGGGAAGGGATGGTAGTAGAGATGGGAGATTGGTTACATACAGGGGATTGAGAAATATATTGACAGTAATGGGAGCCATGTTTCTTACTCTTAAGAAGAGGGAGCTCAAGGAAAAGATGATTACCTTTGTACATGTTTCTTTGATACTGTTTTACTTGTTACAAAGAGTATATATTCTGTTGTAATTTGAAAAATGATAAAGTGGGAAAATATTTTCAGAAAAATAGCAATTTCAGTGGAAAAATGTGAAAAATTTTTTATGAAATATTGAAGTTCAGAAATAACAGAACATGATAGCGGTCTGGGGAAAGAATATCAAAGTTCAGGGCCAGAAGTGGTGGCTACCCGTAATCCCAATACTTTTCAAGGTAAAGGTGAGATGATTGCTTGCGGCCAGGAGTTCGAAACCAGCCTGAGCAACATAGCAAGACAAATACCAACAAATACCAGAACTTAGCCAGGTGGTGACATGCACCTGTAGTCCTAGCTATTTCGGAGGGTGACGTAAGAGGGTCCCTTAAGCCCAGGAGTTTGAGACTACTGAGAACTGTGATTTGCCATTGCACTCCAGCCTGGGTGGCAGAAGGAGACACTATCTCTAAAACTAAAATTAAAAAAAAAAAATTTGTTAATGTTAAAGTTCAAATGCACCTCAGCCAAATACTAGCTGTGTGACCTTGGGGAAATTACTCATGTATTAATCTTATAATCAGGAAATGTATTGAATAATAATTACCACCCCTGGATTAACACTTACTACACTTATTTTTATTATTTTTATTTTTGACAGAGTCTTGCTTGCTTTGTCACCGAGGTTGGAGTGTAGAGTACAGTAGCGTGATCTCAGCTCACTGCAACCTCTGTCCCCGGCGTTCAAGCAATTCTCCCACTTCAGCCTCCTGAGTAGCCGGGATTATAGGCATGCACCACCATGCCCAGCTAATTTTTTGTATTTTTTAGTAGAGACTTGGCCAGTCTGATCTTGAACCCCTGACTTCAAGTGATCCACCTGCCTCAGCCTCCCAAAGTGCTGGGATTACAGGTGTAAGCCACCATGCCTGGCCTGGCTTTTTATATTAGCTGTTATTGTTATTGATCAAAGTCAGATAACTCATAAATGTTAGTCTGGATATTTAAACATAAGGCTAAATTGCAATGTATATATGTATTGCTATAAGTATGCTTAGATGTATGGTAGAAGATTTAGGCATTACTTGTCTTTTTTTTTTTTTTTTTTTTTTTTTAAACAGAGTCTTGCTCTATCACCCAGGCTGGAGTGCAGTGGCATGATCTCAGCTAATTGAAACCTCTGCCTCCCAGGTTCAAGCAATTCTCCTGCCTCAGTCCCCACTAGTAGCTGGGATTATAGGCATGCACCACCAGGCCTGGCTAATTTTTGTATTTTTAGTAGAGTTGAGGTTTCGCCATGTTGGCCAGGCTGGTCTCGAGCTCCTGACCCCAGGTGATCCACCCACCTGGGCCTCCCAAAGTGCTAGGATTACAAGCATGAGCCACTGTGTCCGGACTACTTGTCATTGTTGTACTATATGTCATACCTAGAAGACAAAGGGCCATGTAGCTTCAAATTATATACTTTATACAGCTAAAATGATTTCCAAAATTCTTATAATTACTTGTTGTGCTACTGTCAATAAATGAAAGTATCAGTTTATGCCTTTCCGGCATTGTGCATTGTCATCTTTTTAAAAAGCTGACAATTTTATAGGCTAAAAATTTATAATTTGATATTTAAACTAGCATTATTTTAATCAATAATGAATTTAGAAATCATTCTAGTTAAATTAGTGTAGATGCTAATAACATCCAACAGATTAAGACAGATTCCAATAGTTAATATTCACTAGGTACTTACAACGTAGTAGGTGTTGTAATTAGCACTTTTTATATATAAACTCATTTAATCTTAATAATATGCTCACTAGAATAATGATAGTCTACTTTTATAAAATATCAGAAATGTCATTTGTCTTAATTTGAGAGAGTACTTGTTAATTATCTGTATTGATATTTAATTGACTTTATTTAAATACATATAAGTGGTAAGTTGAACATAGCCTCTTTTCTTTATGACAGCATCTCATTCTGTCTTAAAAGAAGCCTTCACCCAGGCTGGAGCACAATGAAGTGATCATGGCTTACTGTATCCTCGAACTACTGGACTCAAGTAACCCTCTGCCTCAGTCTCCTGTGTAGGAGCCCACCACCATGCAGCTTATTTTAATTTTATTTTTTTATAGAGATGGGGTCTCGCTATGATTGCACAGGATGCTTTCAAACTCCGGGTCTTAGGCAGTCTTCTCACCTCAGTCTCCCAAAGCGCTAGGATTACAGGCAGGCATGAGCCACTGCCAGCCCATATTTATTTTTTATTTCTGTCCATCTTTAAGAAACACTTGAAGGAATTTCTTTTAAATCTGTATGTTGGGCTGGGTGCGGTGGCTCACACCTGTAATCCCAGAACTTTGGGAGGCCGAGGCAGGTGGATCACGAGGTCAAGAGATCAAGACTATCCTGGTAAAGATGGTGAAACCCCGTCTCTACTAAAAATACAAAAAAATGAGCTGGGCATGGTGGCCCGTGCCTGTAATCCCAGCTACTCAGGAGGCTGAGGCAGGAGAATTGCCTGAACTCAGGAGGCGGAGGTTGCAGTGAGCCGAGATCACGCCATTGCACTCCAGCCTGGGTAACAAGAGCGAAACTCCCGTCTCAAAAAAAAAAATCTGTAATTTGTGCTTTTGTCCATTAGATGTCCTCAGCTACGTTTATCAGAATTTAACTTTTCTCGCACAAATTTTAGTCTCTAAATACGTTGAAAAGTTTGCATGTAATTTTTACTACTGTTGATATTTTAAACATTTATACAAGGTCTCTAAAAATCTATAGATACATGAGGATGTGTGGTAGAAGATTTAGACATTTCTTGTGTCTTTTGTACTATATGTAATCTTGGTTAAATAAATTTTTAAGTGTTAAATTACTTATTAATTTTTTTCTTTTTTTCTCCCCTTTTTAATTTAAAGAGTTTTGGGACTGGAGTTAAATAAAGACAGAGATGTTGAAAGAGTCCATGGTGGTGGAATTAACACCCTTGACATTGAACCTGTTGAAGGGAGATAGTAAGTTTATTATACTTATATAATCATTTTTCTTTCTAAGTGAAATGCAGTAAAATCCTGCTTTTTCAAATTAATGATATAGAAGGTTCATTAAAATTAATGAAAATCCTAAATTGTAGCATTTTTTAATCTGGCATTATTAATTTCAAATAAATGCAAAACATCAAACCTACAAAATGTCATATAAACATTTCCAAGCTACTTTACTATAAATAAATACTGTTAAATCAACAAATGCTGAACTTCTTTTGGATGCAGAGGGCTTTTAAGTGCTAGTGACTTTAGGTGCTATTTTAAAACATAGTTGCTGCTGCTCTCAAAAAGTCTAATGGGAAAATAATATAAAAAGGGGAAGACTATTTTGAAGAATTAGGTTCAGAACAAATAAGAATTATATTTAAGTTCTTTCTGGCTTTACCACTTAGCAGCTTTGTGACCTTGAGCAATTTACCTAACCTTTCTAATTCTCAGTTGCCTTAGCTATACACTGGGAACAACAATACCTACCTAACAAGTTTGTTTGGAGGATTGAGATATATGTACAACATGATTAGCATAAAACCTTGCATATCATAAATCTTTGCCACCACTGCTGCCGCTATTAATCAAAAGCAGTATTGCATATACTTTTATTCCTTTTAGTCCAGTCTCTACACAGCAGTCAAAGTGCTTTGAAAAATGCAATTCCAGACATATTCTCCTACTTACAGCTCATCATAATACCACATTACTCTTATAAGACAATACAAAACCTTTCATGTGGCCTATAATAAAGCCACATATAGCATTAACTAAAGGAAACAGTTTGTCATGTTATGGTAATGTTTAGTATTTCAGAATTTTTATTTTATACTGAAATGTTATTATTTACATTAAGTCAAGTCAGAACAGATTTGATAAACTTCCACTTTCTACTTCCAGCTTCTACTATGGTCTCTCTCAGTACTGTATAAGAAACATCTTACTTTTAGCATGTGGTTAAATCTAAAAGATGATGAGTAATCATTCTTTCCTTCTTCCTGAACTTTTCCAGGCTCAGTATAACACCTTCTATTCAAGGACAACTGTGGGGCACTCACTTATGAAACATGCAGACTTGAGCAGCAAGAGATAGCTGACTTTTGGGTTTGGGTACTGGTCAGGAAAGTATTTAATACTGCTACTCCAGCCAGCCACTTGGGGTAGTAATCAATTGTGTGGCCTGTGAAGTATCAGAAGCCAGTAGACTACTAGTTGGCAGAGTTGGTGAGAAATGTGGGAAGTTATAGATTATATGTGCGTGAAATATATTTGAGAAATACAAGTGAGGTGTCTTTTAGTACAGCACATAGAAAAAAGACTGAAGACTTTTGCTACAGTGGTTTTCCCCTTTATTGCATGGTAAAAGTCTACAACTATTTATTTCATTGTTTGCTAAGACTTTTATTTTGCATTAACCCCTTTTGATAGCAAAAAGAGATATAAAAAGGAAAGTGTACATTCGATGGAAAACTAAGTTCTAATTTTCTTAAGAAAACTCGATGTATATATAAGTTGCTCAAAATACCTGTAATATTTACCATACACTATGAGAGCTGTAAAGATGTCACTGAAAATCAGAATGGAAACTAGACAGAATACACAAATCTGATAGAGAAACATTTATTTTCAAAGTTAGGTGCTATTTTACAAAAACTATCTGAAAATTACAGTTTAACAGATGCAACTGCAGAGGATGCATTGGCATATCACTCTGTGATGCTTGAATTTTCTTTTATACCTTTAAATTCTTCTAAGTTAATTTCATTCATCTTTAATACTAAGTTTTTTTGTCTATATAAAAACAGAAACCATATCTCTTAATACTCTGTCAGCAGAAAAGTATCTCATAATTAAATAATGTCAGTGCCATCAAATACTTCAAATAGAAAGTTAGTGGAATCCGAGAAAAGCTTTTGAAAGCCATTTTAACATAGTTGAAACATCTGACATTAGTGTAAATACCATATCAATTAAGATTAAAAGTTCTTAACATAATTTTATTTTATATTGATTATACATCAATATAATATACATGATAATACATGGTAAGAAAAGCATAACTTTTAACATAATTTTGTTTTAAACTGATTATACATCAATATAATATGCACGATAATACATGGTAAGAAAAGCAATGTTTTGTGAAGATGAAGTATGAAGCAGAAGTGTTTTGGGAGTTAGGTGTAGTATATATGTAACTCACAACTGTGTCTAAACATTTTATGAATCTAAATAAAAGTTGTAGTTGTTAAAATTTACAGATATTTCTCTATGTATACATTTAGAGTAACTGAATTATAAATTTTTGTAATAAAGCTAATGTGGAATTTTTTTTAATAACTAAGTAGGCCATTATTAGCAGACTTTCTTTATTGCTCATCAATTGGATTTGAGCCATCAAATAACTACTTTTAAATTAACCTAATTGTTTTATAAATTGGTATTGAATTTATCTTAAAAACAAGTCTATAAATCGCTACTTGCTACTAGTTCATGAACTGTTTGCAACTGGTTCACAAGACAAGAAGCTTGTACTAAAACATAAATCTACTAAATCATTACACACACCATTTAAAGGAGCTAAGATATGCATGCAGCAAGACTTTCTCAATGAAGAAAGACGTGTGTTTATTTCCGGCACAAGCTCCTTATCTTGGAGAGTTAAATAGCACTGCTCTACATTTAATTGTATTTTGTTCAAAATCAGGTGAAAATCTTTCAGTCAAAATATTCTGTGAATGTAGTGCCAAAAACTGTAGTTTGGGTGCCATTCTTGAAAGATGACAATGTCAATGCAGTTTTTAACATTCCTCTAATTCTCCGTTAAAACACATAAAGGGACTAAAAATGGCAAGTAAAAAAATCAGATTAACACAACAAAACTAGGTCATGAAGTATCCCCACAAACCCCTAAGTGGAAATGAACTACTGACAACTGCGCTACCAGCATTTATGCCAGAGGAGGCAGTAAAAAGCACTAAGGCATCTGATATACCTGGATAAGTCCAAAATAACCGATAAGTTGTTGAAAGCTTAGCAAGCAAATTTGACTACAGTAGTTAAAATTGGGAGAGGATGGCATACTCTAATTGTAGGTAAGTTTGAATGGTCCATGTTGTAAGAGCAGAAGGAGCTATAGCAGTCTGGGCCCTAATATCTCTCTAAATAGCTAACCAGTCAAAGCTCCCCTCCAGTACATCACTATACACTGAGGAAAAACTGCTGGAAATAGAATCCAAATTAAGCAATTCAGAGACAATAGAAACAAAGAAGAAAGATGTCCCTGATAAAATTGGGGAGGTGACTAGAACCAGGAAATCTCTGAAAGTAAGCTGCCATATTTTGAAATCTTACCCCGCAAAAAAAAATTGTTCAGGGAATAAGAGGATTTTTAATATATAAAATTTAAACATTATTCTAAGTCAAACCTCCATTCTAAAAGGTTAAGAAAATTAATTTTACATAAAAATAAGCAGAAGAACAAGATTAAGGTCAAAGTTCCTACAAAATTATTATAAAAACAAAGAGAATAAGAAGTGGACTAATGCTGTTATGGGGAGTGAAGTCATACCCGAAAGAAGTATCTATAAAACGGATGAGAACTCTAACCTAATATTTCAAAACTAGGTAAAAGTTGTTTTATAAAGGTATAATAAATGAAAGAATAATGTTAAGTTGGAATTAGAAAACCTCAGAAATGAGATGTTCAAACTCAAAACATAGAACCAAAAATATTTCAGAAATGAGTACTAAAGTATAAGGAACACAAATAAGTGGAAGAGGTAATGCCTTAGAAATAGAAACTAGAAAGGAGGAAATTTTTAAAAACAAAAAAATGAAGAGAGAAAAATAATTCAAGAGATGTATATATAGAATATAGGCAAAGAAGATCCAGCATAACATATAATAAGAGAAGAAAGAAGAAAACCAAGGCAAAAGAACAGAATAAATATGAAAACAATAATTCAAGAAAACTTTTCTAGGATAGATAAGATCTGGAACTTTATATAAGGGGGAAAATTACGTTGTTACTAGACTTTGACTTTGGCTTTCTGGCCAAAGAAATGAAGCTTCTTATCCAAGATGCTCAAGGAAATAAAATGTGAGTGAAGGATTTTATATCCAGCCAAATTGATTTCAAGTATGAAAAGGACAGATAAATTCTCAAAAACACAGAAATTCAGAGACAGTTGTTCTCATTAGCCATTCCTTAGGAATCAACCAGAGAATGAAATCTTTCAACCAGAATGACAAGAGAGACAATAACATAAGGATTGATGGTGAGCAATAATATTAGCAGATAGCAACACTTTATATAGATGTATAAATTGATGGATCTAGGTATTGGTTTGTCTGCTAATATCACATCACAATAAAGAGTAATGGCAAATAGAAATCATTTTAAATTATAGCACATGCATGCAGTCACCAAAGTCCAGGCTGGACATTCTAGGACAAGTGATCTGGTTTCTGCAACAAAGAAATTACAAGAGAGGGAAAAAATGCAAGAGGGAGGGAGAAAGAAAGGTAGGAGAGACCTATAGATTAAAATTAAAAGGCATTAAATTTTTTTAAAGCAAACCTAATATTCACGCATACACTCTAGAGTGATGAGCTATGAACTGTACAGAAAAGAAAGACAGTGATTATGGTAAAAATCATGATAATGAGTTATTTTGAGATGAGAAGGAAGGAGTGATAATCTAGAGAGATTGCATTGTTTGGACCTTTGTGAAGAATTTTTCATGGTGCCTCTATTTTTAATGGGAATAAATGTATATTTTGTATAGTAATGGAATAACATTCACAATGTCTAAGATTTTATAATATTTAAAGTTGGTGTAACTTCCAAAAGAAACATAAAATAGAGAATTTATTCAAGGAGGATTTTATCTTATAAAAAAAAGTACTAAGGAAAGGTACTTTTGAATGAAGGTCAAAAAAAACAGTGAAAATAATCTGAAATATTTGCACATTTCAAAAATGTCTGCCATTTTGCAGAATTTGCTCTGAAGTTACCATGTATCTCATCATCTATTATTATTTCCTAAATTAAACATATTATGGCTTTTAGAGAAGTCAGTTAAAAGTGGCAACAATTCTAGATTTAAAGGTTATTTTAGACAGTTTTATGCAAAAAACAAGTAAGTTCATATTGAAAAATTCCATTTTAAAAATACAAGTAACAGTCTTAGAGAAAAATAAGGTTAAGAAACTGATTAAAGTATAGGAAGTCCCAAGAATGATGTTTACAAATTATTAAGTTCAATCAATGTATGTAGCTTTAGTATATATGCTTGTTACTTTTACTTTTTAGATATTTTTTTTTTTTTTTTTTTTGGAGACGGAGTTTCGCTCTTGTTACCCAAGCTGGAGTGCAATGGCGCGATCTCGGCTCACCGCAACCTCCGCCTCCTGGGTTCAGGCAATTCTCCTGCCTCAGCCTCCTGAGTAGCTGGGATTACAGGCACACACCACCATGCCCAGCTAATTTTTTGTATTTTTAGTAGAGACGGGGTTTCACCTTGTTGACCAGGATGGTCTCGATCTCTCGACCTTGTGATCCACCCGCCTCGGCCTCCCAAAGTGCTGGGATTACAGGCTTGAGCCACCGCGCCCGGCCTTTAGAAATATTTTTGCAAAGTTTTCAAATAGAATAATTTTTTAGGTTCTACCAATATAATAGACCAGCTCTAGAGTGAGTCAATAATTGTTTCCAAAAAAAGATACTGCTTATTTTTAGCATCATCTTTTACTCTCAAAAGTAAGGCTTCCAGTGATTTGGCCCCTGCCTCTCATCTCTCACCACTCTTTTCCTTCTACCCTGCACCAGCAACATTTTCCTTTTTTTGGTTGCTAGAGTGGGGTTGGAATGTTACTTTTACAGCTTTCTGGCTAACTCTGAATTCTCCTTCACATGCCAGCTTAAATATTACAATCAGGGAAACTGTTCCTGAATTTTCACACTAGAATAAAAATAAGTTATTGTCACAATGATCCCAATCATAACTAATAATTTGTGTGATTATGCATACTACCTGTTTTTGCTATTGGAATGTAAACTGTGCAAAGACAGAAACCATGCCTGCCTTGTTCACAGTTGTTTTAGCAGAGTGCCTAACATTGTAGGAACTTAAAGTTGAATGAACTGAGTGAATGCATTCATAAGAGAAGGAAGGAATCTAACATTTATTTATCTCCTATTTTTTGCCATGTACTATAAAAAGAATTTTGCACTTAAGTTTTATTATCAACATTGTGATTTAGGTAAAAATGTCCCCCTCCTTTACAAATGTTGAAAGCCTTAGATAGGTGGTGTAACTTGCCCAGGGTCGAAATTAGGACATTTAAAATAACTGTAATATTTTACTTTCTTAAGAAATCTCTTTCACAATCATGCTGCATTTAGAAATACATATTTTAAAAAAAAGAAATCTCTTTTGCCATCTTGTTTCTGTCACTCTTTCTTTTTTGAAGTTACGGAAGTAAACTTGAAATGATCACAGAATAAATTTTTATATTCATCTATAAATATTAAGAAATTTTAGTTTATTAAGTCTGTGCTATTGAGGATTAACTCATTGCAAACTGATGTATCCTTAATTCATTTGAGTGTTTGCAAATCAGTTTTTAGAAATTTGCAATCATAAACTTACTACATAAAATGATAATGTGAACTTTTTTTATTATCAGCATGTTATCAGGTGGTTCAGATGGTGTGATTGTACTTTATGACCTTGAGAACTCCAGCAGACAACCTTATTACACATGTAAAGCTGTGTGTTCCATTGACAGGTATGTATTAAAAATGTAAAAATGTATGAATTTGTAAATAGTTGAGTATTTTTTGCATCGAATGCAAAACTTGAAAGTAGAAGTCAAGTGAATGGGTCAAGCGAATTGTTCAAGTGACACATTTGCATGGTTATTCCTTGACACTTTCTCAAAAATAGTAACTGACATTTAGGTATAGTTTTTTAACATGTGACTTCCCCAAAACAACTTTGGTATCAAATTTGAAAAGGATTTTATTTTTTAAAAACTTTTGATTATGTCTTTCTTTTTCTATACCTAAATAGCACATCCCAGTAACTACGAGTTTTTAGTACCTCTTAGTATAAGATTCATTTATAGTCCTTCAGCTAATTATAAACACAAATTATATTTTCAACTGATACTAATGGAAGAAAAGTTTTAGATATATAAAACATACTGGTATTCCCTCACCAAAGACACACATATACATATACCCACTCACCCCTCTCTCGTCTCTCTACTTATCAAAGATGCCTAACTTAAAAACATACTTCTATTATAATACTTGTCTTCTCTGACTATTCTCTGCTGGCTTATCAATCTTGTGATAAATATTTTAAGTCTAATAAAATGTTTGTGACCTAGTTTTTCCATTTTGGTCATTTAATCCTTTCTCATCACCTATATCCAATCTGATAATGAGCAGACCTTTGAATTAACAGGGAGAATGGGTGCTAAGAAAATGCTTTCAAGAGGGAAAACTTTGTAAACATTAACATCAACAGTCTTTTACAGCTTTTCCCGAAGCATTAGAATAGTTGCTATGAAACATTTGTGAAGAGATTTTTCTGTTGTTTTTTGGCTCTGGTGCTTCACATTGGAAATACAGATTTGAGGAAATCAGTTAATCTCAGCTTCAGACTATTTTGTTTTAAAAATAAGTATACATGGTTCTTAAGACCAGCCTTGCCAGCATAGTGAAACCCCATCTCTACTAAAAATGCAAAAATTAGCTAGGCATGGTGGTACATGCCTATAGTCCTAGCTACTCAGGAGGCTGAGGCAGGAGAATCACTGGAACCTGGAAGGCAGAGGTTGTGGTGAGCCGAGATCTTGCCACTGCACTCTGGCCTGGGCAACAGAGTGAGATTCCGCCTCAAAAAAAAAAAAAAAAAAAAAAAAAAAAAAAAAAAAAATGTTCCAGCCTAACCTAATGCAAGTCTCCACTATACAGCCAAAAGGTGATCATCCTCTTCCACAAAGGGTGATGATCCTAAGTTGAAAACTAAAACCACTGTGTAAGTGAAAAACAATGTACTTACAGGAAAACTTAGTGGAGTTTTCCATACCTGGCTCCATTTCAAGGTCATGTTCATTTTTCATTAGTTTAACTTACATCAGTATTATACAATTTGTATACTCAATTATAGTTAACCTATAAAAATAATGAAGGTAAGAGAGGAAAGAATGAGGAAATTATTAAAATATATAAATATTTACAGAGAAAAGAAGGAAATATGAGTAGGCACTATAGTTCTTGTATTTTTACAGCTGTTTTAATGCCAGAGTTGGCACTTAAGACTTTCCTTCTTCATGTTCTCATTCCTTCAGATAGCACCACAACTCTTTAAGGTCCCAAACCTTCATCATAAGGAATCCAAAAGCAACATGATTGTATCTGTATAGGGTTACTGTTAACTTTTTTAACAGAAGGCTTCTGTTAACTTTTGTTTTCTATGGGAAATTTCAAATATATATGAGATTGGAGAATAATATAATGACCTGTGTATCAGTCACCCAGCTTCACCAACCATCATAACCAATATTGTTTCATCTCTACCTCCTACCCATCCACCTTCATAATTATTTTCAAGTAAATCTTGAACAGTGTGTAGTTTCATCCATAATTATTTATGTCTCTAAAAGATAAAGACTTTATATGCATAACTGCAGTACCATTATCTTACATACACAAAAATTCTCTATATTAAATATCCAGTCTGTGTTCAAATTTCCCTCTTTGTCTCATAAATCTCTCTTAACAGCCAGTTTGTTTGAGCTGAGCCAAGATTAATTAACATCCAGTTTGTTTGAGTTGAGCCAAGATAAATCTCTCTTAACAGCCAGTTGAACCAAGATTCAGTTAGGTAACGCACTGTGTTGGCCACTGATTCAGAGCATACTACATCCTTCAGGACAGCATACCACCCTCACAAGGTGGTGTATTGTAGCTGATGTCATAACTAAGTCTTCAACATGTTGTGTTTTTATGGAAGATGGGTTACATAAGATGTGCATTTCGTGGGCCTCCACCAGTTGCATTCTTTGGTCAGAGAGTAAGTTCCTTGATAAAAAGCAATATTGTGTGGAATACTACAGAGGTGTGTGAAACATTCAACAATTCTAAGAATAGTAGTGCTAATAGAATGAGACTTGGGAAAAGCAAATCCAAAACCAAAACAGCTGTTTCTTCCAATAAGACCAAATCACTGCCCCTTCCAAGATGAAAGAAGTCCAGTATAGTTGGCTGATCCTTTCAGTCTGAATATAGTACAGAAACAGAGAATCTCTCACATGATGACCCTTAGTAGGAAGCACACCTCTACATCACACTATAGGAGCCTGAATCTAGAGATGCCTGGACGTTCTTTCTCACCTTCTTCTACACAGCTAAGACACAGGCATGTGATCTGAGTTTGACCATTCATATCATCCTACCTGAGACTACAACTTGTTCTTAATACAGCACCAGTTTTGAAACTCACATATGTCAGTTATCTGTAAATTTTGATGGTTGTTTTGTAGATATCATCCTGATGTTCACAAATACAGTGTGGAAACTGTACAGTGGTATCCTCATGACACTGGCATGTTCACATCAAGCTCATTTGATAAAACACTGAAAGTATGGGATACAAATACATTACAAGTAAGTACATTACAACATTTGCAAATTGCTTTGTAGGATGAAGGAGAATTTAATCCTAAACGATTTTAGTATGATTATTTGCTGAGATGTCTTATATGTTAGATGTGAAAGCAGTATAGTGGTTAAGAAGAGCTGGACTGCTTGAGTTCGTATTCTGGCTGTGCTGCTAAACAGCTGTATGACAATGGGCAGATGTCCAAACCTCTGTGTCTGTCTCATGTGTAAATGGAAATAATGATTATAGAATGGTTGTAAGAATTAAATCAGCTAGTATATGTAAAGTAGCTAGTACAGTACATAGCATATAGTAAATGCTCAAAAACTATTAGCTATTATTAGTATACCTTTGTGAAAACTATTGTCTAGTAATCTAAAGTAGAAAACTGTATTTATCTTTGATTGATCTAAAAACTTGAAGGAAAAAGCTGTTAATACTGTAGCTTAGTAAAGACAGGCAGTGGATTATAGTTTCTATGATATTTGGTCAAATTCACATTTCTAGTGCTAATCTTTTCTCTGAGCTCTACTCTGATATTTCTGTACTTTTCTACAGTATCTCTATACTTAAATGTAGTGTCATCTCTTCAAACTTAACATGTTCCAAACTGAATGTGATCACACCTCATTAAATTTAGTCATAAAATCTTAGCAATTCTTTCATCAAACTCTCTCATACTTCTCTTTTCTATTTCCCTTGCCTTTACTGCACATCTAGACTACTAAAATCTCCGCCTTGCTTTCCTTCTACATTTTCTACACTAAGTTCTACCCCAGAATTAATCTTACCATAAAGCAGTTTCATCATGTCGCTACCCAAACCCTCTAGGGATTCCCATTGTCTAAACTCAGCTTGGCATTCGAAGCTATCCATGACTTCAGCCCTTGTTCCTTCAATCCAACTTTCTACCTGTCTTCAACACAAATGCTTTGCTGCAACTAAATTGATCATATTTTGAAGCTGTTGTATTCCCTGCCTCAAGTCCCTTTCCCTTGCAACTTTTCCCTTATCTTAAGGTCACATCTTTTTTTACAGTTACTTTGAGCCCGGACTGAGGATGCCAGAGTCCTAGTTCCATTCTGCCACTTATGAGATTTATTGCTGTAGATAAGTCATTTAATTTGTTAGCAAAGGTCTCTGCAGCTATAAAATTAAGGTGTCAGACTAGATGTTGTCTAAGGTCCCTTTTAGTTCTATCATGCAATTTAGTGATTTTAGCTTCTGGAGTATCTATTAACTGTTATTTTACTTTAACTTTATAGCACTATTTTCTGTATTCTTATTTTAACATATTTTCATACTACCTTATAGTATCATTTTTATACTTGTGTGTTTTATTTGTTGTTCTAGATTGTTACCTCCCCAAAGAAAGGACTATGTCTTATACATTACTAAATTCAGTGTTATATACAGTAACTGCTGAATAAATGCTTTAAGGATGACTAGCGATGTATGTAACTGGCCACATATTAATAAGTAGTAAAATCACAAAGTATATTATGATTCTCATCAGCAAAACAGAACTGTGCTGTGTATATAAATGCAAATTTAATACACTTCTAATAATTCAAACTAAATAGACGTGTCTTTTTGACCTTGCTACGTTAGAATAGACCTATCATTTCAGATTTATTTGTATATTAAAGTATATTTATTTAAAATACGTCATTGATAATGAGAATATATTTTAACAATTAAATAAATGTCATGAGCTTTCACTTCTGACTATAATGGAGTATCTTGTAGCCAAACCAGCACCTCCATTGAGAAAAACTAGATAGAATATAAACAAACACCGAGTTGAGGGTTTTGGAAAGCTGCCAAGAAATCTAAGACTTGAGAATCAGATCCGAGAGAGTACTTAGAGAAATGCATTCACTTTCCACACACTCTTTTTCTCTTTGGGCATTTAACATTAATGTAGAGCAAGAGACTGAGAAGACAGGCATTAGATAGTTTCTAAGAGGCAGATAAATGAGTGGGACTTTAGTCAATTTCATAAAGCTGGAGAGACAGAAATTGAGCTGTGGAATGTGGGCTGCCAAGACAGCCAAAAATTTATACACCATGGAATATTATGCAGCCATCAAAAACGATGAGTTCACGTCCTTTATAGGGACATGGATGAACCTGGAAACCATCATTCTCAGCAAACTGACACAAGAGCAGAAAATCAAACACCGTATATTCTCGCTCATAGGCGGGTGTTGAACAATGAGAACACATGGACACAGGGAGGGGAGCACTACACACTGGGGTCTGTTGGGGGGAAATGGGGGAGGGGCGGGGGGTGGGGAGGTGGGAGGAGATAGCATGGGGAGAAATGACAGATACAGGTGAGGGGACGGAGGGCAGCAAAGCACACTGCCATGTGTGTACCTATGCAACAGTCTTGCATGTTCATCACATGTACCCCAAAACCTAAAATGCAATAAAAAAAAAAAAAAAATTAAAGGGTCAAGATCACAGAAAGAAGACAGATGCAGAAAAACAAGCTTTTTTCATTGAGGTATTTGCTGACCAAGCTATGCAAAACCATAGACTAAGAAATGAAGCAGAAAACATCTGAAAAAGAGCAATTTTCCCCAGTCACATGGTACTAGAGAGAAGAATTGCAGTGCAGTACTTGCTAAGCAGAAAGGAGCCTAGGGAAAAACCCAGGCTCTTAGAGCACCTAGAGGGGTATTCTCTAAGAATGGGTACAAATAGGAGGTAGATAGAGCTCAATTTTTCCTATGTAATTTCTAGTATTCAAATTATTATTCTAAACACTTAAAAAGGCTGGGTGTGGTGGCTCATGCCTGTAATCCCAGCACTTTCGGAGGCTGAGGGCAGGTGGATTACCTTGACTTGGGAGTTCGAGACCAGCCTGACCAACATGGAGAAACCCCATCTTTAGTAAAAATACAAAAAATTAGCCAGGCATAGTGGCTCATGCCTGTAATCCCAGCTACTCAGGAGGCTCAGGCAAGAGAATAGCTTGAACCCAGGAGGCTGTGGTGAGCCAAGATTGTGCCATTGCACTCCAGCCTGGGCAACAAGAGTGAAACTCCATCTCCAAAAAAATGAAAAAACCACTTTAAAAAGAGATAATGCCAATCTTATGCAAATACTTCAAGAGGGAAAAAAGGGACATTTGTAAACTTTTCTTATGGGGCCAGCATATCCTCAAAACTTACAAGGGCATTGCATGGAAAATACAGGCCAGTGTCTCTTAAATATAAATACAAAATTCCTAAATGAACTATTAATAAGTAGAATCTAGCAATATACAAAAAGAATAACATATCATGAGTAGACAGAAACAAAGTTGTTAACATCTAAAAATCAACTAGTGTAATTCATCATTAACAGAATGATGAAAGAAAGAAGAGGAAAAACTATATATTAGTCATCTCAATACATATAAAAATTTTTAAATAAAAGTCAATATCTTTTTTTTTTTTTAGAGACAGAGTCTTGTTCTGTTGCCCAATCTAGAGTGCAGTGGTGCAGTCATAGCTCACTGTAACCTCAGACTCCTGGGCTCCAGGGATCCTCCCAGCTCAGCCTCCCATGCAGTGAAGGCTACAGATGTACACCACTGTCTCCAGCTAATTTTTTAACTTTTTGTAGAGACAATATCTTTCTATGTTGCCCAGTCGGGTCTAAAAATCTGGCCTCAAATTATCCTCCCACACTGGCCTCGAAAAGTGTTGGGATTACAAGCATGAGCCACTGTGCCCATCCTCACATTTTTTTTTTTTTTTTTTTTTTGAGACAAAGTCTTGGTCTGTCACCAGGCTGGAGTGTGCAGTGGAGTGATGTGGGCTCACTGCAACCTCTGCCTCCCAGGTTCAAGCAGTTTTTCTCCCTCAGTCTCCCAAGTAGCTAGGACTACAGATGCCCGCCACCATGCATGGCTAATTTTTTGTATTTTTGTAGAGATGGGGTTTCACCTTGTGGGCCAGGATGGTCTCAATCTCCTGACCTCATGATCCACCTGCCTTGGCCTCCCAAAGTGCTGGGATTACAGGCATAAGCCACTGCGCCTGGCCCTGCGTTTTTAAAAATTCTCTGTATACCAGGAATACAAGAGAAATTCCTTAATTTGATAAAAAGTATTAAAAAAAAAAAAAAAAACTAAAGCAACCATTATAGTTGGTGGTAAAATGTTGAAAGCTTTCGCTTTGCATTATCCCCATTATTTCCTCTATTTAACATTTTACTAAATGTCCTAGTCAGCGCAATAAAGCAAACAAAGGAAACAAAAGACATAGGAAGTAGAGAGGAAGCATTTAAACTGTCATTTACAGAAGACGTGATTATGAACCTAGAAAACTCAATCTATAGCCAAATTATTAGAATTAATATAACTAGGCTGGGCGCAGTGGCTCACGCCTGTCATCCCAGCACTTAGGGAGGCCGAGGTGGGCAGATCCTGAGGTCAAGAGATCGAGACCATCCTGGTCAATGTGGTGAAACCCCGTCTCTACTAAAAATACAAAAAATTAGCTGGGCATGGTGGCGCATGCCTGTAATCCCAGCTACTCAGGAGGCTGAGGCAGGAGAATTGCCTGAACCCAGGAGGCGGAGGTTGCGGTGAGCCGAGATCACGCCATTGCACTCCAGCCTGGGTAACAAGAGCGAAACTCTGTCTCAAAAAAAGAAAAAAAAGAATTAATATAACTAAATTTAGCAAATTTGCTGGATACAAGGTAAAAAATTTCTAAATTCCAGACACAATTATAAAATGAAATTTCAAAACTAATATTGTTTACCATAGCATCAAAAATCATCATATACCTAGTAATAAATTTAATGAAAAATATACGAGACTATTTTGAATATACAGAGATCTTTAGAACATTATTGAGAGAAATTAAGACCTAAATAAGTGTGAAGTATTCCATGTTCAAGAATTAGAAGGTCAATGTGGTAAAGATAGATACCAGTTCTACTCAAAGTGATCTATAGAATAAATGCATTTCCTATCAGAATCTTAAAAGATTTCTTTTTTGAAAATTGACTAGCTAATTCTAATGTTCATATGGAAATGCAAAAGGGCGGGGTATTCTTGAAGAAGAGTGAAGTTGGAGGACTTCACCCTCAGATATCAAGACTTACTAGTTAAGACAATGTGATACCGTTGTAAGTAAAAAGGAAAAACACCACACAGTGGAACAAGATAGAGAATCAATAAATGTACCTGTTCGTGACAATTATTTGATTTATGATAATGCAGGTAACCCTTCAACAGTGTGGAGGTTAGGGAAGCTGACCCCCATCACAGTTTAAAATCAATGTATAATTTCTGATTCCCCCAAGAGGCTATTAACACTAATAGCCTAGTGTTAATTGGAAGCCTTCATGATTACGTAAAGTCAATTAACATATACTTTGTCTATGTATTATATACTGTATTATTTTATTATTTTTATTTTTATTTTTCCAGACAGAGTCTCACTCTGTCACCCAGGCTGAAGTGCAGTGGCGCTATCACGGCTCACTGCAACCTTTGCCTCCTGGGTTCAAGCAATTCTCCTACCTCAGCCTCCCGAGTAGCTGGGACTACAGGTGCATACCACCACGCCCAGCTAATTTTCTTATATATTTAGTAGAGACGGGGTTTCACCACGTTGGCCAACCTGGTCTTGAACTCCTGACCTCAGGTGATCCACCTGCCTTGGCTCCCAAAATGCAGAAATTGCAGGCGTGAGCCACCACGCCTGGCCTATATACTGTATTCTTATAGTAAGCTAGAGATAAGAAAATGTTATTAAGAAAATTGTGAGGAAGAGAAATATATTTACTACTAAGTCAGTGGAAGTGGATCATCATAAAGGTCTTTATCCTTATCATCTTCACATTGAGTAGGCTGAGGAGAAGGAACAGGAAGAAAAGGGGTTGGAGGAAGAGGGGGTTGACCTTGCTGTCTCTAGGGTGACAAAAGGTGGAAGAAGATTTGGAAGGAGGGGCAGGCACAGTTGGTATAACTATGGAAATACGTTGTAATTTCTGTCTGTTCTTCTTTATTTCTCTTAAAAATGTTTCTATTACAGTACTGATCCTTCTTCCACTATTTGCTTTAGTTTCAGTACCCATATCTTCAAAGTGTCCATGTCATAAGAGTCCTTTGTGGCATTATATTATCCCAGAATAGGGCACTTTTGTCTGCATTTAAAAACTGTTCAGGCAGATATCCTTTGTCCTCAGTGATTTTCTTAATGGCATCTGGAAACTCATCTACTGCCTCTTGGTGGGCAGAAGCTTCTTATCCTGTTACCTTGACTTTTTTAAAGCCAAACCTGTTTCCAAAATTATCAAACCATCCTTTTCTGGCATTAATTTCTCCAGCTTTAGATCCTTCACCTTCCTTTGGCTTTACATTGTCATATAATGACTGTAATGACTTCTCTTTTAAAAAAATCATATTAGAGTCTATATATAGATATGCCTTTCTTTTAACAATCCTGCACCCACATAAAAGCTGGATTTTCATTAAGAGGTCAAAGGTATTTCACAAAACGTGCAAGGTTTTCACCCTGCTGGCATAGCTGCAGTGACAGCATCACAAATTTTCTTTTTTCTTATTCTGTATTCATTTATCTTGAAATGGTAGGCAACCACAGCTGCAGATCTTAATCTATGGTACATGGGTTAAGCAACTCAGCTTCTTGTAATATCATGACTTTTCTCTGCTTCTTGGGAGTACTTCCAGCATCACCAGTGACACTTTATATATGGGTTTCAAGTTGTACGATAAATGAATTTTATCTTGGAAAAGTTTATTTTAAAAAATCTATATAGGAATAACCCCTAAGTTCTCTAGCTTGGCAATTCAGTGAATTACATTGTTATTTACTAAGATGGGGAAGGGTGGGAGCGATGAGTTCAATTTTCAATTTGCCGAGTTTGAGGGATTTTCAGGAAATCCAAATGGAGATAACCCAGGAATTGAGCTATAGATATCCAGAATTCAGGAGTAAGGTCTATACTGAATATACAGATTTGTGCTTCACAACATGCCAAGTATCCCTAATCCAAAAGTTCAAAATTTGAAATTTTTTGAGTTGTAGATTTGGAATACTTAACCAATAAGTATAAATCAAACATTACAAAACCAAAAGAAATCTGAAATCTGAAACATTTCTGGTCCCAGTTACTTTGGATAAGGGATACTTAACCCATAACATGCAACTGGCAATTGAAGACAATGCATAGAACAAAACCCTGAGAGAGACAAAGATAAATAGGATAGAAAAAGGAAACCAAAGCCTGCTAAAAGTGATGAAAAGATGGAGCCAAGGAGAGAAAGAGGAAAATCAGGAATATATGACACAATGGAAGCCAGTAAAAGAGACTGCTTTAAAGAAGATGGAAGTAATCATCTGTGTTGAATACTCCTAACGTATTAAATCAGATGAGGAGATTATTGGTAATATTGGAAGAGTAGTGTGTATTAAAGTAGTGAAATAAAAATAAGATTGCAATTAGTTGAGAAATATATGGGAGATAAGGAATTAGAGATAGCCAAAGTTTGGATTTGAGGAGGAGGAAAAATTAGGGAGAATGTAAGGTGAAAGGCTTTTTATTTATTTATTTTTTTGCCTTAGTGAGGGGGTGGTGAGATGAAAAAGACTTGAACTTTTAGTGCTGTTGGGAATGAGCCAGTGGGGACAGAGGTTATAGAAACCCAGAAGATAATCTATAGGGTTCAGATCTCTAACAGTGCTGAAGGGGATCTAAACACAAGTAGGAGAATTAACATTAAAAATGGGGAGGAATCTCGAGACCAGCCCGGCCAATATGGTGAAAAACCATCTCTACTAAAAATACAAAAATTAGCTAGGCATGGTGGTGGGCACCTGTAGTCCCAGCTATTCAGGAGGTTGAGGCAAGAGAACCGCTTGAACCCAGGAGGCAGAAGTTGCAGTGAGTCGAGATCATACCACTTCGCTCCAGCCTGGGCAACAGCAAGAAAGACTCCGTCTTAAAAAAAAAAAAAAAAAAAAAAAAAAAAAAAAAAAAAAAAAAAGGGTTAGGAATCATGATTTTAGATAACAGGAGTGAAGAAGGAAAAAGGATAAGTGGAAGCAAATGTGTTTGTAGGTTTGTTGTAAGCCATTAAGGGAATTATGATTGAGTGCCTCCTATTTTCTTTTTGAAATGAAATATCAGATCACCTGCTGTGACTGAGTGGGGATGTTCGTGGAGAAGATTTGAAATAGTTGTGGAATACTGCAGAGAAATATAGTGGGACTAGCTGTCATTACTGAAATTCAGAGGAAATGAACAATCTTTTATAGTGACACTGCCCTATTATACTTTTTTTTACCTGGGTAGAGCAAGGGATTGGCCAAGTGTGGGCCCATGGACTTTTTTGTAAATAAAATGGGTTTTGGCTACAAATATTGAAACTGCCTTTGCAAAAATTTATCAGTGACAAAATTGTGGCAGTGCCTTTAGCCCTCAACCGCCTGAATTATTCCTGGACTTTGGCCAAGCTAACTTTGGGAGACAGTTAATACTCTATTTTTTAATTTTATTTATTTATTTTTGAGACAGAGGTTCACTCTGTTGCCCAGGTTGTAGTGCAGTGGTGTGATCTCAGCTCACCGCAACCTCCACCTCCTGGATTCAAGCGATTCTCCTGCCTCGGCCTCCTGTATAGCTGGGATTATAGGTGCCCACCACCAAGCTCAGCTAATTTTTGTATTTTTAGTAGAGATGGAGTTTCACCATGTTGGCCAGGCTGGTCTCAAACTCCTGACCTCAAGTGATCCTCTTCTCTCAGCCTCTCAAAGTGCTGGAATTACAGGTGTGAGCCACTGCCCCCAGCCATTTTATAGTTTAAATGATAATAGTTCTTCCCCAAAACTCAACCACTTTTGTAAAGCTAATGAGAGTCCACCAGACTTGGAGGAGGAGTGGAGTCTGAATTCTGCTAAGGTGTAGATGTAGACCCAGTGGCTCACACCTGTAATCCCAACACTTTGGGAGGCTAAGGAGGGTGAATTGCTTGAGCCCAGGAGTTGAAGACCAGCCTGGGCAACATGGCAAAACCCCATCTCTACCAAAAATGCAAAAAGTAGCCAGTCTCATAACCTGGTCTCAAAAATAAATAGAGAGAGAGAGAGAGACATAAATGATTGCCAGCCATTATTCTGGAGGTCACAAGATATATAACTTCCCCAATTACTCCTGAGATAACATCACAACTGTAGAACCTAAAATTGGCCTTTTGAGATATCTTTTCAGAAGGTTTTCATGTCTGACATCAATGGCTCCACCTGAACATGCCAACTGCCCCTGTGGCCCCACCCAGAAGTGACTGAGTGCACAGGAGGACCATTCTCCACACCCTTCTCATTGCACCCCCAGCCAATCAACAGCAAGCACCCATTCATTGCCTAACCACTCCCACTCCTTCCCCCAAACTACCTTTGGAAAACCCCTAACCTACAAGACTTTAAGGAGATTGATTAGAGTAATATAAATAAATCCCATCTCCCACTTGGCATGGCCAGCCTTAATCAATTAAATTCTCTAGTGGAATGCCATTGTCTTTGCAAATTGATTTTGTTTGTGCAGCAGGCAGGAAGAACCTGGCGAGCAGTTCCAATATGTTCATTTGTTGTACATGACTGCTGTAACACTGCAGTGACAGAGATGAGTAGTTGGTACTGAAAGCCTAAAATATTTACCATCTGACTCTACAGAAAGTTTGCCAACCCCTGGTGTAGATCAGTCTGGATATAAGTACAGAGAAGGCAGACATTTGGGGTCACCCAGGGTAGAAGTCTTGACAAATGGAAGGATATTAGCAAAGGAATTGAAGATATTGGCAGTTGACCTTGGTATTGGTGTTGGACCTTGAATACAACCTGGAGAGGAAAAGAAGTAGATGAAAGGAACTGATAGAGGTTCCAGAGTTTATTCGGATTTCTTGAGAGTGGTTGGCGAGTGGCGGGGGAAGCTGAAAATGATAGAAGATTGTGATTATAGATAATTGAAATGTATGATTTCAAAGAAGGGACAATTCGAGGTAGTAACAGGGTCCTGGGTGTGGTAGCTCAGGTTGTATGGAACTGAGAGGCAGTGCTGGCTACATCATCCATGTAGATACTGAGCCCCGTCCCCACCAGAGTGGGCGGAGAGGAATATGGTGAGCCACATGCTTGTATTTTCTTAGTTTCTGGGATTTACTGGGAAAACCTATTTTTTTTTCTCATAGAAGGGAGAAGAATGTTATAAATAACAGGATTTCAAATTATCAAGGTTTTTTGGGGTATTACATTTCTATGTTTAAGTTGAATTGCTAACACTCAATTTAAAAATTGCTAAAAATTTAGGGAAAAGTAAATAGCAAATTTATTGCTTTGTTTTTATAATTAAAATTTATACTTTTTAAATGTCTTTTGATTAACAGACTGCAGATGTATTTAATTTTGAGGAAACAGTTTACAGTCATCATATGTCTCCAGTCTCCACCAAGCACTGTTTGGTAGCAGGTTTGTAAGTGTATTCGTTTGTCTTTTGGCATATTGAAAACTTTCTCCCTTTTTATATCTAGTTAGTTTTGACGTAGACATTTTAAACATGAGGAACATCACAATTTGTTTTTTTAATATATGTACTATCTATATTCAATTCAACAGATACTGTGCAAGTCAAGCACTATCTAGTGGCCAGGATTCAGAGATTAAGATCATATTTCTGTCCTCTAAAGAGTTCCTTTTAAACCACTAAAGTTTCAGAGATTTTACATGAATAAAATTTGGCAAATTTCCCAGTTTGACACAATAAAACAAGGAAATTATTTCCTTCTCTAAGTTTGTGTTTCAAATTAAGCATCAATTTATATAAAAGCACCTGCAACAAACATCTTCATATATAAGGAAGAAAAAATTATTTTCTAGTATCAGGTATCTGGGCCCTGTGATTCATTATATTTGTGGCACCATGTAGGTCTCTACTTCTGGACATCAGTCAGCTGTTTTATCCATAAAGAAGAGCTAGGAACTAAGTTGTCTTTGAGCTCCTTTCAGTCTGTGTCCAGAGTTTCTGTGAATCTGTTACTAGTGATTGGAAGTATATCATTAACTTGGAAAAACTAAGCTATTAAAATACAATGATTTGATTTGATGAAATGGAATAGAACTGTACATACGTACATTTACACACATTTACCAAAATAAGTTTCCTGGGTTTGATATTGATTTGATGTTAGTTACTTCACACATAATCATGGGGAAACCTAGTGAAGGGTACACAGTCCTCTTTATACTCGCTTTGCAACTGCTTGCAAATCTGTAATTATTTCAGAATTAAAAATAAATGTAATAATAGAGGTCTCTTACTAGTAAAATATAACTGTAGTTAAAATAACTTTTCTAAATGTAAACGTTAAAAATGACTTGAAATGTCTTTTTGACATATATCTTTATATTTCTACATAGACACATGAAAATGTCATGATTACTAATGATAATGTCTTGTTTCCTTTTAATGATGATTTATGATAAAATTATCTTAAAGCATTTTTGTTTTTACAGTTGGTACTAGAGGACCCAAAGTACAACTTTGTGACTTGAAGTCTGGATCCTGTTCTCACATTCTACAGGGTATTTTTATTTTATTTCAAACAGCAACTACTTTGAGTAAAGCATTCAATAAAAAGAAACATAACTAACAATGTATTCTTTGTGAGTGACATGACTGATGTATTTTGTGCTAGTTGTTAAAAGTCAGCAGGGAAATAAAGATCCTTCTGTGCATTATTCTTATAAAACTGAACTATTGAAAAGACATTTTATGAACAATAGTCATTGGGGAAGCTCAAAGGATGTGAAAAATAGGTCTAACTCAAAACCTGGTGTTATTTCTACATTAAAAAAAAGAATGCAACTGGAAAAAAAAGCAGGATCACTTAACTCTGAGAGGATCAAAAATGTTGGGAGGTTTATTTGTTTGCTGGAGAGAAGAGTATTGCATATTTATATAGTGGAGAAAGAGTACCAGTATATTTGTCTCGTATATTATGTAATATTCTGGCTAATGAGTAAACATTGTTCTTAATATTTAGGTGCATTTTTTCTCAGTAAGAATATTTTAGAAAAATATATCGAAGTAATTCTGTGGTAAAGGTATATTAATTTAAATTATTCTTGCTCCTTTTTTATCAGTATTAGATTGTCTAATTCTAAACAATAAAAAGATAGAATATGATTTGTATATTTTTACTTCTCTCAGAAACAAATAACAAATATATTAAGAAAAGTTGGTGAGATGGGTAGCATTTTTTGACATTATGAATTTCTATTAATATAAGCTGGGCAGATGAAAATGTCTGATGTGAATAGTTCAGTTAGGTAAAAGTGAATTAAAATGTTGAAATCACCCTTTGAACTTATTACCTGTGCTTTCTAGAAAAAAACATTTTATATAAATGCTTTTTTACAGTCATGAATTAAAGTAATTTTCTCTTACAACTTTATGAGAAATTAGAAGACATTTTTATCCTTTAAAATGTTTATCTTGTATGTTTTATTACAGTAATTGAGCTTGAGTTACATGGATTGACTCACATAAGCTAACAACTGTATTTAAAAAGAAAGGCTTACTTAACTCTATTTTTTTCTAAAGCAAAACCAGTTATTTTACAATAAAATGCCATGTGTTAGAAATACTCCTGTAAACTTCACATTAGCATTGAAATGTAGATTATTATAAGTGTGAGAAATGATCATATCTATTCACATTGAATATTTAGCCTCACTTTCTTCAGAATCAGGTGAAATTATTGGTACTCTATCTTTGGATTTTTCAAATATCTTGCAAGACTTTTCATACAGTTGTATTTGCAGGTCATAGACAAGAAATACTGGCAGTTTCCTGGTCTCCACGTTATGACTATATCTTGGCAACTGCAAGGTAAAATTTAATTTATTTGCTTTGAAGTGCATTTTAGTAATTAATAATAAGCATTTAGAAAAGACTATGTAATGTATGTATTTTAGCATATTTAATTATTAATTAGCTCCTTTAAAACTGAAGTGTTGAGTTAGAGATTTTAATTCATGTCACCAAAAGAAATCTGCCTTTGCATTCTAATTCTAATCCTATCCATTTTCAAGGTATTTCACCTTAGAACACAGAGGAACTCTGTTGTGTCATTCTTTCACATACAAATATAACACTGTGCTCATTTTTAAATAGAGAATTTTTATTCATTATCTTTAACCTAGAATTATTTTGAATATGATATAACATATCCACACATTCACTAATTCTATTTTCTAATATTTAATGACTTCCTCCCACGTGCAAAGCATTGTACTAAGGACCCAGAGGTAAACCAAGGCTTCGAAAAGCCAACAATTTAATGATCTAATGGGGCACATAGTCAAAAATCAGTGATTACAGGACATCCTGAAAAAATTCTTTAATAGAGGCACATCTTTGGTAGGCATAATATAGGAAAAGAAAGCAGGATCACTTAACTCTGAGAGTATCAAAAGATGTGGGGAGGTTTATTTGTTTGCTGGAGAGAAGAGTATTGCAGTATTTATATGCTGGGGGAAGAGTACCAGTAGAGAGAAACAGGTAAAGATAAGAAATGGAGAGAATAAGTGGTGCATCAGGACCTTGAATACACAGATATGGGTGGTATCAAGGATCCAGATAAGGGTAGAAGGGACACCTGGTTTGGCACATGAAGAGCACTGTGAGACTAAATGGAAGAGGAAAAGGTGGAAGTGAATACAATTAAGTTGGTAGCTTTGGCAGAGATGCTGAAGAAGTTCAGACCAAAAGGCTTCTCTTGGTTTTTAGTGGACTAGGACTTGATGTCATCTCTTGAAAATATAGGAATGAGGATGCAATTTTGAGGAAAGATAGTATTGATCTGGAATAACAGATTGAAAGAGAGAGGGAGCTGATTAAGGGCGCATAGAATTACTGGGCAGGTGTTCTCAGTTGAAGACGTAGATCACAGGCGTACCAAGCTACAGCAATTAAATCATTAAATGAAACAGACTTAACAATTTTTAGTGTCTACAGGAAAGTACCTCAGTGCCTGAAAATTGTAGAAGTCGTGGGAAAAAGGAAAAAAAATAAAATCACAAAAAGGCTTGTAGGAGGGATCAAGGACCTAATGAAGTAGAAGTATGAGAGTTAGACTAAGAAGATTTTATAACTGAATGGAAAAGAATTAGTAATCAAATATTTTGATATATTTTCATAAAGCTTTAAGTAGAAGAAAAATTATTACAAAAGCTATTCATATTAGGTTTATAAATATCTGTGTCTGGATTGTTTTTGAGTTGCCAGCCCTCTTTCCCTGTCACAGGTTAGGCCCTAAAGAAACTTCTCTTAATAATTAACAAAATATAATGTTAAAATTTACAATTTCTGAAGTGCAGCAAGGTCTAGAATTATAGCCATAAGACTGACTGAAGAGGTATGAAGGTTAGGAGTTAGGTGCTGGTTATGCTTGGGTGGATTTTACATTTTTCATGCTTAACTTGGTTTTCCCAAGAACAGAGGAGAGCTAAGAAGCTTTCAATTATAAGAATGCCCCAGGAATTTGAATCAGTACCAGAATGGACCTAGTAATCGGTGTTAAAAGTTGAATATGTTCAAATCTAATCTGTTTCAGAAGACACTTAAATCCTCATACAGATTTCATTTCCCTCAGCTGGAAAGAAAGAAAACCAACTTAAGAATGGGAAATGCTAGCTTTTTGCTGACTATTCTCGTTGGCTAGGTTTGATGGTCATCTGTGAAAAGAATCAAGATTTTTAAAAACCAATAAACCCTGTGTGTATATCTTTAAAAAATTTATAAATGAAAAATATGGTTATAAAAATGTAAAGTAATATTCTCTCTTATTAAAATGGCATGGATAAGCCCCCTGGGTTACAATATTGTTGAGGTCCTTGTGAGGACACGATAGCATAAGATGAACTGATTAGGAGCACATCGGATTGCCGGCATTTTTCTTTAGGAATAGCCTAGAAACTGAAATAGATGTCTGATCATAGATTTGGCTTTCTTCTTTTTGCTTTCTGGAAAAAAAATATGGAAGTAAGTGTCTAATTTCTAGGAGACGTTAAATGTAGTTTTCATATATCTGGTAAAGATTGATTTGAGTACAGGAAACCAAATGGAAATGCATGGTCCTAGTTATTTACCTTACTCTTCCCATTTTTTATATAAAAAGGAAAAAAACACCAAATCATACCAAATGGATTTTTGAGCAAAGTGAAATTCGTTATTGACAGCATTTGGATAATAAGCAGTAGAAAACGTGTGGTAAGGAACTTACTAGGAGCAAGCTACAGACCTCTCTGGTCCTTGGGAAAAAAGATGTTGATATAATTTAAAACAACATAAAAAGCAGCAGAACTTTATTCTTGTTATCTGAAAAAGAAAGGTTACTTTTTTTTCTTGCTATTTACTCACTTATTTGAATTACTGTTAACTATTGAATAGTTGCTGAAAAGAGAAAGTTCAGCAACTCTAGTGTATGTATACATTTGCACCTATGTAATGAGACCTTTGTCAATGTAACATTTATTCTTCTCAGTGCTGACAGTAGAGTAAAATTATGGGATGTGAGAAGAGCATCAGGATGTTTAATTACTCTTGATCAGCATAATGGAGAAAAGTCACAAGCTGTTGAATCAGGTAAGGAAGAATGCATTAATAAAGAAATACAGCTGGGCGCAGTGGCTCACGCCTGTAATCCTAACACTTTGGGAGGCTGAGGTGGGTGGATCACCTGAGGTCAGGAGTTCAAGACCAGCCTGGCCATCATGGTGAAACCCCATCTTAAAAAAAAAAAAGAAAAGAAAAAGAAATACAACAATGATAGTTTTTTTTACATTGAAAAATTTTAATTGAAGCCAAATAATAAATGCATATTGACAAATTGCAAACTTTATGATTTTTTAAAAGGCATTCATCATATATCACTTTCTTAATTTATGTAAACTAAATTATGATTCTCTTTCTTTAAGATATAAATAAAAATGGCACTTTCATTTGGCCCTAAATTTTCAAAAGTAGAAACTTTTCTGAATTAACTTGCTTTACTTATTTTGCTTTTGCTCCATTGAGGCCAACTATACAAATTCAATGCCATTTAAAAAATCACAATAAATTACAGAAAGAGTAACATTTTGTGGCCATTGTATTAACATAAAATTGTGTTAAATGTGACTCAGCTGTAATCCATGTGACAAAGTACCTAAATTGCATTTTTACAGTAGAATTTAATTTCTATGTAGAAATTTTGATTTAGAATTAATTCTGGACCAGATATGTATTAGAATGAACTATATAAAACCTATGTTTGTTTTATATAGTTTTTTTAAAAACTACATAAAATTTCATAGGTTTTATATAGTTTTATATGAAATATATTAAAATGTATATAGTTTTTTTAAAAACTATATAAAACATGTTTTATATGTTTTTAAATTAATTAGCCTATTTTAGAATTATGCTTTCTCAAACATGTTAATTTTGAAAGTGATACATATTTTGAGACTACAACAGTCATCCTTTTCCTTTTAAGGTTTTCTTTTTTTGGAAAACACCAGAATTACTAATTTTAATAGCCCATTGAATGATTTTTAGGTTAGCAATAAAAATATTATATAAGAGAAATGAAAGGTATTTCATTTCAAATTTTAGTATTAAGCTACACACTTAATTGAATTTGATGGCACAACTTCCTCGCTGGAAAAAAATAAGTATGGCTGGTAGAATTTTTTTCCCTTTTTTTGTTTTCTTCTATTTTTATGCTTCTCATTTATATTGCTTATCCTATTCAAATAATCTGAAGGGTTGGTTAATTTTAAGTATAATACACTTACATTCTTTAAGTAACTCAAGTTGTTGTCCTTTAATATGTTTAAATAATTATATCATCAAACATTAAATATGTTCTGAATACAAGAACAGATAAACTGAGCTATATTTTTCATTGCAGCAAACACTGCTCATAATGGGAAAGTTAATGGCTTATGTTTTACAAGTGATGGGCTTCACCTTCTCACTGTTGGTACAGATAATCGAATGAGACTCTGGAATAGTTCCAATGGAGAAAACACACTTGTAAGAGATTTTTAAGTATATTTTTGGGTATAAATTAAAGAAATGGATCTGTAACACACACTTGATGTTTTTCTGTATATTTAGCTCATTTCTTCCCTTTGAATCACAGCTCTTTTTAAAAATGTGTTTCTACTATGTGAACTAGTAATTACCAACTCAAGACAACCCACCCCTACCCACCACCTACCACATTCCCCTTACTTAGCAGAAAATCACTGTTCCATTGAGCTACTCTGTTCTTAATGGCAGTGCAAAGTATAGTAGAGAAGAATAAAAGACTGAGAACTACTGATATAAATTAAACATATGAAGCTAATTAATGAAATTTTATATAGGTTAAGTATCCCTAATCTGAACATCTGAAATATGAAATGTTCCAAAATCTGAAACTTTCTGAGTGCTAGCATGACACCCAAAGGAAATGCTCATTGGAGCAGTTCAGATTCTGAATATTCAGATTAGGGATGTTCAGCCAGTAATGCAAATATTCCAAAATCCAAAATACTTCTAGTCCCAATCATTTTGGATGGAGATACTCAACCTGTACTATATATGACTTGTAAACAAAATTCACAATGAATTTTATAGTATTAGAACATGTAGTACTTTATTTAATACTACTGAAATCAATATATTTGGAAAGTACATTCTTATGTGGCAATTAATTTCTAGTACTTGTTTTGATGGTATGCCTATGGTTTATTAATTTTCAGAATAAACTACCAAAAGCTTATAATTTGGTGATAATAATAATAGCTAATATTTATTGAGGGATACTGTGCTAATAATAATTAGCCTTTAATTTGGCAGGCAGTATTAGACAGCAGTGGGCAAAACATGGAAACGCCCTGTCCTCATGGAGCTTACATTTCAGCAAGAGGATAAAAGGCATTAATTAATGGACAATCACATAAGGCAGTCAGAGTAGGCTTCACTGAGGTGACACTTGGCCTGAAGGAAATTGGGAAGTGGCTCATCAGTTGTTTTCTGGGGGACAGCATTGTAGTCAGAGAAAGAAATAAAGTACAATTGACCCTGAGGCAAGAACTTGCTAAGGATATGCAAGGAAGAGCTAAGAGGCTGTTGTGTTGGAATATGAAGAGAATAACAGATGAGGAACAGAAGGAACTAGGGTACCAGAGCACATAGGCCCTGCAGGCCTTTGTAATGGCTCAGGGTTTTCTCTGGGTGAGATGGAAAGCCACTAAAGGCTTGTCAGTGGAAAAGTGACAGGATCACTCTAGAAAAGTAGCTGAGCATGTGTGTCAAATTTAATGTGAAGAATATAAATGGTACTGAATGTATATATAAATTGTTCATGTGGTTCTATTCCATTTTTCTTTCCTTCTTGAAGGTGAGTCTCATGCCCTTTGGATTTTTTCTAGTAAGGCCATATCTAAAATAGTGTATAGAAAATGGATAATACCTTTTACAGTGGATCAAAGTAAAAGTAACTCATATATAGATTACTAGGGTATCCTAGCAACTGACCTACATAGAATACTTACAGGAATTTGGGGCATTGATACCAGAATAAACAGACAGAACCAGTTCTGCCATTTAGTAACTTCTTTTTTTCATTTTAAAGTTGACAGATGAAATGGTACATATTTATCATATACAGCATGATGTTTTGGAGTAAATAGAATGCATACATTGCAGAATGATTAAATCTAGCTAATTAACAAATGTATTATCTCATAGTTATTTTTGCAATAAGAAAACATCCACTCTTTTTGCATTTTTCAATAACACAGTATATCATAATCAACTGTAGTCACCATGCTGAATAATAGATCTCTTCCTCCTATCTACCTGTAATTATGAATCCTTTGACCAACATCTCCCCGAACTCCCTTTCTGCTAACCACCCCAGCCTCTGGTAACCACCATTCTACTCTGCTTCTAAGAGATCAACTTTTTCAGATTCCATATATGAGCAAAATCATGGAGTATCCATCTTTCTGTGCCTAGCTGATTTCACTTACCATCATGTCCTCCAGGTTCATCCCTGTTGTTGCAAATCACAAGATTTTCTTCTTTTTTATGGCTGAATAGTATTCCATTGTGTATATATACTACATATTCTTTGTCCATTCATCCACTGATGCATGCTTAAATTGATTCCATATCTTGTGAATAATACTGCAGTGAACATGGGAGTGCAGATATCTCTTTGACACACTGATTTCATATTGTTTTGATATAAACCCAGTAGTAGGATTGCTGGATCATGTGGGAGTTCTATTTTTAATTTTTTGAAGAATCTCTATACTGTTTTCCATATGGCTGTTCTAATTTACATTCTCACCAACAATGTGCAAGAGCACCCTTTTCTCCACATCCCCTCTAACCCTTATTACCTTTATCATAGAGATAATAGCCATTATAACAGGTGTGTCTCACTGCGGTTTGATTTATATTTCCTTGATGATTATTGTTACTGAACTTTTTTTGTATACCTCTTTTGGCCTTATGTAATTCTTATTTTGAGAAATGTCTTTTCAGGTATTTTGCCCATTTTTTAATAGGGCTATTTATTTTCCTGCTCTTGACTTGTTTGAGTTCCTTATATAGTTTGGATATTAACCAAATATATATGGTTTGCAAATATTTTCCCCTATTCTGTATGTTGCCTCTTCACTCTGAGGCTTATGTCCTTTACTGTGCAGACGCTTTTGAGGTTAATGTAATCCCATTAGTCTATGTTTGCTTTTGTTGCCTGTGCTTTTGAGGTCATATCCAAAAAGCCATTGCCCAGACTAATGTCATGGGGCTTCTCTCTTGTATTTTTCTAGTAGTTTTTTAGTTTCAGGTTTTATATGTAAGTCTTTAATCCATTTTGAGTTGATTTTTTTTAATATGGTGAGAGAGAAGATTTACTTTCATGCTTCCGCATTTGTAGGTCCAGTTTTCTCAATACCGTTTATTAAAGAGATTATCCTTTTCCTATGTGTGTTTGTGGCATTGTTGTCAAAAATCAGTTGGCTGTTAAATGGATGGATTTATTTTTAGGTTCTATTCCGTTCCATTGATCTGTGTGTCTGTTTTAATGCCACTATGATGCTGTTTCAGTTACTGTAGCTTTGTAGTCTATTTTCAAGTCATATCTCAGCTAAAGTATGATGCCTCTAGCTTTGTTCTTTTTTCTCAAGATTGCTTTGGCTATTCAAGGTCTTTCGTGGTTCCACATGAACATTAGGATTTTTTTTTTCTTTTTCTGTAAAGAATGTCATTGATATTTTGGTAGTGATTGCATTGCATTGAATCTATAGATTGCTTTTGGTAGTATGGACATTTTAACAGTGTTAATTCTTAAAATCCATGAACACAGATGTATTCCTGTTTATTTGTGTGGTTTTTTTAATTTTTTTTTTTTTTTTTTTTTGAGATGGAGTTTTGCTCTTGTTGCCCAGGCTGGAGTGCAACGGCATGATCTCGGCTCACTGAAACCTCTGCCTCCCAGGTTAAAGCGATTCTCCTACCTCCCCTTTTCGAGTAGCTCAGATTATAGGTGCCCATCACCATGTCCAGCTAATTTTTTGTATTTTTAGTCGAGATAGGGTTTCACTATGTTGGTCAGGCTGGTCTCAAACTCCTGACCTCAGGCAGTCCACCCACCTCCGCCTCCCAAAGTGCTGGGATTACAGGCATGAGCCACTGTGCCTGGCTAGTAATTTTTTTTTTTAATAGCTATTGTAAGTGGAATTATGTTCTTGACTTCTTTTTCAGATTAGTTTGTTGTCAGTGTATAGAAACACTACTGGTGTTTGTATATTGATTTTTGTATTCTGCAACTTTACTGCATTTGTTTACTAGTTCTAATAAATTTTGGCTGGAGTCTTCAGGGTGTTCTATAAGATTATGTTATCTGCAAATAGGGACAGTTTAACTTCTTTCTTACCAATTTGGATGTCTTTTCTTTCTCTTGACTAATTGTTCTTGTTGGGACTTCTAGTACTATGTTGAATAGAAGTAGTAAGAGTGGGCATCCTTTCTTATGTCAGACTTAGAGGAAAAGCTTTTTATTTTTCCCCATCCGTGTGATGTTAGCTTTACTGTGTTTAGGTACATTCATTCTATACCTAATTTGATGAGAGTTTTATCATGAAGGGATTTTGAATTTTGACAAATGCTTTTTACATGTCTGTTGAAGTGATCATGTGCTTTTTATCCTTCATTTTGGTAATGTGATACTGTATCACATCTGTTGATTTGCACATGTTGAACAATCCTTGCATCCCTGGGATGAATCCTACTTTACCATGGTGAGTAATCTTTTTAATAAGTTGTTGGAGTAAATTTGCTAATATTTTGTTGAGGATATTTACATCTGTGTTCATTAGGAATGTCAGCCTGTAGTTTTCTTTTCTTTTTCTTGTTTTCTGAAATGGAGTTTGCTCTTATTGTTCAGGCTGGAATGCAGTGGCACAGTCTTAGCTCACTGCAACCTCCACCTCCCAGGTTTAAGTGATTCTCTTACATCAGCCTCTTAAGTAGCCAGGATTACAGGCATGCACCACCACACCCAGATTTCTTTTTACTTTTGTATTTTTAGTAGAGATGGGGGTTTCACCACGTTGGTCAGCCTGGTCTTGAACTCCTGACCTCAAGTGATCTGCTCACTTTGGCCTCCCAAAGTGCTGGGATTACAGGCATAAACTACTGCACCTGGCCTGTAGTTTTCTTTTTTGCTGTTATTCCTGTGTCGTCTTGGTATCAGGGTAATGCTATCCTTGTAGAATGACTTTGGAGTATTGCCTCTTCAGACTTTTGGAAGAATATGAAAGACTCTGAAAGAATTGGTATTAATTCTTCTTTAAAGTTTAGTAGAATTCATCGGTGAAGCCACTTGGCTCTGGACTTTTCTTCGATGGCAGACTCTTTATTTGTGATTCAATATCCTTACTTATTAGCCTGCTCAGATTTTTTTGTTTCTTCATAATTCTGTTTATTTCTTCTAGGTTATCCAATTTGTTGGTATGGTATTGTTCATAATAGCCTCTTATGATCCTTTGTATATCTGAAGTATATCTGGTATCAGTTATAATGTCTCCTTTTTATCTCTGATTTTGTCTGCTCTTTTTTCTTTTTAGTTAGTCTAACTAAAGATTTGTCAATTTTGTTTCTCTTTTCAAAAAACAACTCTTAATTTCCTTCATCTTTTATATTATTTGTCTAGTCTGTATTTTATTTATTTCTGTTCTGATATTTGTTATTTCCTTTCTTCTACTAATTTTGGGTTTACTTTGCTCCTGTTTTTCTAGTTCCTTGAGATAACAACATTAGGTTGTTTGTTTGAGGCCTTTTTGTTTTCATATAGACATCTATTGCTATACACTTCCCTCTTAGAACTGCTTTTGCTGTATCTCATAGGTTTTGGTAGTTATGTTTCTGTTTTTATTTGTCAATAAATTTTTAAATTTCTCTTTTGATTTCTCCATTAACCCATTGCTTCTTCAAGAGCATGTTAATTTCCATGTACTTATGAATTTTTCAAATTTATTGCTGTTACTGATTTCTGGTTTAATATCATTGTAGTTTGAGAAGATACTTGATACTATTTCCATCTTCTTAAATTTGTTAAGCTGTGTTTTATGGCTTAACATATGATCGATCCTAGAGAATGTTTTATAGTCAGTTAAGAAGAATGTCTATCTTCAGCTGTTGGATGGAATGTTCTGTATGTCCATTAGGTACATTTGGTCTGGAGTACAGCTTAAATCTTATGTGTCTTTGTAGATTTTATATGTCAGAGTGATCTATCCATTGCCAAAAGTGGGGTGTTGAAGTCTCCTGTTATTGTATTACAGTCTATCTCTGCCTTCAGATCTATTCATATTTGCTTTATATATTTAAGTGCTCCAATATAGGAAGCATATGTATTTACAATTGTTATATCTTCTTGCTGAGTTGATGAGTTGATCTTTTTATCATTATGTAATGACCTTCTGTGTCTCTTTTTACCATTTTGACTTAAAGTCTGTTTTATCTTGTATAAGTATAGCTACTCCTGCTCTCTTGGTTTCCATTTGCATGGAATATATTTTTTTTCCTACCTTTACTTTCAATCTGTGTGTGCCCTTACAGGAAAAGTGAGTCTCTTGTAGGCAGCATAGACATTGGTCTTGTTTTCTTATCTGTTAGCCATTCTGTGTCTTTTGATTGAAGAATTTTATTTGTATTCAAGTTAATTACTGATAGGCAGGGAGTTACTGGTACCATTTTGTTCATTGTTTCTTAGTTTTTTTTATATCTTTTCTTCTTCTCTTACTGTCTTCCTTTGTGGTTAAATGATTTTCTCTAATAGTATGTTTCTATTCCTTGTTTTTTTTTTTTTTTTTAGTGAATCTCTCATAGGTTTCTGCTTTGTAGTTACAACAAGGCTTATAAAAAAATCTTTTAACAGGTTATTTTAGGCTGATAACTTTACTTTGAATACACACACACACACACACACACACACACACACACTCTGCATTTAAACACCACTTTCCCCACCTCACATTTTCTATTTTGCGGTGTGACAATTTGCATCTTCTAATACTGCATATCTCACAACAAATTATTATAGTGATTATTATTTTTAATAGTTTTGTCTTTTAACCTTTTTGCTAAAGATAATGTTATTTACACACCATCATTACAGTATTAGATTATTCTGAATTTGACTGTGTACTTTTACTAGTAAGCTTAATACTTTCAGATGTTTTTGTGTTATGTATTAGGATCCTTTTCTTTCATCTTTAACTTCCTTAGCATTTCTTGTAAGACAGGTCTGGTCGTGATGAACTCCCTCAGCTGTTTGTCTGGAAGTCTTACCTCTCCTTCATTTCTGAAGAACAGCTTTTCTTGATACAGAATTCTTGGTTGGCAGGGTTTTTTTTCTTCTAACAATTTAAATATATCATCCTACTATCTCCTTGCCTTTAAGGTTTCTTCTGAGAAGTATGCAGCTAAGTGTATTGGAACTCCATTATATGTTATTTGCTTCTTTTCTTTTGCTGCTTTCAGGATTCTCTCTTTGTCTTTAATCTTTATTTGCATTAAATATGATAAGATACCTTTGACCTTCTTATACTTAAATATTTGTATCTTTCTCCCAGTTTGGAAAGTTTTCTGCTATTATTTCTTTAAATAATCTTTCTATCCCCTTTATCATCCTCTATTCCATCTATTCCCAATAACACATATATTTCCTCTTTTGATGCTGTCCCTGAAGTCCGGTAAGTTTTTGTTTCTTTTCATTATTTTTTCTCTTTTACCTGTCTTCAAGTACACAGATTCTTTCTTCAGTTTATTCAGTTCTTCTGTTGATGCTCTGTATTGCAGTTTTCATTTTGTTCACTGTGTTTTCTGGCTCCAAGATTTCCTTTGATTTTTAAAAAATTAATTATTTTAATTTTTTTATTAAATTTATCATTCTAGTCACTGTTTTCTTCATTTCATTGAATGGCTTCTATCTATCTATCTATCTATATATATATACACACATATATATGTATTATATATATGTGTGTATTTGTGTGTGTATATATCTATATATTTTTTAAGTTTCTTGAGCTTCCTTAAGACAGCTATTTTGAATACTTTATTAGACCATTCCTGTATTTCATCTCTTTGGGGCCAGTTATTGGCTCCTTATTTTGTCTTTTGATGACATTATGTTTCCCAGATTGCTCTTTGTCCTTGTAGTTGTTCATTAATGCCTGCACATTAAAGAAGTAGATACTTACTTCAGTCTTTCCAGTCTGGCTTTGTCTGGGAACATCCTTCAACAGTAAGCCTATCCTGAGATTCTGGGCTGTTCATCTGGTGTCATCTCTAAGCCCTTGACAATGGTAGCACTATAGGGTGCCCTATGCCCAGGACTACCATGGCTTGGCACAGTGCTGGGGCACAGCTAAAACCCATGGCCACTGAGGCTATCCTGTCACTGGAGTGTCCTTGAAGCGGGCAGTTGGTGAGACTGGCCTGTTAATATGGGCTATTTGGAGACCAAGGCCATTATAGTTGGCCTGTGGTGACGCAGTCCACAACTTGAGTCCATTTCACAGGGAATACTGGTTCCCACGTGGCACCAGGGTGGGTCTAGGATTCAGTCCGTGCATACTGGCCTAGAGTCAGGGGCCATGAGGCTCTACCAATTATTGCTGGGTTTTATTGTGGTAGGCATGGCATTGGGGTCCCAGACAAAGTCCTATGCTTACTTACCTCTGTTTCCCCCAGTGGATAGTACCACTGTCCATGCTGTGCTGCCTGGAGTTGGGGAAGGGGTAATGCAGGTAATGTAAAACCGTCCTTCCTACCTCTTTCAGTGCATCTTATTATGCTATAGTCAGGTACTATAATCTGTCATCTGGTTTCATCAGCTCTTGTGAAGGTATTTTTATGTGTGGATAGTTCAAATTGATGTTTCTGCAGGGGGGGCTATCACTGGAGAGTTCTTTTCCACCCTCTTGCTCTTTTCTCCTTCCATTTAGTAACTGAAAGCATTAGTCAGTTACTTAAGGTGACATCATGAAAGAATTGTCAGGGTTTCTGTGTTCTCATTTTGTAAATTGGGAATATCGTCTACCTAAAATTCAGTTGTAAGGCTAAAATAGAAGTAAATAAAGAGTATTACCTGCTAAATAATAGGCATAGCATAAATGGTAACTGTTTTTATTGTATATTGTTGCATTAGTAATAGTATCTTTAAGTTTCTTAAAAAGTATAACTATACACTTCTAATATATGTATAGTTATTTCTAAATTATATGCAAATTTTGTTGTGAGTCAATATGTTTAATAAAATCTCTTAATTTTTGCATAAAATCACATTTTTTTCTTTATACTTTGCAAACTCCCATACGTACGTTAACCACCCTCTGGAGACCATTGCTATAGAGTACAGAACAAGTACCTACTGGGGAACTTCACAAAGTAACAGGTTTGGGCACAAGAAAAGAAGAAAAAGCTTCATTTTTTGAACCCACAAGTGATTTGATAATAACATTGCTTTAGAAAGATTAATATCACATTAAGTTGCAGGATGGATTGGCAGAGAAAAGTCTAAAATTTGAAAAGTAGGTAGTCTGGTGTTTACTATTTTAGTTACTAGTGTTATCAGTCACTCTTTGAGTCTATTTTTATTCTTTCCTGTTCCTCATCCCATTATTAAATTAGTTTCAAGTCCTGTTAATTCTTCCTCCTTAATATTTTTTATCTGTCATCCATTCCAGATAACTGTTGGGTTATCTATTTAATTACAATAACATTCTTCTAACTTTTCGCAATTCACATCCCAGTGGAAATTTCTCAGTAGTTCCCCAGTATTTTCAGGTTATTAAAACTGAATGCCTTTGTCTTCTGAGTACAAGACTTTCCTAAGCAGTGCCTTCTAGAGTACTAGCTTTATGTCTTACTACTTTGCCATTTTTTCCCCTGACTTTGGACTACTTAGCAGTCTTTAAATATACCATGTTCTCTCATCCTTTCATTCTGCTGCATAGACTGTTACCTTTGCTTTAGCATACCCTTCTTCTTCTTCCTGTCCTAGTGGCTTCTCAGCTTTCAAGACTCTTCTCTCTTTAATTCCTCCAGTCTAGCTTAGATGCTCCTAGAATATCCTGTGCTCTCTTGTATTTTAATGTATTATGATGATCACTTCACGGAATGAAAGAAAAGTCATTTACAAAAATATGGCACAGTGGTTTTTGATTGATGTAGTGTAAGTTCAGTTATTCACTAGCCAAGAGATCTTGATCAAATTATTTAGCTTTTCTAAGTGTTTTCTTTTTGTGTAGTAATGCCTACCTCATTATATTTATATTGTGCTGAGGATATGGAATAACACGTACAACACTTAGCACATTATCTAATACAGCAAATGTTGACTTCAGTAAATGCTATGTGTCAGTATTACTAATTATTATGCTGATACTTGTTTGACATTAAAATGAGCTGCCTTGTGATGCAGTCTCTGCATCAACCTAGGTATTCACTTAGTGACTTGATATGTATCTTTCCTGGGGCAACAAAAGGTACACATGTTAATATAAGGGAATCGGATTTGCCATCATCCTATTTCAAGTCTACAAAATTTTCTTCCCCTATCAAAATCTTTTCGAAGCCTGCCTTAAATACCACCTTTAAGATATCATATCCTAAAGTAGCCTGTTCCTCAATACTTTCATAACAATGTTTAACACGCCACTTACTACCTACCACTTTTTATGACTAGCAATTTATGTTCATAAAATGGGATTTTTAGATCACCTAGCACAGTGTGTGACATAGTAAGCACTTAGTAAATGGCACAACCCTTCCTTCCTTAATCTGTTATTTGAACTTCATTCTATAGGCATTGGAAAAATTTTGATGGTTTTTGAGCCCACAAATGATTTGATCACAGTGTTGCTTTAGAAATATTAATGTGACATTAAGTTGCAGGATGGATTAGAGGAGGAAACCCTAAGGACAAGACAAAAGCTAATTCACTGGTTCAGTATTCACACCTTATTCAACACTTTCCAGTTCATATTTGGAAAGGAATGTGGTATAGCAGAAAGAACATAGATTTTCTAGCTAAGTGTCCTGATAAACAAATGTGAATGAGGCCATCACAGTCTAGCAGTTTATAATTTTTCCAGCATGACCAGTGAAATACTAGTTGAAAAGTGTTTTGTATTTTTTCTTCGTTACCCCACCCCCATATCATTGTGCAATTTGTTGCACATGTAGGATCAAAAGACACAAATGAGGGAATGTTATACTTTTAAACATGTATAGGAATTAATCTAGGAATTTACTGATACCTTTGTGTTCCAGGTACTCTCATATGGATTATTTCATTTGCTTTTTCACAATAAATAATTCTATGAGTAAATGATGTTATTTCCATTTAACAGATAAGAAGAATGAAACAAAGTGGTTAAATCATTATTCATAAGGGGCAAAAAAAAAAAAAGATGAGCAAGTCTGCTGAATAGAAGTTTAATATTTAATCCACGATACTGCTGCTGCCATGAGGTAGCTAAATGCATGTACCCATTTCTGGCACAAGTAAGCCAAGTGTATTATCCATAGATTATTGGCATATATCCATTTTGACTTCAATGTTTTTATTTGAAACATACACACTCCCATCTAACCTTTAGGAAAAAAAATCCCTTCATTTTTGTTTAGAGACGGAGTCTTTCTTTATTGCCTAGGCTGGAGTACAGTGGCAAGATCTCGGCTCACTGCAACCTCCGCCTCCCAAGTGCAAGCGATTCTTCTGTCTCAGCCTTCTGAGTAGCTGGGACTAGAGGCACCCACCACTACTCCCAGCTAAGTTTTTTTGTATTTTTAGTAAAGACGGGTTTTCACCGTATTGGCCAGGCTGGTCTTGAACTCCTGACCTTGTGATCTGCCCTCCTTTGCCTCCCAAAGTGCTGGGATCATAGGCATGAGCCACCATGCCCAACTGACAAATCAATATTTAAACTTCAGAATTAACCATGACAGCAGTTGATTTTGTTGATATGCATGATCATGATTATGATTCCCAAATGATTAGTTACTGGTTTTATACTTACCCCAAGCTTATAAAAATTATCATCAGGAAGTAAACCCATCAACTTATTTAGCCCAAAGCTTCTCAGACTTGCATGAGCATACAGATTACCTAGGTATCTTGTTAAAATGAAAATTATTTTTGGTAGGATTGAGGGTGGGGCCTGGAAGTCTGCATATCTAACTGCTTCAGGTGATGCTCACGCAGCTGAGCTTGCACACTACACCTTTGGAGTAAAAGCACAGAATTTTAATTTTTGTCCCAAATACATAATGATTTATGTAAAGGTAAAACTATAGTGTACAAACTATTTGTGGTCTGTGCTTTTTTACACTTAGCCTTTTCCCCTGTTTTCTGCATAATTTTTATAATTATGATTTATATAAATCATAAAGGTAATATGACATTACTAGGAATATACATCTATTCTCAGTTATTTCCCCATTCTAAATAACGCTGGATTGATTTCCTCTGGGCATATAGTTTTTGCTATTTAATTATCTCCTTAAGATAAATTCCCAGGGCAATTACCAGGTCAACGGGTAAGAATATCTTTGCTGTTTAATGCGCAAAGTTTTGCAAGATGAAAAGAGTTCTAGAGATGGATAGTGATGACAGTTGCACAACAACATGAATGTACTTAATACAAATGAGTACCATTAAAAATGGTTATGATGGAAAATTTCATGTGTATTTTACCACAATGAAAAAATTTTTAACTATAAAGAGAAGGGAGAAGCCCCGCCCCCTCGCAGAGACCACACAGTGGGCAGAGTCAGGCGCCGCCAGGTTAGCAACCGGAAGTCAGAAGTCCGGAGCAGCGCAAGAGCATCTGTTACCCTCTCTTCTCAGATACCCACCAGAAGTGTTGGAAGAGAGCAGGCAGATTTGAACCTATCTGCTTTCAAGCTGGTCATCATGATGAAACTTGGAAACAAAAGTGAAAAGCCAGGTAAAGAAGGTAAAGGCAGTAAGAAGCCTGCAAAACAAAATGGGAAGAAAGCAACCTCCAAAGTGCCCTCTGCTCCTCAGTTTGTTCACTCCAATGATCATGCCAATCTAGAGGCTGAACTGAAGTAGAGGGTTGAGAAAATGAGGGAGAAGCAGCAAGCTGCCTGGGAGCAACAAGACAGAACACAAGTCTATCAAGAGCTACTGTGAGAATATCCTAAGACGCCAGGAGTAGTTTGAGCATAAGGCTGGGATCCAGCATCAGGTCAGCTTTGGAGCTGAAAACCTCATGAGCGTTCCGGGAAACTATCGCCACCTTGGTGAGGTGCGCACCCACATCCATATTGGCATTGTGGGCCTTCTCAATGTTTGGAAGAGCAGCCTGATTTACAGCCTGAAGTGCAGCCATGCATGCAATGTGGGAGCCATTCCTGGGGTCATGAAATTCACACAGGAGATCTACCTGGACAAGTTCATCCTGCTGCTGGATGCTCCAGGCATTGTCCCAGGACCCAGCTCAGAGGTGGGCACAATCCTGCATGACTGCATCCACGTGCAGAGGCTGGCAGACCTCGTGACCCTGGTGGAGACGAACCTGCAGCACTGCAACCTGGAGTAGATTTCCAACTATTATTGCCTCTCTGGGTTCCAGACCACTGAGCACTTTCTGCCAACAGTTGCCCACCATTTGGGAGAGAAGAAGACAGGCTTATACAGTCAGGAGCAGGAAGCCAAAGCTGTCCTAGCTGACTGGGTGAGCAGGAAGATCAGCTTCTATAGACCACCACCACCCACTCACACTTCCCACCCATCTCAGTGCTGAGATCTTTAAGGATATGACCAAGGTCTTTGACATTGAGGATACCAAGCAGACCAATGAAGACACCATGGAATGCTTGGCCACTGGAGAATCTGATGAGCTGTTGAGTGACACAGACCTACTGGAAATGGAAATCAAGTCGCTCCATTCTCTGATGATGAAAATAGCAGATGCCATTGAAAATAAAACCACTGTATATAAGATTAGAGATTTCACTGGGTATTGCACCAATCCAAATCGTCATCAGATGGTGTGGGCCAAACTCAATGTAGACCACCACACTAAAAACAACCGTAGAGTGATGTCTGCCCAATGGACTGCTGCCCAGTACTGCAGGAGATCATGGAGATGGACCCTCTGCAACAGGGCCAGGCTCTGGCATCCTCCCTGAAGAATAAAAAGATGCAGAAACGGGCAGATAAAATCACCAGGGAGCTGTCTGATTCCCTGATGTCTGCCCTTGAACTCTCTGGCAATGCCGATGATAGTGTTGGTGACCAATTGACTGATCTCACTTTTCTTCTGCTCCAAGCACCAGTTCCAGTGGGATGGGGCATTACCAGTGAAATAGTTTGGTTCTCCCTGAAGCATCTGCATATTAGAAGAATCCTTCCCCAGCTATGTGTCTTTTCCACTCCAGTAAAAAGAGCCCCAAGAGGCTGGACCTGAAAAACCCAATACCCTTTATTTAACCTCTATTCTGTTTTATAACAGAAATAAAAGAAGCATCAACAGGAAAAAAAAAAAAAAGAGAGAGAGAGAGAGAATATACCCCCAAAAAAATATTACCCCCCAAAAAAATTATTTTCAAAAGAATTATATTGTTTTTTGGGGGGAGGGTAATGTTATTTTTTTCAATCCTTTTGAAAATATCAAATTTTTAATTTTTTCAATTTTCAGTCCTATTTTCAATCCTTTTGAAAAAGAAATACAAGTCTTTTCAAAAGCATGATACTGTTTTTTGCTGGTATTCTTTCTAAAAAAAATTTTGTGGGGGGAATTCTTTTGAAAAGAATGTTTTTTGAGGAATATTGTATACCCCTCAAAAAAATTATTTCTTTTGAAAAGAATGGTTGTGTTAATAAACCATTTGCCCTTTTAGAAAGAATCACCAAATTACACTGCCACCAACATGTTTGCCAGTATTTAATAGCTTATGTTTTTTAAAATTTTTTGCTCAATGGTCTAGAATGATTCTTCAAGGTTGCAGTCTGTATTTTACTTCTGTTAGATTGAAAGGTAAACATTTACCCTTGTGGTTTTTTACTATTTGTATTTCCTCTTATGTTAAATGTACATTCATGTCATTGGCCCTTGTTCTGTTGATGTTGAATGTTTTCCTTAAATTTAAAAAAGCCCTTTTTATAGCATAATATTTTTTAAGTATTTCTACTAGTCTTTGTTGTCTTTTAAATTCAGATTTAAGAGATGAGTAACTTTATTATTTTAATCCTACAGGTGAACTATGGAAAAGTTTGTAATAACAGTAAAAAAGGATTGAAATTCACTGTCTCCTGTGGCTGCAGTTCAGAATTTGTTTTTGTACCATATGGTAGCACCATTGCTGTTTATACAGTTTACTCAGGAGAACAGATAACTATGCTTAAGGGACATTATAAAAGTGTAGACTGCTGTGTATTTCAGTCAAGTTTCCAGGTAAGAATGATACAGGAATTTAAAATGTGCAGCTAGCTAGCTTGCCAGACCAGTTATATGTAAAAGAATAAATTGTGATTCCATTCTAAGGAGTTATACTTTTAATCCACATTTGAACTAGGATTTATAGCCTAGATTTCTAGATGGCATATAATATATGGATGAATCAGTATAATACTGTGCAACTTGATTGGCATAAATTCTCTTTCTTTTGCATATAACCTTCATTTATTTAGCAATTGAAAATCCCTGGTGAATTAAAATAATTTCTTGCAAACAATCTTTTGGGTAAGAAATGAAATATAGGCATTTAATCATAAAATAGAATTTGTATATGTTCATGTATGTGTGGATGATCTATTCTTCCTTATTTTCTATCAGTGGCTAATAAAGGGAGGTTTTGAAGTTAAGACAACCTATATAATTTCTTAAATACCCTGGCTTTTCTTTGTTTGTTTTACATGCAGACCTTTTCACATCACCAATGGAGCAGATTGTGTTTTTTTGAGAGAACACTGGCACAAATTTACTCATGCACTCCTTTAAATGAGTCTAACATTGCAAAATACTTGGTATTTTCCCTGTTTTTTAGGTAAAGAAAATAAAACTCGTGTAAGTTAAATACTGATAGAATGAAAATTATGGATTATTCGAGCTCAAGGAGACTATTACTTTGTGAATCTCCTATTCATTCATTCATTAATACTGATTGCCTAATTTGTGCCTGACACTGTGCTATAAGATATATAGACCTGATTTTTCAGCCAGTACATACTATTATGGCAATATTCAATATTTAAATACTTATATATCCTACTGGCTGGTAAACAGCTGGTACACCAAGCCCCCCAAGTGACCTCCAGCCTCAGCCCTTACCTGGGACCTATTAGACCTCACCTTACCCCAGCAACTAAAAGAGGACCTACAGGACCCTACTTCAACTCTATAGCCAGTATCTCTTCTTATTAGTCATTGTCCTAGTATACCAGTTGTTAAACATATTTAGTGTTCTGGGAGAAGAAAACTAAAGCACCAGAGAGGTGACATGACTTGCCCCTAACTTACAAGTAGTTATTGATAAGCCATGTATTGATATTCAAAGAAATTCTTAAAATACTGTATCTCTTTTCTTGTCCAAAATTACTTAGAGACACAGCCAAGATTTCACCCCAGGTACTCTGACAACAAATTATTTCTTTCTACCAAACTGGAGCTTCCTAATAGATGTGCCTAGAATGGATTAAAATCGTGCCAATGGCTGGGCACAATGGTTCACATCTGTAATCCCAGCACTTTGGGAGGCCAAAAGGATCACTTGAGCCCAGGAGTTCCAGACCAGCCTAAGATATAGAATGAAACCCCATATTTACAAAAAAATCAAAAAATTAGCCAGGTGTGGTGGTGTATGCCTGTAGCCCTAGCTGTGCAGAAGGTTGAAGCAAGAGTAACGCTTGAGCCCAGTAGATTGAGTGAGCTGTGTTCACACCACTGCACTTCAACATGGGCAACAGAATGAGACTTTGTCTCCAAGGGGGAAAAATATTAGATAAGATACACTCAACATCAAAATAAATAATGATACTAATGGATTACAACCTATTGACTGAAATAGAAATTCATGAATCTAGGCTGGTATAAGTAAATAAATTAATGAATTGAAAATTTGATGAGGAATGAGATATTTACATAATCTCAATGTATCTCCCACAAAATGTGAAGTACAAAGGTAAAAATACTAATTTTACCCTGAAGAAGCCTGACACACATCACCTTCACCAAATAATCTAAATTAGCATCTCAGTTATGGGACATCACTTCTGTGATATTCCTGGCCAAATTGGATCACCCAAATTTAATCATGAGGAAACACAAGCCAAATGTGAAGGACATTCTACAAAGTAACTGGTATATAGCTCCAAAATTGTCAAGGTCAGAAAAGACAAAGAAACTGAAGACCTGCTTCAGCTTGAAAACTAAAGAGACTTGACAACTAAGTGCAGCATGTGATTTTTAACTGATCCCTTTGCTATAAAGGACAGTATTGGAACAAATGATGAAACGTGAATGGGGTCTAAGAATTAGATGGTAGTAATAATATGAATTTTCTGACTTGGTTGGTTACTTTGTAACTATAAAGGAAAGTACCTTGTTCACAGGAAAAATACACTGAATTATTTAAGAGTAATAAGGCCTTAGGTTGGCAACTTTCATGATTTAGGGGAAAAAATATTTAACTATTAAATATTAATTTTTTTTTAAATTTTTTACTGCACTTGTAACTTACATTTTGAGATTATTTTTTAGGAAATTCTAATTGCCCAGATGAACTCCTGAATCTATCACAGACATTTCAAGGCTTAATGTAAATCCTCACATCTAAATGTTATAAGTCTTTCTAATTTCAGTATCTCTTTCTCGAACATCTACAGAATATCCTTTATGGCTTCACTGGGTGTGTTAGTACTTATTGTGAATTGCCCTATAAGCTTATCTGACCAAGTTATCTTGGGCATTACCTGGCCTTCTCAAAGAAATAAAATTACTCAAGGGCACTGAACATACATATCTTTGTATCAGCCACAGTTAGTGTAACCATATAGTCTAGATTTTATAATACAGTCAATAAAATTGTGTTATATTTAGGAAATTTGCTAATGTATCTCTAACAATTTTTTAAATTTTAAAAATTTTCTATAAATATCCATATAATCTTATTTCCCCTTTACTCACATCCTTACTTAAATAAAAAACATAATTCAAGAGGCTGAGGCAGGAGAATTGCCTGAACCCAGGAGGCGGAGGTTGCGGCAAACCGAGATCGCGCCAGTGCACTCCAGCCTGGGTAAAGAGCAAAACTCCGTCTCAAAAAAAAAAAAAAAAAGAAAAGAAAAACATAATTATACCATGCCTCATATTGTTTTTGAGATATACAGTAATACAAATAAATTGTATAAAACAGCAGAGGAAAAAAAGCCAATATAACATATTCCTTCGTTTTTGTTGCGGAGGGGAGTGAGCATTGTTCAGCCATAAGCAAACAGCATATCCACAGATAGTGACATAGGCTGTGCATCAGCTCAAGCTTCCCTTTATGAAGTAAACTTCTCAACAGGCATGGGCTATATGTCTTCAAGCTCTTTGAATTGCAGCCAGTTAGGCAGCTGTGAGCTAAATAAAACTTTGTGTGAACTCGGCCTATTTTAGTAGAAGCTCATATGGTTTCTTCACTGAAGTCTTTATTGATGCTCAGTTTCTGAAAACAGAAAGACAAACTATTTTTTTCTTTCTCTGATATTAGAAATATATGGATACTGTAATCGATAAAACTGCTAAGATTTGGGGTGTATTTGTAAAATTTCACACCATTAGTAAGCTCTGACAAATCCTAATACTATTTTTAAATACAAACAAAGCTTTACTAACAAGGAAAGAAAGAGAGAAAAAAGAGCATCAGCCTAGTTTCTTTAGGGAGTAGAAATAGCATTAATGTAAGTCCTGTGACCTAATTGTTTCAAAAATGATACAATTATTTGTTTGGTATCAGCTTTTGATCCACAGTATCATCTTTGCTTTCTGTGTTATAGGAACTTTATAGTGGCAGCAGAGACTGCAACATTCTGGCATGGGTTCCATCCTTATATGAACCAGTTCCTGATGATGATGAGGTAAACATTATTTTCACAAATTGTACAGTGACTTCTAAGTCATCAGAAATAATGTTTCATTACTTTACTTTATATGAGAGAGACTTTTAAAGCATTTCTTGCCAGTGGCCTGCACCTATAATCACAGGTACTTGGGAGACTGAGGCAAGATGATCATTTGAACCCAAGAAATCAAGACCAGCCTGGGCAACGTAGTGAGACCCCATCTCTAAACAACAACAACAACAACAACAACAAAAAAAGCATGTCTTGGTATTTTCAGATTGTAAAAATAATTGCACTGTTTTAATACATTTGGAAAATTCAGAAAAATAGCAAAAGAAGAACATAAAATTCCTCAAACTGGATTAGTCAATATTAACATTTTGATTTGTTTCATAACTGTTTTTTTTCCTTTGCATATGTTTTTTAACATAGTTCATATCATGGTTGGACATTCAACTTGGTATCTTACTTTTCTGATCAACATTGTACCATTAACCTTTTTTGTGTCATTAGTAACTGTGTATAAACATTTCTAATGATACAGTATTCTGTCATTGATAAAACAATTTAAATACCTAGTTGGAAACATTTCTGTCAATTATTATAAACATCAAGGTAAAAATCTGTTCAAAAATTGTTGATATTTTTTATTATGTCTTTAGATAGATTCCTGGAAGTGGACTTATCTCTTGAATTACGATGTATGACTTTTTATTTTATTTTATTTTATTTTATTTATTTTTTTTGAGATTGAGTTTCACACTGTCGCCCAGGCTGGAGTGCAATGGTGCAATCTTGGCTTACTGCAACTTCTGCCTCCCGGATTCAAGCAATTCTCCTGCCCCAGCCTCCCAAGTAGCTGAGATTACAGGTGCCCACCACCACCACACCTGGCTAATTTTTGTATTTTCAATAGAGATGGGGTTTCACCATGTTGGCCAGGCTGGTCATGAACTCTTCACCTCAAGTGACCCACTTGCCTTGGCTTCCTAAGGTGCTCGAATTACATCCATGAGCCACCATGCCCAGCTGACATTTTCAAGACTTTATTCTCGTGTCAAATTTTACCAGTTTACGCTCCTACCGGCAGTCTGACAGTTCCTATCATAGAACATAAATCAGTATAAACATGATGGTGTAAATAAAGTCCTTAAAAATGCAGCAGGTAAACAAAGATGAGTAAGACCATTCTCCCTGGCCTAAAGTAATAGCCTCTGTATTTTTTTTTTCAACTTTTACATCAAGCAGTAGGAAGATAAAGGCTGTTTAAAAGTGATTTCTCTCCCACCAAAGTTTATTCTCCTAAGCACTGTTAATCATCTTCATTTATCTAAATTTCCACAATATAAAAAGTCTAAAAGCAATGTCTAAAAACAATGTGTATACATGGATTTGTGTGTGTATATATATATGAATAATTATTTAAGTTGGAAATATAAATAATGTAGTTAGAAATACCTTAAGGTAATCTTAAGCAAGTCATAGTAAAAGCATCTTAAATGGAGGTTGAGGAAAAGTTATGATAGAGTATGTTTGACAGTCAAAAAACATTTTTCATATACTGTTTAGTTCCTTTATGAAAACAGGACTATGTCAAAAACCACATAAAATACGATTTGTATAGAGGTAGTTGATAGCCTCTCACAGCTATTGACAAAATATATTTCTTACCTAAATTGTCAACTGCCAGAGTTTCCTGCAGTGTAAAACCTGTGAATTATTTTCTTTTGTCCTTAATCCAAAGAAAGAGAAAAAAATACACCAATAAATCTTCAAGTAGTCAGCCAATGCCATAGGCATACTTCTAGATTTTATCACATGTCTAATTTGGTTTATTGTGGCTTGATTAACTTTAGCATACAGCTGCTTTTGATATCAGAATATTCTTCTGTATAAAGCTTAATATGATCAAATAATTGGATTTAGCTATTTATTTTACATTTTATTATGGAATTATTGTGTCCTGTTCTTTGGGAATTGCTATATACATTAAATCCAAGTTATAACACTGTAAGCCATGTTAGGAAGTATAACATTTTATTTACCAAATGAAAACAGTAAAAAATAAATGAAAAGTAAATCTATAGTGACTTATGTATTGAAAAGGATGTTAGAAGAATACCACACTGTTTAATTCATAAAGATAATATTTGGCCAGGTGTCGTGGCTCACACCCGTAATCTCAGCACTTTGAGAGACTGAGGTGGGAGAATCACTTAAGTCCAGGAGTTTGAGACTAGCCTGGGCAACATAGAAGACCCCATCTGTACAAAAAATAAACAAAATTAGCCAGATTTGGTAGCTTACACCTATAGTTCCAGCTACTTAGGAGGCTGAGGTGGGAGGATCACTTGAGCCCAAGAGTTCAAGGCTCCAGTGAGCCCCGATTGCAGCACTGTACTCCAGCCTACATAACAGAGTGAGACCCTGACTCAAACAACAAAAAAAAAGATAATATGTGACTGATGGTTTATGTCCTTGTTATGTCATTATAGTGATAATTTGAACTCTTTGTGTAAAAAAACTTTTGTATATGAGAAATTAAGTAAAACCAGTTAGAAACTCACAGAAATATGCAAAAATCAAGTTGACTTTTGTATTTGGTTTAGAGCTATAAAACCTTACCTTTTAAAATGCCATGTTCAGATATTTTAAGATAGCAGTTATTCTCATATTAACACAAAATGGTAGGTGCTAAGGTTATTTCCATAAAATTTTAACTTGAAAGATTCCTGTGAATATAGGTAGAACATGAATGTGATCGTAATACAGATCCCAATAGAACAGCCTGTCCAGAAGATCCTGCTCCTTACATGTATGTTAATAATTTAAGCGATATTGGAAAGTGCTTTTATCCCAATTATAAATTAAGTATATTTATTTAATATTTATCTTCCAAGGAGGCAGTGTAGCATACTACAAAACAAAAAGCACATACACATATATACACATGTACTTAGTGTTTAGCTTCAGGTAAACTGGGTTTGAATCCCAGTTCTGTTGTTCATTATACTTACGATCTGGGACAAGCTTATGATATTTCCAAATACCAGAATTGTCTAATCAAAGTTATTCTTAGGTTTCCTTTCAAATGCATCCTTCAGATGAGAGTTACCTCCCCATCAACCAAAATATAATCCCTTAGAGGGTGTTTCTCCTGATATCCAAAGTAGAAGATCAATTTAATTCTGTCTAAGGAAAGGAAAGACACTGAATGACAGGGACAGGATTTATGGTCTTTAAGTGTAAATCCCATTATTTAATTGATAGACTATTTATTATATTTTGAGGAATATGGCTTCCTTTTGACTCTACTTTCTAAAAGCTGATCTGTCAAGACAAGCCTATCTATAACTCCTAATCACTTTTTCCTGCCTGCAATCTGTAGGGCAGGTTTATTCCAGTTTAAATCTGACCTCTCACTAAGAATCTTACTTTGTTTTGACATTCACACAATACATCATTGTTTTACATATCACTTGTGCCCATATATAATCACTTGCTGACAACTGAGACTTGCCACTATTTACCAGTCAGAAATTTGAAAGTTATCAAGAAATATCCTTGTAGATGTTAAGTCTGGTTTTATTCCTTCTCTAAATTCATAACTAGGTCCCGTCTAAACTCTTTATTTCTATAACATTCACACTGTCAGTAGAACTGACAACCTGGTGAGATAGATGTATTATGTTCAAGCACAAACTGGATGTCCACTAGGAGGAGATGTTGTAGAGAAAACTGAAGTAATAGGTAATAGTAGTGACACTTGATCAGAGGATTAGGAAGTGTGGCTTATCCACCCAGGGACGTGTGTGTGTGTGTGTGTGTGTGTGTGTGTTTTCCCAGGGCTATTCTTAGTAGCTATTAAAGTCAAAGTTAGAGGGCTGTAGACACAGAGTAGGGAGGAGGACTCATCTAACTACCAATGACAAGATGTCTTTTAATAAATTCTCAGTAAATAACCTAATTTAGTAGTTAAATTGAAAACCCAAAAAGACAGGAAATTCAGTAAATGTTTGGATGAAAGAATAAATGAACAGACCTCAGTATTCTACCATTGCAAATAAGTAGACTGTGGCTAGAAATCAGTGAGTAGTTAGCTGAAGTTTAGTAATAGTTTTATGACTGGGCATGGTGGCTCCTGCCCATAATCCCAGCATTTTGGGAGGTCAAGGCAGGCAGATCTCAAGGTCGGGAGTTCGAGACCAATCTGGCCAATATGGTGAAAACCTGTCTCTACTAAAAATACAAAAATTAGCCAGGTGTGGTGACATGTGCCTATAGTCCCAGCTACTCGGGAAGCTGAGGCAGAAGAATCGCTTGAACCTGGGAGGTGGAGGTTGCAGTGAGCCGAGATCATGCTACTGCACTCCAGCCTGGGTGACAGAGCAAGGCTTCATCTCAATAATAATAATAATAATAATAATAATAGTTTTGTATCTGGACATTTGAAGTATAATAGAATTTTGGTTGTATACCTAAGTGAAAATAGCCGACATTAGATTTAATAATGTACTCTAATCTGTTTAACAATAAAGAATGCCTAAATCAGCATATTGTTTTCCAACTATCCTAGCTGATACTTGGGAAATTTACGGGAAACACTTAACTTTTTCTACTGTTTTCATTGTAAGATTCAAAGTTATCATATTCATCAAAAGGAAAATGAACATTCTCAGATAATGCAGTAGGGGTTACCCTTAAAAAATATTTCTGTAAGTTATAAAAGGCAATACACCTAAAATAACTTAAGGGTAGTCTTGATGCTAGTACAGAACTGGAATTTGAATCTGACTAAAATTGTAGCAGTTGTAAAAGTTGCACAAAAGGAAGCAAACCTGGCTCATGATACCCAAGTACTTTAAAAATGAGATCATCTTAAAGCCCTTTTAGTTATTCGCCAGAGAATCAGAAGGTAGCTATTCAAAAGTTTTCCCCAAAATGAATGATTTGAAATGCCACAGATTATTAAAATTTCTCTAATTGCTAATCACCTTTATTTTAGGTATGGCTCTAAATCTGTAAGAATACTGTGATGCTTTTTTGTTGTTTTAAATAAACATAATCTAGATACACGTTATCCTTCAGAGAAATCTCTAAGGAAAACCTGTGTGCTGATTATAAACATGTTACCATTTTTGACATATTTTGCATGTTTTACTAAACTGCTCTATCAACCTATAAAAATAAGTAAATAAATATCAGTACTTAAAAATAAGTACATAAATATTATATTAATAACCCACATTATTTTTTGGACTAAAAATGGTATTATTGAGCTTGATGAATACTTTATTCTCCATATTTGGCTATTTGTTTATTTATAAAAGTTATTTTCATCCAAACAATAAAGAGTTGCCAACATTGATATTTTGAGCTGTCAGGTCAGACTATACACCTGGAGTCCAGTCTTAGCCCATGGATGTCAGAGTTCCACTTTCTCCAGGTAATTCCAAAGAGTTGTTGAGAAATACCTTGAGCAATAGCAGCATCATGGTATATATATTTATAAGTATGTATTTGTGAGGTGATTAAAGGAAATAGAGTGTTTAGATAAAGTCTAGTATTGTCTGTCTAAAATGGAGTTGTATTATCTTATATTGTATGTTCTGAAATTAAGTTATACATTTATACATTTTCTTCCAAAATAATATAATTGCTATTTATCTGATATATTTCATAACTTTATTATGAGCCTAAAATTATGAAGTAGAAAAAAACAATCTTCTTTATTTTTTTTTTTAGACTACAACAAAATCACAATTAAATCCAGCCTTTGAAGATGCCTGGAGTAGCAGTGATGAAGAAGGATAAATATCAACCTTTAGTACCTTTGTGTGTCTGCTGAAACTTTTTAAATGAGACCGTATGTGTTTTTTTTTCAATTGTACGGTCTATTCCTGACAGCTAAATTAACCCTAAATGTGGGTAATTTGTTTCCTCATGTTTTAAAATGAGGTTAATATTTGCATAAAATCCTAAAACAGACTTCTGTATCATTTATTTAATCCAAATGTGTTCCTTGAAAGCAGTTGTGGCCTGGGGAAACCCCGATTGCTACAGTACAAGTACACAGTCATTGTACCTCAACTGTGACTTTCAGCAGATTTTATGAAATACAAGATGCAGTTTCAGAGGATCACCAAGTGGAGGCCATCAGCATTGACCTTCTCCTACTTGCTCTACTATCGGCCTGCTCATTTCCACCTTCAAGAATGATTTTGCCAAGAATGAGTATATCAAAAATACTAGTTGAAATGGTAACATCAAAATTATTTTATTTTTCATCTATTCACATTTTGCAGTGATTTCATTTAAGTAACCATTCTTTAGCTTTATGTTAAACATTTTTGGGCTCAATATCTCCTACAATCCAAAAAGTTTATCACAGGAGGCTTTTAACTTTGTGAACATCCCTTGTTCACTTTATTTTAATGTCAGAAGGCAGTTTGCACTCATGCTTGAACTCTCTTTCTATGAAACTCATTAAGACATGACCAAATCTTGCCTCATCCATTCAAGCAGAAAATATCCTTGAAAGGAATCTGGCTTAAACATGAAATGTTGTAAGAAAATTCCTATGTTACTGTCTCCTTCTGCGTCAACCCACAAATGATTATCATGAAGGTAATAATATTCCCTTCCTGATCCTTACCAGCAGTAGACTAGTAAACAAGGCTTTTAAGAACTTGAATACCAAAAGTATACAGTTGTTGAGGTTTTTGTTTTTGTTTTTCTGAGGCAGAGTTTCACGCTGCTGGAGTGCAGTGTCACAATCTCAGCTCACCACTGTCGTCACCTCCCAGGTTCAGGCAATTCTCCTCCCTCAGCCTCCCGAGTAGCTGGGATGACAGGCTCCCACCACCACGCCCAGCTACTATTTTGTATTTTTAGAAGAGACAGGGTTTCACTATGTTGACCAGGCTGGTCATGAACTCCTGACCTCAAATGATCCCCGGGCCCGGGCTCCCAAAATGCTGGGATTACAGGTGTGAGCCCCACCCTCCCTGGCCAGTTTTTGAGCTTTTAAGTGTATAGGGGTTAGACCTCATATCAGACCTTTCTAGCCAAATGTTTTCCATACACCTGCTTTTACAATTGATTTTTTTTTTCCAATTGACACATAAAATTTTATGTATTTGCCATGTACAACATACTGTTTTGAAGCATACATACATTATAGAATGACTAAATCTAACTAATTAACATATACACTACCTCACATAGTTACCATTTTTGTGGTAAGAACACTTTACATCCATTCTCTTACCATTTTTCAAGATTAATTGTAATGTTGTAACTATAGTTACTATGTTGTGCAATAAGTCTCTTGCACTAATTCCCCCTATGTAACTGAAATTTTGTATCCTTTGACCAGTGTCTCTGCAACCACCCTAGCTCCTGTTAACCACCATTCTACCCTCTACTTCTTTTTTTTTGAGACAGAATTTTGCTCTTGTTGCCCAGGCTGGGTGCAATGGCGCAATCTCAGCTCACCACAACCTCCGCCTCCTGGGTGTAAGCAATTCTCCTGCCTCAGCCTCTCCAATAGCTGGGATTACAGGCATGCACCACCACACCCAGCTAATTTTGTATTTTTAGTAGAGATGGGGTTTCTCCATGTTGGTCAGGCTGATCTCAAACTGCCAACCTCAGGTAATCTGCCCACCTCAGCCTCCCAAAGTGCAGGGATTACAGGCGTGAGCCACCACGCCCAGCTACCCTCTACTTCTATGAGGTCAACCATTTATATATATGTACCACATTTTATTTATCCATTCAACCATTGATAATTGCTTAGGTTGATGCCATATTCTGGCTATTGTGAATAATGCTGCAATGAACCTAGGAGTGCAGATATCTCTGACACACTGATTTCATATCCTTTGGATATAAGCCCAGTAGTAGGATTGATGGAGCATATGTAGTTCTAATTTTAACTTTTTGCAGAACCTCCATACTGTCTTCCATAATACCTGTACTAACTTACATTCCTACCAAGAATATGCAAAAGTTCCCTTTTCTTCACATCCTTGCCAACTTGTTATCTTTTGTCTTGTTGATAATACCCATTCTAACAGGTATGAGGTGATATCTCATTGTGGTTTTAATTTGCATTTCCCTAGTAACTACTGATGTTGAGAATTTTTTCATATATCTGCTGGCCATTTGCATGTCTTCTTTTGAAAACTGTCTTTTCAGGTTCTGTGCCCATTTTTAATTGGGTTGTTTTCTTGCTTTTGAGTAGAGTTCCTTAGATAGTAACCCCTTATCAGATCTATAGTTTGTAGATATTTTTTCTCCATTGTTTCTTCACCCTATTGTTTCCTAAAAAGCTGTGCAGAAGCTTTTTAGTTTCATGTAATTTCATTACTGTACTTGTGCCTTTGTCACTGTGCTTTTGAGGTCATATCCAAAAAAATCATTGCCCAGACCAATGTCATGGAGCATTTTCTCTATGTTTTCTTCTGATAGTTTCAAATCATTGATTTATTAAGCCGAGGTCATTCTACTTTCACTCTTGTTCCCTTGGTGAGGGTGCATTTGACCTTTGAAGAAAACTATTTTGAAAAAGCTATTGGCTGGGCATGATGGTTGTAATCCTAATACTTTGGTAGGCCAAGGCTGGCAGATCACTTGAGATCAGGGGTTCAAAACCAGCCTGGGCAACATGATGAAACCTCATGCCTAAAAAAAAATACAAAAATTACCCAAGTGTGTTTTACATGCTTCTAGTTCCAGCTACTTGGGAAACTGAGTCAGAAGGATCACTTGAACCTCTGAGGTCGAGGCTGCATTGAGCCAAGATTATGCCACTACACTCCAGCCTGGGTGACATAATGAGACCTTGTCTCCCCCACCTCAAAAAAAAAAAAAGAAAAGCTATTAAAATTGGAAATTTCTTTTTAAGAAAAAGGAAGCCTTCTTCCAAACTGCAAATATCTGTTTTACTTATTTCTAGTTATATAGATACATAGGCTCATTATAAATAATTCAAACAACATAAAGCCCTAAAAAAGAAGGTAGTGGTCACCTAGAATTATAATACCATAAGGTAACCACCACTAACATTTTCATGGACATTCTTCATCCATCTCTTATGATACATATAATTTTGTATAATGGGATGTTCAACATGCTATTATCATAAACACCCCTCTCTTTCCACATTAATACCACATTCCCCATTCCTTGCCCCTGCTGCCACAAACCAAGTTATTAACCTAGCCTGTGTTCTTTCATATTACAATCCTATATAGATCTATATACACATATAGAGGATGTGTTTTATTTTGTGGAACTGGGATATACATATGTTCCGTCTTGAATTTTTCAGACACAGCTTATATAAATCCCTCTCTGTAATTTGTTATAACAAAGTTATTATTTCTGTTAACTGCATTATACTCTATTTTGTGAATGTGCCTCAGTTGTTTTCAGCTGGTCCCCTATTCAGAGCTACATGTGAAGACTGTGAACTGTATTATATTCTCCTTAGTTGGTATATTTCAGTGTACAATTTAGTTACTGAATATCATCTTTTTTTCCTCTGAAATGATAATTTAGCTGGGCATATGATTTTGGGGCTGTAGTCCTTTTCTTTTATTGTTCTACAGATATTGTGCCTACTTTTTTCTAGCTTCTGATATTGCAGATGAGAATTCCAGAGCCACTTTGATTTTTTTTTCCTTCGTAGGAAATTCATTATTTTTCTTTTTTTATTTCATTTTAGGTTTGGGGGTACATGTGAAGAACGTGCAAGATTGTTGCATAGGTACACACATGGCAGTGTGGTTTGCTGCCTTCCTTCCCCTTACCTGTATCTGTCATTTCTCCCCATGCTATCTCTTCCCACCTCCCCACCTCCCTGTCCCTCCCCCATTTCCCCCCAACAGACCCCAGTGTGTGGTGCTCCCCTCCCTGTGTCCATGTGTTCTCTTTGTTCAACACCCGCCTACAGCTGGAAGCTTGTAAACTGAGGTTTAAAAAAAATTACAGTTTCTTAATTTTCTCAAGATATCTGATGTCTTTTATACATATATATTTTTTATTGCACTTTAGGTCTGGGGTACATGTGCAGATCACGCAGGATTGTTGCATAAGTACATACATGGCAATGTGGTTTGCTGCCTCCATATCCCATCACCTATATCTGGCATTTCTCCTCATGTTATCCCTCCCAAACCTCCCTACCCTCGACTGTCCCTCCCCTATTCACCACCAACAGACCCCAGTGTGTGATGCTTCCCTCCCTGTATCCATGTGTCCTCATTGTTCAATACTCACCTATGAGTGAGAACATGCGGTGTTTGATTTTCTGTTCTTGTGTCAGTTTGCTGAGAATGATGGTTTCTAGATTCATCCATGTCCCTACAAAGGACACAAACTCATCATGTTTTTATGGCTGCATAGAATTCCATGGTGTATATGTGCCACATTTTCCTTGTCCAGTCTATCATCTATGGGCATTTGGATTGGTTCCAGGTCTTTGCTATTATAAACAGTGCCGCAGTGAACATACGTGTGCATATGTCTTTATAATGGAACAATTTATAATCCTTTGGATAAACCAGTAATGGGATTGCTGGGTCAAATGGAATTTCTATTTCTAGGTCCTTGAGGAATCGCCACACTATCTTCTACAATGGCTGAACTAATTTACACGCCCACCAACAGTGTAAAAGTGTTCCTATTTCTCCACATTCTCTCCAGCATCTGTTGTCTCCAGATTTTTTAATGATCCTCATTCTGACTGGAGTGGGCTGGTATCTCAATGTGGTTTTGATTTGCATTTCTCTAATGACCAGGGATGATGAGCATTTTTTCATGTTTGTTGGCCTCATAAATGTCTTTTTTTGAAAAGTGTCTGTTCATATCCTTAATCCACTTTTGAATGGGTTTGTTTGTTTTTTTCTTGTAAATCTGCTTTAGTTCTTTATAGTTTCTGGATATTAGCCCTTTGTCAGATGGATAGATTGCAAAAAATTTTTCCCATTCTTTTGGTTGGCAGTTCACTCTAATGATGGTTTCTTCTGCAGTACAGAAGCTCTGGAGTTTAACTAGGGCCCATTTACCTATTTTGGCTTTTGTTACCAATGCTTTTGGTTTTTAGTGATGAAGTCCTTGCCTATACCTATGTCCTGAATCGTTTTGCCTAGGTTTTCTTCTAGGGTTTTTATGGTGTTAGGTCTTATGTTTAAGTCTTTAATCCACCTGGAGTTAATTTTAGTGTAAGGTGACAGGAAGGGGACCAGTTTCTGCTTTCTGCACATGGCTAGCCAGTTTTCCCAACACCGTTTATCAAACAGGGATTCCTTTCCCCATTGCTTGTTTTTGTCAGGTTTGTCAAAGATCAGATGGTTGTAGATGTGTGGCGTTGCCTCCAAGGCCTCTGTTCTGTTCCATTAGTCTATATCTCTCTTTTGGTACCAGCACCATGCTGTTTTGATTACTGCAGGTTTGTAGTATTGTTTGAAGTCAGGTAGCATGATGCCTCCAGCTTTGTTCTTTTTGCTTAGAATTGTCTTGGCTATGTGGGCCCTCTTTTGGTTCCATATGAAGTTTAAGGTGGTTTTTTTCCAGTTCTGTGAAGAGGGTCATAGGTAGCTTGATGGGGATAGCGTGGACTCTATAAATTACTTTGGGCAGTATGGCCATTTTCACAATATTGATTCTTCCTAAGCATGAGCATGGAATGTTTTTCCATCTGTTTTTGTCGTCTCTTATTTCCTTGAGTAGTGGTTTATAGTTATCCTTGAAGAGGTTCTTTACATCCTTTGTTAGTTGTATTTCTAGGTATTTTATTCTCTTTGTAGCAATTGTGGATGGCAGTTCATTCTTGATTTGGCTTTAAGTCTTTAAGTCTGTTACTGGTGTATAGAAATACTCGTGATTTCTGCACATTGATTTTATATCCTGAGACTGCTGAAGTTGCTTATCACTTTAAGGAGATTTTTGGGCAGAGATAATGGGATCTTCTAAATATACAGTCATGTCATCTGCAAATAGAGACAATTTGACTTCCTTCTTTCCTAATTGAATACCCTTTATTTCTTTTTCTTGGCTGATTGCTCTGGCTAGAACTTCCAATACCATATTGAATAGGAGTGGTGAAAGAGGGCATCCTTGTCTAGTGCCAGATTTCAAAGGGAATGCTTCCAGTTTTTGCCCATTCAGTATGATATTGGCTGTGGGTTTGTCATAAATAGCTTTTATTATTTTGAGATACGTTCTGTTGACACCTAGTTTATTGAGCGTTTGTAGCATAAAGGGCTGTTGAATTTTTTCGAAGGCTTTCTCTGCATCTATTGAGATAATCATGTGAATTTTGTCTTTGGTTCTGTTTATGTGGTGGATTATGTTTATGAAGACTAAAAGATATCTGATGTCTTTTTTTGCTCTCTCTCATCACTTATTCTTCTTGGGAGCTCTTTCAATGATGGTCCAAACCTTTTCTCAGCTCAGGTATATTTTCTTCTAATATTTGTCTAATTGTTACTTCTCTTCCTTTTTTCTTCTTCTTTTTTGGATTATCTAATAATGGCATGTGATTGACCTCCCTATCTTTCTTCCTTTTTTTTTTTTTTTTTTTTTTGACAGAGTCTTGCTCTGTCACCCAGGCTAGAGTTCAACAATGCAATCTCAGCTCACTGCAGCCTCCACCTCCCAGGTTTAAGCAATTTTCCTGCCTCACCCTCCCAAGTAGCTGGGATTACAGGTGTCCACCACCACGCTGCCTGGCTAATTTTTGTATTTTTTTTTAGTAGGGGTGGGGTTTCACCATGTTGACCAAGCTGATCTTGAACTCCTGGGCTCCAGTGATCCGCCGGCCTCGGCCTCCCAAAGTGCTGGGATTATAGGAGTGAGCCATAACGCGGGCCTGACCTCTCATTCATTGTCTTATCTTTTCGTTTCTCCTTTTCTTTTTTCTTTTTTCATTTTTTTTTCCAATTCTTAGAACTGTTCTTGGCATGTAGTAGGTGCTTAATAAGTACTTGTTTTGTTGTTTCTGTCATATACGTTGTTTGTGTGTAATCTTCAAGGTTACTAATTCAGGCCTGACTGATAATTCAGGGAGACTTGTTAATTATTGTTTTATTTCCCTCCCCACCCTACCCTGTTTTGTTTTGTTTAAGCACTTGCAGAAATATAGCAGAGAAATGCAGGAGTTCTAGAGAGTCTTCACCTAGAAACTTTAAAAAAATTGTTTATTCAACTGCTATTTGTCAGTGTATGTCAGTGAATCTATTATGAACTCAGTGATTACCTATAAGTTCTCTCCAATGCCTTGTACATTTTACATCTTTTCCTTCCATGCTGTCTTGGCTAACAATACATGTCCTTTAGTCACCTAAGGTACTTGTATCCTGCCATATTTCTAAGAATACTTAGGCCATTTGTTCACTTCAGTTTGATTCCATTTTTAACTAGTCATCATAGTATATCTATGAAATGCCTAGTTTTAAAAAATGTGTAGAAATAATAAATGCAAGTTTTATTAACATAGCCATAAACCTATTTTTAACCAGAAGCCTAAAATTCACATCATAGATCAGCTTGACCTTTTATACTTGCTACCAAGCCTTTACTTTAGAATTAAGGAAACATCTTAATAGAGAAAAAAAGGGAACACCCTTCAACTGAGGTGTTCCTTGTGTACAGTTTATAGTAAAAAGCCCCATTTAAACTAGATTTTAGAACCTTTATACAGTTCTCTAAAGACAAAACTTTAAACTGTACCAATTATAATAATAGATAAACTTCAGAATGAAGCTCTAAAGTAAGAGACACATAAGTTTATAGAGCTTATATTGGTGAGAGAGACACCATTAGCTTTATTATTTAAAATCGAAATGAGATGATGGTAGAAAAAAAATTGCATCAGCAAACTAATCTCAATTATTTTTCAAAGCAAAATCACTATTTCACAATGGAAAGGAAAAATTCAAATTAGATATTTAAATAAGATCTGCATGGTTTTAATTCTGAAATATTTCATTACTGTTAAGTAACATAGTAATACTTTATTTCTATAAAAATGATAACACTAGTGAAGATGAGAAAAGCTAAAAACATTTCTGTGAATTATAATTTTTATAAACAAATAATTTGGTAAATTTCCATTCTTTTAATTTCAGATTTTCCATGTTCAGGTGCTAATTGTTGAACCTGAAACAAAAAACTTATCATTAAAGCAGTAAACTTAAAATCAATCTAACTATGCCAAAAATGGAATGACAAGAAGCCCAGCACAATTAGAATTTTAGGAAAGCTAATTACAGAAAGGAAAACAATCACTTTGCTTTCTATTGTGATGAATTTTCTGGACATCGGAAGGTTAAATCTAGTGCTCAGGATAGTGCTAGTTCTTCTGTTTTGATTCTGGAAAAGTATTAAATTCACGGAAGAAACCTAATGAAGTTGAATCATAAATATGTTTTTTCTTTCTTCTTTGCAAAGAATATGTGTGTAGTTCTTAATGTGCTACCTAGAATCACTGTAGTAAATCTCCTTGGTGCTTAAAATTATTACAAATCATTTATTATAATACAAGTTTATCTATGTTGCTAGCTCTGTCAGCAACATCCTCAGAGACAGAAGGCATGCTTCTTTTGCTGCCAAGAGGTTTTTTGTTTTTAGTTTCCATGGAAAGTAATGACAAAAACTGCAATTACTTTTGCACCAACCTAATATTAGAGAATTAAAATTTCAAAGGAAGGGGAATAAATAAAACAACTATGTGTGACTTCTCTTAGTTCTCTGTTTGTTCAGGTCCCTATGTCCTTTTGACTGACTGCCCCTCATGAAGATACTCATAAGCTTCGTGCTAGTGGATTGATACAGGTTTCTGAGTTCATGCTCTCCTGAGGCTTGGAAAAAAATGAGTGTCACTGTCTCAACCTGTTAGTTATTCTGTCTCTAAAAACACAATTAATTCAATATTAAGACTAAGTTTATTAAGCTGCTCGTGTTTTTATGCCTTGAGAGTTTGTTAATGGCGGTTGCGTACGTTTTACAGAACTTCTGGCCAGGTAGCTCAAGGGCCTGGCCCATGGCTTTGTTCTCTTGGCATTGCTAGTCAGAATTTTGTTTTGTTTTGTTTCTGAGACAGAGTTTTGCTCTTGTTGCCCAGGCTGTAGTACAATGGCACATCTTAGCTCACTGCAACCTCTGCCTCCCGAGTTAAAGCGATTCTCCTGCCTAAGCCTCCCAAGTATTTGGGATTACAGGTGTGTGCCACCATGCCTGGCTAATTTTGTACTTTCAGTAGAGGTGGAATTTTGCCATTTTGGCTAGGCTGATCTTGAACTCCTGACCTCAGATAATCCATCCGCCTTGGCCTCCCAAAGTGTTGGGATTACAGGCATGAGCCACTGTGGCCAGCCTGTAGTCAGCTCTTTAAGGCAACAGTTTATTGGCTCAGCTGATTGGACAAGCCACTACTCTTTTGTTCATTTCATCCTCTGTGGCAAGGATTAGCAACAGTACTGAGGGCCTGTCAACACCTTCTGCAAAAACACCAGCAGGAGCAGAAGAGCTACTTATCCCATGTGGCTCAGACACTTAACTCCAGCTTCTCTACATCCTGCATGATTGTATCATCCACTGTTTTGTAAATCTGTATATTTTCTAAATACACTGTTCAAGGTTGTGCTAAAACAAAGAACATTCCTAATAAGTCTTTGAGAACTGAGTTATTAACTTTTCATTGTACTCTTGTAATGGTTTCTTTTATATATTATATATGCAAAATTCTATCAGATTACTATGGAAAAATTATTAGAATAACTCAGTGATGATCACTATGGACATTAAAGAATGGTAAGATTATTTTTTAAATCATAATAGTTTTATAAAGAAATAAAGAAGTCTGGGTGCAGTGGCTCACACTTGTAATCCCAGCACTTTGGGAGACCAAGACAGGAGAATCACCTAAACCCAGAAGACAGATGTTTCAGTGAGTTGAGATCGAGCCACTTCTCTCCACCCTGGGTGACGGAGTGAGACTCTGTCTCAAAAAAAAAAAAAAAGAAAAAAAGAAAAAATAAATAAATAAATAAAAGACAATGGACTGGAAATCAAAAGGCCTGAGTCTATCTTAGGTCGCTACCAAGGAAACATGCATTTGGATATTTTTTACCTTCTTTTTTTCATTAGTTAAAAATGAGGGAAGGGGACAGAACTCTGGAATAGAAAATTATTAAGGTTAATTCCTGCTCTAAAATCACATATTGTCATATTTAGAAAGCATTTTAAAATTCTATATATAAATAATTAGAGGCTTATGTTCAAAACTAATTAAAGTTCATTGAAGGCAGGGGTAGAGTATCATTATGAAAGTTTCATGAATTATCTTAATACTGAATGAACACTTCTAATGGAATGAACATGTGGTTTTGCCTGAATTACACTTTTAATGTTTCCATCAGAATTACTACAGAGCCATCATTGATTAGCTATGTGATTTTGCAAGTTTCTTCATTTGTAGAAAGGGAATAAATTATGCCTTACAAAGTTATAGGAATAAATTAAATAAAGTTCTTAAATTTAACAATCATTCAGCCAATAGAACTCCTTTTACTTAAAAAAATCTCAGGATTATTGGGCTCTGAGCTCTTGTAAAAATTCACTCAAATTTCACCTTCTTCAGGACATGACCTGCTTATTTAGTCTTTCTCTCCCTTCTAAAATGTATACTCCATGAGCACAGAGATTTTTGTTCTTATTGCTCTCCAGCACCTGGAACACTGCTTGGCAGATAGTTGATGCCAAAAAGTATATAATTTTTTTTAAATTGATTAGTGAACAATGCAATTACGAAGCACTTAACTGTGGACCAGTAACTCTACTTCACAATTCACAAATGATTAAGTTCTTAATTGGTTATTTTTTCTGTAATTTATGATGTATGAATGTTTTGAAGTATTATTAAATACTATGTTGATAAGCTGGGTATCAAATTAATTTTTTAGTTTTTCTTCCCACAGAATGACAAAGGGTCCTATTCTCAAAGTTGCTATTGGCCTGTACACCCAACGTAGATCCTCCCTGCATCTTTCTAGTGTCCTCTGTGGAGCTGAGTAATTTTTTCCTGTAGACAGGTTATATTGAGACTTGCTTTGTGACTCTCAACAGCTAAACAAAAGTAAGAGAACTTTAGGAAATTTGGAGTTCAGATTTTTTTGTAAGATCTTCACATCTAGTCTGTTCTCATTTGGTAATATTATGGTTGGACTGAATTTCTCCATTGCTCTTGACTCTAAAGTTCTGGACTTACTGCTCTTGTTTTCTTCCATTATGGAAAAATGACAAATAGTTCTGGAAATTCTATGTTTCAGGTCACTGATTACCTTTGTACCCAGAACAAAATACAGGAAACATAAGATGAAGGCTCACAATCTCAAATGCTTACAAAGGTCAGGAGAACATGGTAAATTAATAAAGGAGTTGGGGTAGCAAGAATCAAATATAAGAATTATGTTTTTTATTTGTATTGTACTGTGGTATAAGCATATAATATAGTAACTATATTAGAGATTACATTTTCTGATATGAAATTCAAATATCCAATCAAAAATAGGTATTTTGATTATATTTTTCTTCAATAATTATTTTTGTCTTGAATCAGAGAAATGTGACAGTTTTTTCCTGCCCTATTTGGGATCAGTATTTTATTCCAATACATATAAAAGTTTTTCACAGATATGGTTTTTCTAAAACAAATTTCCTTGCTCAGCTTTTTTGTTGTTGTTGTTTTCATACATTTAAAATATCTACCTGGGCTGGGCATGATGGCTTACACCTGTAATCCCAGCATGATCTCAGCTCACTGCAACCTCTGCCTCCCATGTTCAAGCGATTCTCCTGCCTCATCCTCCTGAGTAGCTGGGACTATAGGTGCATGCCACCACACCTGGCTAATTTTTATATTTTTAATAGAGATGGGGTTTCACCATGTTGGCCAGGGCTGGTCTCAAACTCCTGACCTTGCGTGATCTGCCCACCTTGTCCTCCCAAAGTGCTGGGATTACAGACATGAGCCACCATGCCCGGCCTTATTATTATTAATATTAGTTGAAAAAGGCAAACTAATCCCAGTTTCTTAACTTTTATAAATTTTAAAATCAAATAACTATTTTGGAATTCAATTCTTAGCTCCCCATGGGGTAAATACCACTTAAATTTCTGGAAAATAACTTCTGCACATGAAAGGCCAGATTTTTTCAGGCTGAATTTCCCAGACACAATTTGGCTAGAAATTAGATCAATAAAATGATTAGGAACATAGTTGCATAAAAATAAAGTGAATGTAACTGGTTATGAACAGACACTGATTTGTGTAACCAGTTATAAACATACTTGCAGAGAAATAGAGTATACATAATCTCAACCAAAGGCACAATTTTTTACTAAATCTTTAGCTAATGCTTGCTTTAGACAACACAAACCAATTTCTTACAACTATCCAAGAAAATAATCTCTTCAGTTTCCTGCCTCTTCTATTGTGCACAATTTGTCAAGTAAACATTTAAGAGGATGAACTACTACATTCATAACATGTTTTCTTTTTTTTTTTTTTCAGTTAAACATTACTCCTACTGAATTATGAAACAAACACATCATATGACTTGTGCAAACTGCCTCTGTAGGTTTGCATTTTGTAAACCAAGTTCAGTGTTAACATTGACTTGCTGGAGTACCTCCAGCAGTCCTATTTATAAGCACTTCACTCAACATGCAAAAATCATTTCCTGAGGTACCCACTGTGGTCACAATGTTCAAAAGTTATTCAAGGCCAGTCACAGTGGCTCACACCTGTAATCTCAACACAGAGTCTAAGGTGGGAGGATTACTTGAGGCCAGGAATTTGAGATGTTCCTGGTGAACATAGCAAGACCCTGTCTTAAAAAAAGCTTTTAAAAAGTGATTCAGTCCAGACTCGGTAGTTCACATCTGTTATCCCAGCACTTTGGGAGGCTGAGGCAGGTGGATCACCTGAGGTCAGGAGTTTGAGACCAGCCTGATCAACATGGCGAAACCCTATCTCTACTAAAAATACAAAAATTAGCTGGACTTGGTGGCACCTATCTGTAATCCCAGCTACTCAGGAGGCTGAGGTAGGAGAATCACTTGAACCTGGGGGGCGGAGGTTGCACTGAGCCAAGATCATGCCATTGCACTCCAGCCTGGGTGACAAGAGTGCAACTGTCTCAAAAAAAAAAAGTTATTCAAATACTTAAAACCTTTCTGATACTACAAGTGACTATAGCTACCTGGGTGGTATTTACATCTTTTATATATATCTCTACTCTTATTAGTTTAAAAAAAAGAGCTACAAATAATTTAACCTTGTCATGAAACTCTGTATAAGTCCCTTCACCCCAGCTTCACCATACTAAGAAATGTTATAGCTGATTAAACTTCTATTTGCAAATATTAGTTTCTGTTCAGGACACCATTTTTGCTGCAATCAACCATTGTGTAAACCCATCATTGGCACAAGTGTTTCATGCCATGAAAATGTTTTCATTAAATATATTTTGCACCATTACCACATATTGTATTTGTATAAAAAGAATCTGCTGTAATTCTAGTCTCTGCTTTCAGTTCATTAGTTTTTAATTAAGTTTGTCATTACATGTCTTTACTAATCTGGTCATACTTCTTACTGTCTTTTGTTTCAAAATAGCTTCCTAAATTATGTACAATTGCATAATAGTTGGTGTGCAGTATTAGTCATGCAGGAACAATCTCTACTTCCACAAGGACAGGTGCTCTTCATCTTTTGAAACACATGGCTGTGCCAGTCTCTCACTGTCCCATTTATAATAAAGAGAAAAACCATATTGTGATGTGATGATAAATGGCAGCTCCCCAACATTGTTAGGAAGACATTAGGTAGTGGTGGGAATTATGACAAACTTAAGAACACCTGCCTAGTGGCAATGGCTTTCATGAATTAGAAGTAGGTTTATCTGAAAACCCAAAATAACATAGCTACAATAAAATATAAATTAAGTTTCTTTTGATAAAATCCAGGAAGGTTGTCCTCAGTTGGTATGCTGGTTCCAAGATCATCAGGAACCTAGGCTCTATCAGATCACTCCTGCATCCTCTCTCAACAGCTTCTTCCTTGTGGTACAAGGTGATTGTTCTAACCATTGTATCCACATTCTAATCCAACAAGAAAGCGAAGAAGGAAGAAGGCATACTCCCTTTCTTTGGGAACACTTCCCAGAGGTTTCACACATCATTTTCACTGACATCCTATTGGCCTGAACTCCTGGTCACACCTAACTGAAAAGGAAGCTATCTTTACTCCATGTGGCCACGTCCTAAGCCAGAAACTGAGAGTTCCATTACTGTTCCCAAAAAAGAAAACAGAGACTTGGGAGCAATCAACAGTGCTATTTGACTATTCAGCTCTAGCTAACTTACGCCATGTGGGAATGTGGGCCTGTTGTGGCTACAAATGCTCATTATTCAAAGAGAAATGAAGAATTCATATTTTTATATGAAACCATGAAATATTTAGATGTTAACAAGAAATTTAAAAAGTTGTCATAGCCTAGACAATTCATAAATCCAATAAATCTTGGGTTGGAAAGACCCTTAGTTACTAAGGAAACAGCTTTACCAGCTCAAATTCATCTATTGAATCATTCATTCACAAGTTGAGCACCAATGAAGTGCCAGTGAATAAAACAGACCAAATCCTTGCATGTGCTCAAACATTTCCCTCGAGAGTAGATGTTTATTAGCATGAATTTAAAGTTGTGACTGCAGATATGGGCACAGAGTAAGGAAGATGCAGTCTTTAAAACCTGTGCTTATATGGCCTTATTATACTGAAGTGGAGGAAAAAGACAATGTAAATGTGTAAAATAAGGTATATTATTGAAACTACAAAGGAGGAAAAAAGGCAGAGAAAAGGAATGGGAAGTGCAAGGAGGAAATAGCATTAAAATTTTAGATGGAGTATCCAGGAAAAGCTTCAATGGTGAATCTTGAGTAATGACCTCAAGGAAGTGAGGGACCTACCCAGCAGATATCTGAGGAAAGAGCATTGCAGACAAAGGGAGTATCAAGTATAAAGGCCCTGAGATAAGCCCACAATGAAATGTCCAAGGATCAACAAAAAGCCAAATGGAGAAGGATAATTAGGGGGATAGTGGTAACAGATTACCTCAGGTCAAGAAGGGCCTTGTAGGGAACTATAGGGCTGACAGGAATCCATTGGAAGGTTTTGAGCAGAGGAGAGACATAATCTGACTTTCGTGTTAACAGGGGAACTCTGGTGTCAGAGTGGGGATTGGCTGAAGGCAAGTGCTATGTCTGATTGTTTCTGTCTCCCCTAAATCCATAAGTTGAAACCTAAATCAGCAATACATTAGGAGGTAGGGACTTTAGGAGGTGATTAGGTCATGAGAACAGAAGGCTGCCTTTTCCCCTTCCACCACATGAAGACACAGCATGAAGGCACCACTATGAACCAAACAGCTAACTAGTCCTGACCGGGCACCAAATATGCTAGTGTCTTGATCTTGGACTTCTCAGCCTCCAGAATTGTAAGAAATACATTTCTGTTGTTTAGAAGCCACCTAGCTTAGTATATTTTGTTATAGCAGTCCAAAGAGACTAAGGGAACAATAAGCAGAATCAAAGAAATCAGTTAAGAAGCTATTGAAATATTCCAAGCAAGAAGTGATGGTGGCAGTACCAAGATGGTGACTGGAGATGATGGGAAGTGGTTATATACATACATATATATGTATATTATAAAGACGGGGTTTCACCATGATGGCCAGGCTGGTCTTGAACTCCTGACCTCAGGTGATCCACCCACCTCAGCCTCCCAAAGTTCTAAGATTACAGGCGTGAGCCACCGCACCAGGCTGGTTTTAGACATATTTTGAAGAGTTGGCAGAGAGGAAGAGAAGAGTCAAAGATGGCTCCAAGGATTTTGGCCTGAGCAACCAAAAGAATAGAGTTGCCATTGAATGAGGTAGAGAAGACTACAAGAAGGGGAAATACCAGTGGCTCTGTTTTGGACATGCTTGAGATATAAATTAATAATCAAAAGGTGGGGCCCAGTGGGCACTCAGTTATACAAATCTGGAGTTCAAGAAAGAGTTACAAGCTGGAAAACATATTTGGGAATTATGACTATAGAGATGGCATTTAAGCCTTTACGTGATCTGAGTAAAGAGAGATGAGAGAAGACAGGTAAGAATTGAACCTTGGAGTACTCCAAAATTTAGAGTGGAGGTGGAAGATGAGGGAAAAACTGGTGAAGAGCCTGAAAAAGAATTTCCAGAAAAAGGAGAGGAGCCAGGCAAGTATGGTATCTCTAATGTCAAGTGAATGCAGCATTTCAAGAAAACCATAATCAACTGTATCAACTGATGATGATAGGTCAGCTAAGGTGAGGACTAAGAAGTGACCGCTGGCTCATACTTGCAACAACTGCATTATTCCCTAGTCCTGGAAGAAGAGCAAATTTCTCCAGAAAGTTTTTCACTGCCAGAACCAGTTTAAATTAGGAGTTTCTCTTTAGTGTTCCTTTGGCATACTTTGCTTATCTATATAATAGTACTTAATTTCAAAAAAAAATTACTATTGTTTGCCAAGGACTACTCTAGATAGGCAATTAAAAAAAGGGGGGAGTCAAAAATTCTTATGAAGCTTTCATTTTAATTGGGGTGTGGAGAAAGGTAGACAATAAACAATATTCAGAGAAAATGTGTATAGTATGTTAGGTGATGAGTACCATGTAGAAAAATAATGTAGAAGAGAAGGATAGGGAATGTGAGGAGTTTTAGTTTTAAATAGCATGCTCTGGAAATGCCTCTCTGAGCAAACACCAGTAGGATTTAAGAGAGCAAGCCAGGTGGGTATCTGGGAGAAGAGCATTCCAGGCAGAGAGAACAAGCACAGAAGCCCTGAGGCAAAAGATGCCTGCTGGGTCCAAGATACAGCAAGGAAATCTGTGCAGCTGTATCGGACTGAGCAGAAAGAGTGTAAGAGATAATAAAGAGAGTTGGCAGATCACAAAGTCTCTTGTAGATGATTGACAAGACTTTGGCTTATTCTCTCAAACAGGTGAAAAGCGTGGAGGATTTAGCAGAATGTCCTGAGGTCAGTCTGGACACTGTTTTAATAATGAACTCTAAGGGCAGAGGTCAACAACAGAAGCAGGGAGCAAGAGGCTATTGCAATAATCAAGGTAAAGTTAGGAAAACTAGTCCATTAAGGAAGAATGCCAAGATGTTGTCCAGCCTTACCTAGCAAAACATCAATGAGAGGCCAAAGGAAGAGATAACCATTTCCTGCTTTCTGCAGGTGAGACTGTAAATCCTTCTCTAAGTACTATCTTCTCTGAATATTTTATCACTTGAGGTGGGCTAACTGTTGTAACAGATTAACTACAAAGTTTCAGAGACTTCATGCAACATAAATTTGTTTATAATTCCTATAAGATCCTTCCCCTCCACAGGGTAATTTGAGATCTCAGAATCCTTTCCATCTTCGCCACATTCCACCACATTCTGCATTTAAGGCTTCCTTCAGAGAAAGAGCATACAGGATTTCACTTGGTAAGTGTGAATGAGCCAGGCCTAGAAAGAACAAGCAGCACTTGCTCAAATTCCATTGGCCAGAATTCACTCTCATGGCCACTCCTAAACTGTAAGGAAGCCTGGGAGATACAATCCAGTTGTGTATCCAGGAGAAAGAGGAAACAGATCTAGGGAATAGCTAGCAATCATCTGCTATAACTGAGTGGCCCTGCTTTTCATTTCTACTCCAGAGACAGAGGTTGCAATGAGCCGAAATCATGCCACTGCACTCTAGCCTGGGTGTCAGAGCAAGACCATATCTTAAAAAAAAAAAAAAAAAAAAAAAAAAGCTGGTGCTGTGGCTCCTTCCTGGAGTCTCAGCTACTTGCCTGAGGATCACCTGAGTCCAGGAGTTTGAGGCTGCAGTGAGCTATGACTGCGCCACTGCACTCTAGCCTAGGTGACAGAACAAGACCCTGTCTCTTAATTTAAAAAAAAAAAAAAAAAAGCTGGCCATTTCTATGCCCATCACTGTTTTCACTTACAATAACTCTTTTCTTAAGCTTTCTGAACAAGTCTAACTTTCATCATCCTAATCTAGAAAAAAAACAGCTGAAACAAATGAGCTGTAACTAAATTACTAACAAACTTTGCTTTGGGGGATATGGCACAGCTTCTTTACCCTCGTTTCCTAGAATGCTTTACCTGCGCAATTGCTTAAAAATAGATGGGGAACTCATCTTAAATGCATTAAATGGATATATAAAACCAAGAACAAGAGAGATAAAAGATACTATTTTTTAAATCACATCCATTTGCAGAGTCAGCTCTTGATGATCTGTGCCAAAGAAAAAGAAACATGAGTAATATAAAGCAATTTACAATTTATTTTCTTCACTTAAGAAATCAGTCATGGCCTGGTGCAGTGGCTAACGCCTATAATCTCCTCACTTTGGGAGGCTAAGGCAGGCAGATCACAAGGTCAGGAGTTCAAGACCAGCCTGACCAATATGGTGAAACCCCATCTCTACTAACAATCTAAAAAAAAAAAAAAGAAAAAATAGCCAGGCATAGTGGCATGCACCTGTAATCACAGCTACTAAGGAGGCTGAGGCAGGAGAATCACTTGAATCCAGGAGGTGGAGGTTGCAGTGAGCAGAGACTATGCATCGCATTCCAGCCTGGCCAATACGGCAAAACCCCATCTCTACTAAAAATACAAAAATTAGCTGAGCATGGTGGTGCATGCCTGTAATCCCAGCTATTTGGAGGCTTAGGTGGGAGAGTTGTTTGAACCTGGGAGGTGAAGGTTACAGTGAGCAGAGATCACACTATGCCACTGTACTCCAGCCTGGGTGACAGAGCAAGCCTCCATCTAAACATATATAACTATATACAATCCCCAGTGCTCATTTTGCTTACCACAGTTTTATTAGGTAGGGTAGCAGTGCTATGGTCTGAATGATTCTGTCCTCCTAAATTCATATGTTCAAACCTAATCACTAATGTGATGATATTAGGAGGGAGGGCCTTTCAGAGATGATTAGATCATGAGGATAGGAGCCTTCAAGAATGGTATTAGTGCCTTTATAAAAGAGACCCCAGAGTGCCCTTTTCATAAAGAGAAAGAGCTATCAGGGTTGGGGCTTATTCCTATAATCCTAGCACTTTGGGAGGCCAGGGTGGAACGATGGCTTGAAGCTAGGAGTTGGAGACCAGCCTGGACAAAATGGTGAAACCTCACTCCTACAAAAAAAATACAAAAATCGGCTGAGTGTGGTGCTGTATGCCTGTGGTCCCAACTGCTTAGGAAGTTGAGGTGGGACAATTGCTTAAGCCCAGGAAGTTGAGGCTGTAGTGAGCTGTAATTGTGCCACTGCACTCCAGCCTGGGTGACAGAGTGAGACCTGGACAAGAAAGAAAGTAAGGGAGGGAGGGTGGGAGGGAGAAAAACGAAAGAAAGAAAGAGCCATCGATAAATCAAGAAGGACTGCACCAAATACTGAATGTGCTAGCTGCTTAATCTTGGGTTTTCCAGCCTCCAGAACTGTGAGAAATACATTTCTGCTATTTATAAACTACTCAGTTTATGATATTTTGTGGAAGCAGCTTGATCAGTCTAAGACAGGAAGTCTTTTGGAAATATTCAAAACCTATAAAAAAATTTAAAAGCTGGGCATGATGGCACATGCCTTTAGTCCCAGATACTCAGGAGGCTGAGGCAGGAGGATTGCTTGAGCCCAGGAATTTGAGGTTGTGGTACACTATGATTGCACCTGTAAATAGCTGATACACTCCCGCCTGGGCAACATAGTGAGACTCCATCTCTAAAACAAATATTATTTTTAACAGCGTATCGTACAATATACAAAATCTAATATGTAAATCCTAATGTTTTCATAAAATCTTACAAAATGTGATACCCTATTTATAAAAATGTTCTTTGTTTTTTTCTCACCCCAGATTGATAAACCTTTCAATCACTACACCAAAAATGTAATGATTATCCAAGAAAATAATCATCCAGGGTTGGTAATAAATTATACAAGTTATAGCTCCAAAAGCAAGTATGCCTAGGGAATAAAAATAAAATATACAATGTGAAAAGACACAGATAAAACTCATTAAAATTTTTCCATTGGTTATTATATTGCCATCCAAAGTACAGCTGACCCTCTGTTGGAGAGGCCTTGAAATTTGTTTTTTTAGCATTTAGCCTCAGTGATTATAAAAATTAAGCAAATTTGGGAAACACTAACCTAGCATAACTGAAACTCCTTCAGGGAGACAGAGCCTCCATTTGCGGAATTGTTATGTAAACCTATGAGGTACATTAGACATCAGTTAACTATCATTGCGTAAAAGTTAGCACAAAAGCCGGGCGCGGTGGCTCACGCCTGTAATCCCAGCACTTTGGGAGGCCGAGGCGGGTAGATCATGAGGTCAAGAGATCGAGACCATCATAAAAAAATTAGCTGGGCATGGTGGCGCCTGCCTGTAATCCCAGCTACTCAGGAGGCTGAGGCAGGAGAATTGCCTGAACCCAGGAGGCGGAGGTTGCGGTGAGCCGAGATTGCGCCATTGCACTCCAGCCTGGGTAACAAGAGTGAAACTCCATCTCAAAAAAAAGAAAGAAAGAAAGAAAGAAAAAAAAAAACGTTAGCACAAAAAAGTTATGAGTAACATGCACTGCAAATAACATACAGTGTCTAGTAACAAATTCCCAAAACTCATGAGAGTTACATGGAGTTTTAAATTGTAATTTTTTTTCATGTTTTCTTGTTTCCATTAAATCACTAAAATACAGTTTTTCCTGACGATATATTATTTACCCATATAATAAAACATAAACTATGATAGTAGTTTTACCTACTTGCAAAGCAGTTTATTATCATGAAATGTAGGACATGAGAATTTTAACAAGATACTGTGTTAGATTTGGCCTTCACAAAACTGTGATACCAAGATAAACTGATTGAATAAACATCAGATAATATAGTTGGCACAGAAGTCATTTTTATTATACCTGAAGTCAGATCAAACTTAATTTCATGATTATAATAAATGGCAATTCTTCACAGTCAAAAATCATGAGTATTTTCAAATAATTGTGATTTACAGGAAAATAATTATATTGTTCGTTATAATAAGAGATGTTCTCATTCTGTATCTCACATTGCCTTAGAGATATAAATTTTACAAATATCTTAGATATGTGAACAGGATTACCAGAAAGAAAATGATTTTTCTGAAATTCGTAGTTTGCATTTCAATCCACAAAAAAATAAAAAGGATGAAGCCTTTAATTCTGGTAGGCTACAGATACCTTGAGGTAAAGAAACAATATGAGGGAATGGCTGATAGTCACTTACTCAATTAACCTATCATATTGCAATTATGTTCCTCCTCTGATGATATCAGAGATATCATCATGAAATCTATATAAAATAAACATAGGAAAACATTTTAAAGCATTTAAACATGAAACTCATAAAAGTACATTCCACAACTTTTCTAAATTTCTTTTTGCCATCTACATATTTATTTAGCACCCACTGTTTGTAGGCTAATATCCTAGGTACCACGCATATAAAGACAGATTAGACAAAATATCTTCCCTTTAGGGTTTATAGTTCAGCTGGGAAGGCAATGATAAATTTCAGAAGAGATAGGTAAGGTATATCAGCAACTCTAACAGAATCATATACGTTGTGTGTTAAGATGCACATTCCTTGGCTCACTCTCCAGATTTTAAATCAGCATCTCAAAATAATTTTCAGGAACTTGCATAACATCCCAAGGACTGTGACTCTCAGTAAAGTTTGAGAATCACTGGTAAAAGTTAAACCCATATGATACTGACATACAGTAAGAAGTTGACAGGGTTCAATTTTCTCTTAAAGAATGAAATACAGTGGTGCTCGCTTCAGCAGCACATATACTAAAATTGGAATGATACAGAGAAGATTAGCATGGCCCCTGAGCAAGGATGACATGCAAATTTGTGAAGCGTTGCATATTTTTAGACTGGACAGGGAAAATGTGGCACATATACACCATGGAATACTATGCAGCCATAAAAAACAAAGAGTTCATGTCCTCTGTAGGGACATGGATGAACCTGGAAACCATCATTCTCAGCAAACTGACACAAGAACAGAAAATCAACCACCACATATTCTCACTCATAGGCGGGTGTTGAAAAATGAGAGCACATGGACACAGGGAGGGGAGCACTACACACTGGAGTTTGTACGGGGGAACTAGGGGAGGGACAGCAGGGAGTGGGGAGTTGGGGAGAGATAACATGGGGAGAAATGCCAGATACAGGTGATGGGGAGGAAGGCAGCAAACCACACTGCCATGTGTGTACCTATGTAACAATCTTACATGTTCTTCACATGTACCCCAAAACCTACAATGCAATAAAATATATATATAAATGAATGAAATACAGTGAAAAAAATAAAATTGTAATTATTCACAATTCACACTGATATTGCCTCAATAAAATACCAAAGGCACTCTACAAATTACAAGAGTTTAATAAAGACAAAGGATTTACAACCATTAGACAAAAATTAACAGTCTTATATTTAGAATTAGAAAATGTAATTTAAAAATACATGTATCAGGCTAGGCACAGTGACTCATACCTGTAATTCCAGCACTTTGGGAGGCTGAAGATGGAAGTTCTCTTGAAACCAGGGGTTTGAAACCAGTCTGGGTAACATGCCAAGATCCTGTCTCTATAAAAAGTTAAAAAATTAGCCCCCGGTAGTGGTGCATGCCTGTAGTCCTAGCTACTCTGATGCTGAGGCTGGAAGACTGCTTGAGCTCAGAAGTTAAAGGCTGCAGTGAGCTATGATTGGGTCACTACAGCCAGGGCAACAGAGTGAGACCCTGTTTATATTAAAACAAAAAACAAAAAAACAACCATTGATAATATTGGCAATAATTATAAGGTTCCTAACAATAAGCATAATAAAATATGTGAAAGACCAATAGAGAAAAAATGAAAACTTCATTAAAAGAGAAGATTTACACAAATGGAGATGTATATTCATGGATGGGTTACCTCAATATCGAAAAGATGACAGATTATTCCTAAATAACTTTAAGATAAAATAAAAATCCTGCCATAGCTTTTCACTGGAAACAAGAAAACAAGAAAGACTGCTGCTTTTCAAGTGTACACAAAATAGTAAAAGAAAAAGAAATCATAAAGCAGGACACATAGACAGTGGAATGGAATTAAGAGCCTAAACACAGAACCCATGTGTATGGGATTTTAGCAAATGAGGGAAGGAGGGATAACCTCTTCCCTAGTCTCACTCTTGGTTCTCTTAGCCATTCTCATACCTTTCAGTGTCATCTGGAAAGTGACTACACCCAAATTTATATTACTAGCCCACACCTCTCTATCTTGACCTCCAGACTGGCGTAATCAACTACCTACTTGACATTCATTCCCATTTACCTATCCATGGGATAGGCATCTCAAATTACAGCAATGCCAAACAACTCCTGACCTGCCCTTATCTCTACTTTGTTCTTTCACAGTTTTTCTTTTCTCATTCAGTAAATGGCAATTCTTTCCTTCCAAGGCAAAACACTGTGGAATCATCCTTGACTTCCTTTTTTTCTCTCTCATAGCCCATACCAAATTCTCAGGAAATCCTGTTGAGACTACCTTCAGAATGTGTTTTTAAAATCTTACCATTTTTCACTACTATCAACTTGGTCAAAGCCACCTTTATCTCTGATCTGTATTTCCCAAGAGCCTCCTGATTACCTATTGTCTTACTTCTGCCCTTTCTCTCTCCCTCCCTACCCCATGCCCTATTCTCAAAAAAAGTTGCCAAAATACTCTTTTTAAAATGTCAAAGGATGTCACTTCTCTACTCAAACTGCTTCCTTAACTCTGTGACCTCATTTCTTACTGTCCTTATGTCCTCCCTCACTGAAATTCAGCTGACCTCTCCTCTTTGCTGGTCTATGAATGGAACATCCCAGGCCATGCCTGCAGGGCTTTTAGCCTAGCGGTTCCCATTGCATGGAATGCTGTTACTGGATAGGCACGCAGGTGTATCACCTTACCTGTTCAAAATCTTGGCTGAAATTCCTGCTCCATTGGGGCCTTCCTTAACCACTTTAACATTTAACATAACTCTCCACCTCGAGAAATCCCTATTCCCTTCTGTTCTTTATTTTTCTTCATAGCACTTATCAAACCCTGAACACTACATTTTTTACTTCTTTATTCATTTATTGTCTGTCATCTCCAACTAGAATGAATGTACAGTCCCTGAGAATGGGGAATTTGTTTTGTTATGTACATGCTGAAACATCAGAGCCTGGAACATGGCAGCACTCCAGTATTTGTTAAATAAATGAATCCATTTGAACTTCTGCATTTTGAAATTTCATAAGTATATATAAATGGTAAATAATGACAAACTCAAAGTCAAGTATCATTAAGCAATTGTCTCCCATTCCCAAAAGACTTCCGAAATCTACTAAATGATCTTTTTTTTTTTAACATAAAAGCAAAGTTATCTAAAAGGAGAAAAGTTGTTTTGACTTTGAGATTCTTTGCAATTTAAGCCTTTTTTTTTTTTTTTTTTTTTTGCTTTCCTTTCAATGGACACTTTCAAAGTTTTACATAAAACATGAAAACTTCCTGTTCAATTTAGTAGGATTAAACCGTTGAAGGCAATCCCTGCATGTGAAGAAAACATGCTTCCGGCCCCTGATTTTTTTCTCCCTACCCATCCTCTCTGGTTGTCCTGATGCTCCCCGCCCCCTTTTGTGTTTCTTGATTGCATGCTGAGAACTCACAATACAAAGCCCACATTTGTGAGGTGCTTGGGTCATGACTGCAACTAAAAATGGTCATTTATTTATTTATTTATTTTTAGGTTTCTGGACAGCACAACGCCAGCCTTTGGTTTTGCCTCAGAAGCAGGGGACTTCTCTGGGCTATTTTGCCTTCCAGCTCTTGACGCCATGACTCCAAATCATACCAGCGATTAGGAGGTATGTATCATTACCAGACACAAGGCCTGGTGCGTTTAAAAAATAAAGAAATAAGCCAAGCGCAGGTGCACACGCCGAACGCTCATCCCCACCCCACATTCCAATCCCACAGTAGATAACGAGAAATGAATTTGCTAGATAGACTTCGTTCCTGCAGCAGTTGCTGTTACCAGAAACAGTTAGATCATATACAATATACTCTTCTTTGCTCTAAAAGTCCTCTCCCCATGGCCCCCACCCAGACTGCAGCAACTCTCTAGTTTCTTATTCGTTATAAGCAGGGGATGGAGCAGAGCCAAGTCGGCCTTCCTCTCCCAGGGCCTTCTCCTCTGGGTCTGGCCTCCATTTTAGATGTGAATTAACGCTCCCAATACCCTTTCAGCAGCAGGGAGTCCCCTTTTCCTCAGCCCCAGCCTCAGCCTCAGCCTCATCTAGGTTTTCCTAATTTCGGATTTTTCTACAACTCATTCTCAAATGACACACGCATGACGACCATTTCCACTTTGCCATGTCAGCCTGGAGATGTCTCCCAAGTGATGGCATCTGCGCTCGGAAAGAAGGGTAAAAGGTGCCACAACCAGCCCCACTAGCCCAGAGCGGCAGGTGGGCGCCAGTCCCAAGCGTCAGGGCGCGCGGCTGAGGCGAGGCGAGCGCGGCCCCCGCCGTCCCTCCCGGCCGCTCCCCGCGCGCCGCCCCGGCTCCTCCCTCCGGCCCTCGGCTGGCACCTGGCGGCGGCGGACAGGGGGCGGCGCTGCGCGCGTCAGGCGGCTGGGTGGGAGAGCGTGCAGGTGACACCCGGCGGCCTCCTCCCCTTTCCAGCCCGGTCGGCGGTCGGGACGGCAGGGGCCGCTGTGAGGAGCTCCGCGCTCTCGCCGCCCGCCGCAGCCCTTCGCTCCCGCGCGCGCCCGGCGCTTCGGCTCCGCACCCCGTGCGGTGAGTGCGGGGCCCCGGGCCCGCGGGCAGGGGCCAAACTTTCCCGGGGCGCGGAGGCGAAGAGACGGGGGCGGGAGGCAGAGCAGAGGGAACGGCGTCGGGAGCGGCCGGGGGGAGGAACTTGGGCGCGGCGCGAGAACTGGGATCCGGGGGCCCCGGGAGCCGGGCCAGGCCCTCCGTGGGCTCGGGAGGCGCTTGGGAAGTTCTGTCCCCTCCGCCTGCGCGTGGGGAGGGCCGAGGCCCTTTTCCACTGGAACGCGGGGCCGCGGTGCTCACCTGCGCCTTCTCCGGGAGCCCCCTCCCGCCAGCATCTCGAAGGGAAGATTGGGCGGGCGGGCGCGCCGCGGAGCGGAGCCTGGACTGGGGTCCCGCGCGGCGCCGGCCCTGTGAAGCGGAGCGGGAGGGGCAGCGGGACGAGGAGGGAGAAGGACCTGCTCGACCTTGGACGCGGAGGTCGTTTTCCCAGCTCCGGGGTCTGGCCTCGCTACCACCCCCCAAATTCTCGAACCCCTTTCTTTCTGTTTCCTTCCTTCCCTTTTGAGCGCTTTTTGGGCTCCCGCGGCCGGATGAACTCGGGGCGCTGCCCTGGGAGTGGGGTGCTGTCCCTCCGGCTCCGGAGCCGCATCCTGTCCCGCTGGCTGCTGCTGGCCGGGAGGAGACTGATGAGTACAGCCGCGGAACAGGTCGTGCCGGAGATGGAAACAGGAAAGCCTGCTGTTCTGTCGCCCAGGGTATCGTTCGTTGGGAAATGGGCTCTCTCAAGTCCGCGCTGTTTCAAACTTCACCCCGCGCGGACCTAGCGCGCTTTGCAGCTCCCTGGGGAACTCGGGACGGGAAGGAGCGGGTCTTTACACCTGTCCTGCTCCCTGTGTTGGGAACAGCGCGTTTGAGTCCCGTGCTGACTAAATACTTTTAGCGACCTGAGTTCCTCGCCTCTTTCTTCTGTCTCCCCTCGGAAAGCATGTTCACTTAACCCTGTGCCTTCGGATTACCCATTATTTCACTCCTCACTTTTATTGCTCCCAAAGAGTCATGGATACCTCCGCCTTCTTACCACGCACCTGCTTATTCATTCCCTTTCTTTGTAGTTTCCGTTTGTACTACTGATCAGACATTGGTCTCCCCAAGGTCATCGAGAACTAAATAAAATCCATTCCTCACCCCGTGGCAGACATTTATCAGTGCCTAGGTGCCAGGCACTGATCTCAGTTCTTGTATTAAAGCTTTTAATCTTCACAACGATCATGTGAAGTAGATATTAATATTCTCATTTTAATGATGAGGAAACTGAGGCACGGAGAGGTTAAGTAACATGCCGAAGGCCACACCCATCTCAGCAGTAGGAGAGTCCAACTCTGGGGCTCTGTCTCCAGCACTGGAGCTAGAGTTCCTTTGTTCGTCCTTAATTTCTGAAGTCCCGTGCTGTTTCAGGCATCGTTCACCAGGCTGCCAATCTCAGATCCCTCTTTTCCTTCGTATGTGTCTTTATACTAGTTTAGCCTCCCCCCTCCAACCCCCCCCCCACTTTTTTGTTGTTGTTTAAGAAAAATAGATCTACAGAACTTCGATACTTCATCTCTCACCTGTGTTTATCTGGCTTAACTCTCACCTGTACTTATCTGGCTTGAGATTCTGTGCTTTCCACATCTTCTTCAGTTTTAGTGTAATACCTCTCAGTGCACATGGTAATATTTCACTTGGACTTGCCTGGCTTTTCCCCAAAACAACTCTATATACTCATTTCCATTAATGGTCCTGCCATTATCCTGGTCTCCAAGGGTGCCCTGTCTCATGCCGTTCCTCTCTAGTTCTGAAATACCTTCTATCCAATTTTTACGTGGTCTCTTACAGCCTTTATCAGTCTCACCCATTCCCATCCTCTCTTCACCACTCTCCCTCTTCCCCACCCTGAATACATCATATACCCTCTTCTACTGTTCATTATCATTTTTTATGTTTGCTTTCCACGAAAAGATTGCAGACAACTTAGGACATTACATCTTTAGGCCTTATAGCTAGTAGTTGCTTGATAAATGTAGAATATGATACAGTATAAATTTTGGTAGCATAGATCAGGCAGGTTTGATGATGGTGGAAGTTTTTAAGCCAGGTGTTTACAGTATGTTAAGGAGTTTGCCTTGGTAGATGTGGAGGAACTGTAGACATTGTAGATGAAGGGGAAAAAAGCCGTGTTCACTCCATTGTCACAAACAGGTACCTAGCTCTCCTGATGAAACATTAATTTTAGAGGTATAATGAAGCAGGGCAAATCAGCAGAGAAACATTTATCCTTATCTTGACAAAACAAAATATGAAAACACAGGAAGTTAAAGAAAACCCCTTTTTTTATTGAAAAATATAGCATATACATAAAAGTACATAAAACATAAATGGACAGATTAACACAGTAGATGTATTCAGCAGTAGAACGACTGTGTTATTCTGGCTGTAGATAGATAGTCAGATTAGGCTGCAGTCAGACCAGACAGGAATATGTTCACAAAACCTGTGTATGGTGAAGTAGACCTGGACTGCTCCCGAGGGACATTGTCAAGAAGGAATTGGCTGTGCGTGGGGAGGCTTGAGGGGAGGAGAAAATAAGAATGGAAATTGGTACCAAAAGGATAAGATCAGGGAGCCAAGAAGAGAGTTCTGACCCACTGAGCATAATTCTACCACAAGGACTATTTAGCCATGTTGCCTTTGTCTCTCTCTTTATTTCTGTGCATATTTTTCTATATCGTGCTCTGTGTAGAATTTTACTATTCTCGGGCTGGGCACAGTGGCTCACACCTGTAATCCTAGTACTTTCAGAGGCTGAGACAAGCAGATCACCTGAGATCAGGAGTTTGAAACCAGCCTGGTCAAAGTGGCGGAACCCCATCTCTACTAAAAATACAAAAGTTAGCTGGGTATGGTGGCGCATACCTGTAGTCCCAGCTACTTGGGAGGCTGAGGCAGGAGAATCCCTTGAACCTGGGAGGCAGAGGTTGCAGTGAGCTGAAATCTCGCCACTGCACTCCAGCCTGGGTGACAAAGCAAGGCTCTGTCTCAAAAATAATAATAATAATAATAATTTTTTTTAGTATTCTGTGTTTCCCATATAACACCTAGTAAGCATTTTTCATCTTATGTAATTTTTAGAACTCATGTTGTTTGTATTCTAGTAATCATAATATAATTTACTTAACTAATTACTCTATTGTTTGACAAGTATATTAGCAACAAATTATAAAGAAGCTTAAGTTGTAGTAATACTTATCTTTGCAGCTGTATCATTTTACAGATTGGGACTTGTTTTCTTATACTACTATTCCAGAAGCAGAATTACTTCATCAGCAAGTATGGTCATTTTTATGGTTCTTAATATACATGGTTAGATTTCTAAAAGCAATTTTAAAAATAGGATCAATGCATTTTGCCTAACTTTTCTCTCTGTGAAGTAACAGCAATTCAATTCAACATGAACAGTATTATTAAATGTTGTATCAGTTTCCTCAGGCTGCCATAACAAAGTACCACAAACTGGATAGCTTGTAAAAACAGCAATTTATTGCCTCACAGTTCTGGAGGCTATAAGTCTAAAATTAGGTTGTCAGCAGTGCTGATTCCTTCTGAAAGCTCTGGGGGAGAATTTGTTCCCTGCTTCTGCTAGGTTCTGGTGACAGCAGCAGTCCCTGGCATTCCTTGTGCTGGCATCACTCTAATCTGTGCCTCGGTCTTCATATGCATTCTCCCTAGGTGTCTGTGTCTTCACATAACCATTTTATAAGGACACCAGTCATATTGGATTTAGGCCCACCCCACTCCAGTATGACCTCATTTTAACATCTGCAAAAATTAAATTTCCAAATAGTAGCACACTGTGAGGTACTGGGGGTTAGGATTTCAACATATCCTCTTTGGGGCACACGATTCATTCTGCCAAAGGGTCTTGAAGTGTGTATAAAAGAAAGCCTCTATCTTTCAAATAATTTCTAGGCAAATTGAGAAAGTAGGATTTTTTTCTAATTATTGAGATTTGTTTATTCTCCATGATGTGTACCACTCGTGCTTATGAGTTCTAAGATACGAAGGATGCTTTTTTGTCCCCTGAGACAGGGTCTCTCTCTGTCACCCAGGCAGGAGTGCAGTGACACAGTCATGGCTCACTGTAGCTTTAGTCTTCAGACTCAAGCAGTCCTCCACTACAGCCTCCACAGTAGCTGGGACTACAGACACATGCCACCAGGCCCGGCTAATTTTTTGTATTTTTTATAGAGATAGAGTCTCACTGTGTTGCCTACATTGGTCTTGAACTCATGGGCTGAAATGATCGTCCTGCCTCAGCCTCCCAAAGTGCTAGGATTCCAGACTTGAGCCACTGCACACAGATTGGAAGGATGCTGTTTGCCAAACCTGTAATTCTGGAGCCATTGTGAATGCGGCAGCATGTTAAATTGAGAATAGCCAGGATTTCAGTAAGATATATCACATAGCATGGAAAGAAGCATGCCATAAATGCACTTTTAGAAATATATGTTACATGTGTTTCAGTGACTCATCCAATTTTGGCCATACACAGTTACAAAAAGTTGAACACTAACACCAATCAAGCATTTTATAACATTCATCTTCTAAAAAAATTGAAATTTCCATTATTTCTAATTGATTTCTAAAAGTACATGTTATTACATTGGCAAGTGAAATCACTCTTTTTGTAAATGATAGAAGTTGGCATACCATCATAATTTTTTTTTTTTTTTTTGAGACAGAGCCTTGCTCTGTCGACCAGTGCAGTGGTGCAATCTTGGCTCACTGCAAACTCCGCCTCCCAGATTCAGCAATTCTCCTGCCTCAGCTTCCTGAGTAGCTGGGACTACAGGCTCATGCTACTATGCCTGGCTCATTTTTTTTTTTTTTTTTTTTTTTTTGTATTTTTGTAGAGATGAGGTTTCACCATGTTGGCCAAGCTGTTCTCAAACCCCTGAACTCAGGTAATCTGCCAACCTTGGGCCTCCCAAAGTGCTGGGATTACAGGCATGAGCCACCATGCCTGGTCATATACATATACCTACACACACACACACACACACACACACACACACTCATATATATATAATTTTTTTTTTTAGATGGTGTTTCGCTCTTGTTGCCTGGGCTGGAGTACAGTGGCGCCATCTCTGCTTGCTGCAACCTCTGCCTCCTGGGTTCAGTGATTCTCCAGCCTCAGCCTCCCAAGTAGCTGGGATTACAGGCACTTGCCACCATTCAGGGCTAATTTTTGTATTTTTAGTAGAGACGAGGTTTCACCACATTGGTCAGGCTGGTCTTGAACTCCTGACCTCAGGTAATCCACCCGCCTCAGCCTCCCCAAGTGCTGGGATTACAGGCATGAGCCACCCCACCCAACCCATAAATATTTTTAAACAGACTATTATTCAAATGAAATAAATTTTCACATAACTTACAAGTTTCCCAAGTTAAAGACAAATCTTAGTCCTTCTGGATAAGCAGCCATGTAAGCCATGAGCACCAGCAGCCTTGCTTCTTAGACTATGTTACATAGGGTAATAAAGCCAAACCTAGATAAAACTGAGGAGTTTCAGAAGTTGCATACTCAACAACATTTGAGTGTTAGCTTTGCATCAGGCAAAGTGGCTGGCAGGATGCTAAAGCCAATCCAGGTCCATACCAGACAAGTGAATGTAAGTTAACAGAATTACAGTTCACTATGATAAACTGTGCTGTGATATACACAGACGGGGTCCTGGGAAGGGCAAAGCAGAGGTAGGCAGACAGGAAGTCCTTCTGAGCAGAAAGAAGGAAGAGTGGGACTTAGGGCAGGCAGCTGAGAAATGGGGTGAGAAGTGGGAAACAGAACCTAGGGAGAGAGAATGCAGATGCCATGAGGGAAATGCAGATACTTTACAGAAGACAGTGTGAGTTGAAGTTACCTAGGCATGCAGAGTCCAGGCTTACTGAGAGGGTTGTTTGACCTCATAAAGGTTTCGGATTTTATAACATCAGTGGGGAATCCTGGGAGGCCAATAAGAGGGAAAAGGGTCTGCTAAGATTTGTATTTTAAAAGCATCCCTCTGGTGCTTGCCATTTCACCTTTCTGAAACCTTTTCTCCTCCCGTTGTCGCATTTCCCTATCTGATCTGGAAAAGGACAGCTACCTTCCTTGTTTACATTAGGTATCTCTCTCTCTCTCTCTCTCTCTCTCTCTCTCTCTCTCTCTGTGTGTGTGTGTGTGTGTGTGTGTGTGTGTGTGTGACAGAGTTTTGCTCTTGCTGCGCAGGCTGGAGTGCAATGGCGTGATCTCAGCTCACCACAACCTCTGCCTCCCAGCTTTTAGTGATTCTCCTGCCTCAGCCTCCTCCTCCTGAGTAGCTGGGTTTACAGGCATGCACCACCACGCCCGGCTAATTTTGTGTTTTTAGTAGAGATGGGATCTCTACATGTTGATCAAGCTGGTCTTGAACTCCCGACCTCAGGTAATCCGCCTGCCTTGGCCTCCCAAAGTGCTGGGATGACTGTGCCCTGCCTACATTAGATATCTTGATTATGCTTAGCTTGCAGGTGAATTTTGAAACAGAAAATTAACTTAATGGGCATCATCTGTACCTCTGTCCTTACAGGATATTCAATGTTGCATTTACATTTAAAACATCTTATTGAAAATTATGAGGTGAAAGATTTGGCATCTTTTAGGCATAAGTAATTGTTGCAATGAGTCTCTCTCTTTTTTGAGACAGAGTCTCACTGTGTCACCCAGCCTGAAGTGCAATGGCGTGATCTAGGCTCACTGCAACCTCTGCCTCCCGGGTTCAAGCATTTCTCCTGCTTCAGCCTCCTGGGATTACAGGCACCACCCCCTCCAGTCCCCCACCACCACTCCTGGCTAATTTTTGTATTTTCAGTAGAGAAGGGGTTTCACTATGTTGGCCGGGCTAGTCTGGAACTCCCAATCTCAGGTGATCTGCCCACCTTGGCCTCCCAAAGTGTTAGGATTACAGGCGTGAGCCACCGTGCCTGGCCTGCAGTGAGTCTCTTTGTGTGCATTTTCTAATGAATCCTTTGAAGCCAGCAAGGTCTGGCTTGTCATATGGACAGGTACAGAAATGTGAGAAAAGCAGAAAGGGTGCTCAGGCTACACTGGTAGAAATATGCAGCGAGGGTTTAAACCTAGGAGTAATTACAAGCTTTAGGCTCTTCCCACTCTACTAACTCTGTGGGTTGATATTTTTGAGTATATAGTAGGCACTAGGACTCTGATACCTTACAAAAGTTTTGTGAGGGCATAAGAGCAACCATGAAAATAAACTGGATTTAGATTTTTTAGGGTCAATGGTAGAAATGTGAGATCTAGACAAAGAGAGTTTCACTTGCGGCCCTTAACCTAAATACAGCCCTGTCCCCTGACCCCTCTCCCTCTTTCTGTCCCGAATTTTTGGGTTTTGTCCTAATAGCACATTTGTGATTTATATGTGTGTTTATTATTTTTTTTAATTAATTTTTTTTTTTTGAGACGGAATTTTCACTCTTGTTACCCAGGCTGGAGTGCAATGGCGCGATCTCGGCTCACCGCAACCTCCGCCTCCTGGGTTCAGGCAATTCTCCTGCCTCAGCCTCCTGAGTAGCTGGGATTACAGGCACCTGCCACCATGCCCAGCTAATTTTTAGTGTTTTTAGTAGAGACGGGGTTTCACCATGTTGACCAGGATGGTCTCGATCTCTTAACCTCGTGATCCACCTGCCTCGGCCTCCCAAAGTGCTGGGATTACAGGCTTGAGCCACCGCACCCGGCCATGTGTGTTTATTTTAATTAAATGCTCTAACAAGGGCAGAACAAAAGTAAAGGACGCTTGTTACTTAAGCGTGACTATTTTAAGTCTGTTCAGGGGCTTCTCTGCCCCTCATCTTACCTGTCTTGTGCCTTCTTCAGACAGACAGTGCTGTGTTGCATCCTGTAGGACAGAAAGATTTATGTCTCAGAAATAAACCAGCCAACAAACAATGTTGACCCACATTTTAATCCCTCCGCTGCTTACCATTCAGTTAGCTAGAAAGCACAGCTGATACCTTCATCCTTCATCCTCTTCTTTGCAATTCTAACAGGTGTGACTTTAACGTAAAGAAAGAAAGGATAGAAATGACATTCCTAGGAATCCAGAGTCTAATGACTGATTGATTATTCAGTAGCTTAGTGTGAGTTCTTGAGCAAATGTGGAATGGAATTTTTTAAATCAAGCTGTGAGAACCACTATTCATTGTTCAAAAGGGAAAAGATGGTAGTGGATATAATATTTAGCATTAAATATAGTCAGTATTTTTAAGTAAAATGTGTGTGTGTATATATATGTGTGTGTATATATATATATAATGTATACATATATACACAGATATATATATATACGCACACACACATATATATACATATATACACACACACACACACACACACACATATATATATATATATACATGGTTGAACATATACAATTGCCCTTTTTATAGGTGAATAAACAGCTGGATGTTGGCAGTTTGCATATGGTTCATCCTGATTCAAATACAATCCCGTCAACATCTAACGGTTAACCAATAAGCTTATACTCTTCATTTCCCTGTAAGCAGATGGGGTGGTGCCTGGCCATGATGAACACTGGCTTCTAGTAGTCTGTTTCCTTCTCCAACTGCTGGAATATTGGCTTAACAATTTATTGCATTTATTCCAAACATGTTGGTGCCAGTTATACTTGTTATTGTGACAGATTATTTAGATGTGTGCAAACTTATGAAATGTAAGAGCAAAAAAAAAAATATTGTTACTATGAAAGGAATGTTGAATTCTTTGGAAACCTTCCATAATAGTGAGTCACTAAGAAATGGGTCAGGAAAACTGTAAAAAAAAATCAGAAAGATGGCTGGGTGCAGCAGGTCATGCTTGTAATTTCACCACTTTGGGAAGCCTAGGTAGGAGGATTGTTTGAAGACAGGAGTTCAAGACGAGCCTGGGCAACATAGTGAGACATCCACCTCTACAAAAAATTTAAAAAATAACTTGGTGTGGTGGCATGCATCTGTAGTCCTAGCTACTCCAGAGGCTGAAGTGGGAGGATTCCTTAAGTCCAGGAGGTCAAGGCTGCAGTGAGCTACGATTGCACCACTGTACTTCAGCCTTGGTGACGGAGTGAGACCCTGTCTAAAAAAATTTTTTAAAAACAGAAATTGTAAAAACTTGAAAATTATTTTGAGCTTGCCTTTAAAGTGTGTGTAGTTGTTTTATTTTATTTTGTTTTGCTTTGTTTTCAATTCACTTAGAAAATTAAAACTGGAAATTATAGAAGGTAAGTTCTAGGTATGGTTTATATCAGAAAGCTATTAGTGAGGAGCTCTTCTTCAAGGATGAGGATAGTCTTGGGACTGCTCTGTCTTTTTTGCCTCCCAGGCTCAAGTGATCCTCCACCTCAGTCGCCCATGTAACTGGGACTACAGGCATGCGCCACCACGCTTGGCTAATTTTTGTATTTTGGCAGAGATGAGGTTTTGTTACGTTGCCCAGGCTCGTCTTGAACTCCTGAGCTCAAACCGTCTGCCTGCCTCAGCCTCCCAGAGTTCCGGAATTACAGGTGTCAGCCACACACGCAGCCCTTGGGACTACTTTGGAAAATTGGAGAATTAATATCTATTTACATTTTTTAAGAAAAAGTAAATGTTTATGGTATCTAAATAAATTTTTGATTCTTTGCTATGAAGAATTTTTTAAAAATCCACTAACCAAAACTAGTCAGAATTCCTGCTCCTGTTAGTCTGACTATAATAGTTTATGCTATAGTGTAGTAAGTAGACAGAACTTTTGATTAGCACACCATACTAATTTATATAATCAACTTATACTTGAGATGGGATCTCACTGTATCACCCAGGCTGGAGTGCAATGGCATGCTCTTGGCCTACTGCAACCTCCAACCTCAGTCTCCCATGTAACTAGGACGTTAGGCACCCACCACCACACCTGGCTAATTTTTGTATTTTTAGTAGAGACGGGATTTCACTATGTTGGCCATGCTGGTCTTGAACTCCTGACCTCAAGATCTGCCTCAGCCTCGCAAAGTGCTGGGATTATAGCTTCTGGCATCAAACATTCTTCCCATTTCAGCCTCCCAAGTAGCTGGAATAACAGGTATAAGCTACTCTGCCTGGCTCATGTTTCTTATTTTAAATTGGGCTTTTATTAATAACATCTATATAACTTTTAAGTTTATTTTAATAATGTGAACCAATATGTAGAACTCAGAGCTGGGTCCTAGCTGCATTAAATGGCTTATATAAAAATTGAAAGCAAAAATACATAGTATAACATTAGTTAGAGTTTATTAAATATGAAAAATTTCTTAATGTTATTAAGCTGACAAGTTGGTCAAGGTATAACTTATTTTAGATTCAAATAGCAATTACAAAAGTATAGTTATTCTTTTCTGAAGCATTAGTAGGTTGATGAAAAAAGGCCAAACTTACAAAATGAGAAAAATAAAATTATATTTTATAATAATAGCAATTTTTTTTTTTTTTTGAGACAGAGTCTGGCCTTGTCCCCTGGCTGGAGTGTAGTGGCATGATCTCGTGTCACTGCAAGCTCTGCCTCCTGGGTTCAAGCTATTCTCCTGCCTCAGCCTCCTGAATAACTGGGATTACAGACGTGTGCCTCCACACCCAGCCAATTTTGGTGTTTTTAGTAGAGACAGGGTTTCACCGTGTTGGTCAGGCTGATCTTGAACTCCTGATCTAGTTATCTGCCCGCCTCAGCCTCCCAAAGTGCTGGGATTACAGGCATTTGCTACCATGCCCGGCCAATAATAACAGTTATTAAGCACTGCTGGCTATATCCCAGCCACTGTACTAAGGTCTACTTACACCTTATCTCATTTAATCCTCACAGAAGCCCTAGAAGGTGATATTGTTCCTATGTTATAAGCAAGGAAACTGATGCCAATAGAAGCTAAGAACCTTGCCCAAGGTCACATGGTTAGTGAAAGCACCGGGAATCAGACCAAGTTTAGTCTGAATGCCAATGCTCATGTGCTTACTACTTTATAACTTGGTACTTTAAAACCGAATTTAATTTCTAAGTAGGTTTTAAAAAAATTGTTTTTATAGCGTAAACAACTTATTCATGAGATAATCCTAGACAGTACCAGAGGTTGGGGAGTGGAGAAGTGAGGCAGGAAAAGGAGGCAGCCAACACAGGGAGTGTTAATGAAGAGTCTACTACCTCTGTGGGCACCTGGGCCCAGTCCCACTGGACATCCCTCAGCGTTGTCCTACCCCAGGTGCTGAGAAGTGAAGCCTTTGCTGGGACATGAGCATGTTGATAGTTTTTCAGAGAAACGTTAGTATTTTAAGCTGCAGAGGACCTGAGAGGTCATTCAGTCTGACTTCTTACGCAGTTGAAGACATAAGGCCAAGTCGTTTGGCCAAGACCACAAGCCTATTTAAGTGTGTCGGGACCAGAAACACGTTCTCCCAACTAGAGCTCAGGTGCTTTTCTAACTGATAATCATATTTTCTTAATTAGTCTTCATTCTGAATATGACTTGACACTGAATTGTTGAAGCTCTTGGATTGCCCCCCTTCAACTTTATCTACAAATAACAACATTAATTACTCCTACAGATGTTCCTGTAGAATATGGCAGGATGAGGATTATTCTTCCCCTGTGTTACAAGTAGAAAAACTGAAGCTCAAGTCAATGCAATGCTGTGCCTAGTACTGAGGCCCATGTGTTATAAAACCTAAGCCTGAACCATGGGTAAAGGTAGAAAAGAAAAAAATGTACTACTTTAGCAGAGATAATTAAATTATCTAACCCAAGCTGTGGACCTTGTCTAGCAGCCCTCTTCCTTTTCTCATTCTCTGTCCTTAGCACTTGCGTTTATCCCCATTAGGTGACTGCTTGAGTATCTCATGGCAGTAGCATTTTTGGAGTTGGGAAGGAGTAAGGTTAATGGAGAGTTAGTGCACATTGCTTTGATGTGCACTCTCAAAAAAAAAAAAAAAAAATCTATTAATCCCCAACCTTTGGTTTTACCATTTCATACTGACAGAGCACAGAGCAAATTTGGGTTGCCATTTCCTTATTACCAGGCAAATATGTGTTGCTGCTCAATGCTGATTGCAACACTGCATGTGTTAAGTGCTCTAAACTCACTTTTAGAGACCAGAAAATCTGAGGCTCCAATTAAGTGACTTTCCTCAAGGTCACCTGAGTGGTGGCTGGCATACCTGGGTTCCTAGAATGCAAAAATTCTGACTATACATTTTGCTGCTTACTACATGTTGCCTTAGAGTTTATTTTCTTATCTTCAGAAAAAAAGGTATTGGTTTGGGAGAGGCAGATGATATGCTTATGGAATAGGAATATTGCAGATTTTAAATATGATCATGTATAATTCACCTTCTGCTTTTTTCTGAGAAACACTTGAAATGTTTATAATAAATATATTAAGATCCAAGCATAGAAGGGGAAAATCTAGGTAACGCAGTTGTAATAAATGGAACACTAAATTTTAATGGTTAGCCAGGAGCTTACATTTGAAAGAGCAACCACAACTCTAATCGTTTGTTTTTTTCTTTTTTCAAAAGCATAAATATGGAAGGTACTTTTTTTCTAGAAGTAAAGTGCAAAATGAATTTATCAAGTAGGTTCTGAAAAGAGAATCTTGAATTGCTTTATGGATAATACTTGACAGTTTTGCTAAATAAAAATTAATATTGGTTCTTGATAACTCACTAATTGTGGATGTTAATGAAAGTAAACTCTTTGAAAGCATTTTTCCCGAAAGCTCCAGGGCTAGGCTAATAAGATTCTTCTGATGATATACACAATAAAAGCTCTAGCACTAGACAGAGGAGAGCCTTTTCAAACTTGAGGTTGGTCTATGCATGAACTTCAGGAGGTCCATAAACTCCCAAAACATGATATTTGTGTGTACATGTAATCTCTGGGGAGGTGGCCCATAGCATCATAGTCTCAAATTTTAAAAGCTATTGATTTAGAAAAGGATGAATCTATGTAAAATGCTTAGTAAAATTTTACTTATTGTATACATGTAAAGGATTGGCCTTTAATAATAGTATTGAGATTAGGCGGATTATGTTGACATGAACCAACTGTACAGACTTTATCCATGTTGTAAGGACATGATTATTATAGACAGACACTAGAAAAAAGATATAATCTCCTGTGTCTGTAGTAGTTTCATTTGTTGTCTTAGTTGTCTAGGAAGAAAGGTTTTTACTTTTTGGATGTTAAATCAGTATTCACTCATTTATGTAATAAACATTAGCTACTTGCAGTGTGCTAGACACTGGACGTATGAAATCTGGAAGTCATCTCCGCTCATTTTTTTTTCTTTCTCATGTCCATATGTAAATTAGCAGCAATCATGTCAGCTGTGTCAACAAAATATATCCTGTACCATCTACTTCAGTAAGCTCCTACTCTTGCTGTATTCTCATAATCAGTTCTCTACCAAGCAAAAATTATTTTTTTAAAAACATAAGACAGATCATGTCACTGTTTTGCTTAAAAGCCTCTGATGAGAGTTTCAGTTCCACAAGATGGAGTTCTAGAGATGTATGGTAGTGATGGTTGCACAACAGTCTGAATGTATTTTATTTAATACTGAAATATACTTTTTAAAATGGTTAAGATGATAAATTTTAAGTTATTTGTATTTTACTATAAATTGAAAAATTGAAAAATGAATAGTCATACTACCAAAAAAAACCCTCAGATGGTTTCCTCTTGTACCTTGAATAAAATAAAGCCCAGGTACCTTACCTGAGGTTGGAAGACCACCAGCGCCCATCTGTCTGTGCCATCCAGCATCACTGACCTTATGGTCCGCTTTCTGTTCCTCTGCTCTTGTCCTTCGGGACCACTAGGCTGCCTGCCACATCCTTCCCAGTATCCTAGCCTTTTCTTACTACTCTTCTACTGTCGCAGCCCTCTGCCCCAGGTACTATCACTTCACTCTTTTGTGCTTTATTTTCTTCATCACTTTTGCCACTATTTGTCTTATTTACATTTGTGTTTATCTTCATTTACTTGTGTGTCTTCCCACAAGACTGTAAACTCCATGACAGCAGGGATCTCACTGTATCCCTAGTCTCAGGAAGACTGCTTGGCACATAGCAAGTGCCAAATATTTGTTGAATAAATGAATAGAGACATGGTCCCCTCCCGCAAGGACCTGACAGTTTCTGATACTGTCTGAGTCTCAGGAGCCCTGAGTTGTGCTTTTGAGCAAGATCTTAACCTGTCAGCCAGGCCTCACATAGAGAATGGACAATGATTTCTCAAAATGAAATGGTCGGGGGAGGAGAAAAAGGAGCAGATGATGTGGGAAGAAAGAGCTACCCTCTTATTCAAGGGTAGAATAAAGTTTTTCTCTCTTCTTTCTACCCATCTAAAATAAAAACAGGAGAAAACAACAATACAGCTATATATCAGTAGCCACTCATGATCCTTGCCTAAGCCAAATGTAAAATGAAAGTGGTGTAAGATATTATATGTCACATTCCCAGAAATGCCTGACTCCTGTGAATCATCTGCCCTTAGAGAGTCCATTATGAGCACTCAATTGTACGAGTCAATATGTCTGCCTTGCCAGAATGAGACCAAAATCTTACCAGCCTTTCCATCATTCCAGAATTATCTTCTCTAGTATGCCTTTCCCCTGTGACAATCAAAACTCTCTATTTGCATCCTGCTGTCACGAACAGGTAGATTTATAGACAACTGGGCTCATGTTCATGTATTCATTAATATTTTTTATGATAAATAGAGGGATTTATAATATAGACAGATTTTCTGTACTCGACATACAAAAATTTTTCATGTAATCAGAAAAAATCAGATCATTTTCTGACTATATTAACAATATATGCTGACTTTAGAAATATAGAAAACTTACACCAGAAAATAACAAATAAAAAAACTTATAACAACAAAGAAAACAGACTTCACTTACAAACTTACCAACCAGAAATAACAATTGCTAACATTTTGGTAAACTGCTTTGCTGCTTCTTGTAGCCTTTAAAAAAAGGTGGTTGAAGTTTTTCTTGAGGAAAAGAATTGGGAAATATTTAGATGAGGAACAAGAGCCATCCTCCAGTATGCTTTTTTTGGTAAGCTCTAAACACAAAATATAAACCTTTCCAACATGAATGTTTTTATTTATTTCTTAAAAAAAACCTCATTATAGAAATTTCTAAACATTTATGAAAGTAGAATGATGTAATAAACTGATATACTCATCACTCAGAATCATGGCTAATCTTATTTCATCTGCAAATATTTCAGTATACCTCTAAAAATAAGGACTTTTAAAAATTACAAACCATACCAGTATCATACCTAAGAAGTTAAAATTAATCCCTTAATGTCATTAAATAGCCAATCAATCTGAAAATTTTTTAAAACCACCACTTTGATGACCAAAGTAGTGAGAGACTCTTGGGTAATAGGATGATATGCAGTCTAAGTAGCAAATTATATAATCACAAGAAAAGCTTTAAAACAATGGAAATAATTTATTTAGCTGTGCCTACTGTATGTAGTTAGCTATTAATACATTGGTAATCTGCCATTTTGTATTTTAACAACTTTGCTATTTCTTTATTCTCATAGTTTAAATTCAAAATGCAGTGTTCACCTATGCTTAATGATTTTTTTTTTGAGACGGAGTCTTGCTCTGTCTCCAGTCTGGAGCACAGTGGCACAATCTCAGCTCACCCTAACCTCTACCTCCCGGGTTCAAGCGATTTTTCTGCCACAGCCTCCTGAGTAGTTAGGACTATTGGCAAGTGCCACCATGCCTGGCTAATTTTTGTATTTTTAGTAGAGATGGAGTTTTACCATGTTGGCCAGGATGATCTCGATTTCTTGGCCTTGTGATCTGCCTGCCTTGGCCTCCTAAAGTGCTGGGATTACAGGTGTGAGCCACCACGCCCAGCCACTTAATGCTTTTTAAAAAAAATCTCTTACACATTTTTGGGCTTAGCACAGAGGAAAAATTATGAACCAGATACATAAAAGTCATCAGTTTGACATGTTTCTATAACATTCCATACTATGATACAGTTAATATATTTTTCTAAAGCTATACTTTACCTGAAGTAGAATAAAAATGAGATATTAGGCATATGCTTTGTTAAATTAATAAAGCAGAGCAAATCCATTTATTCTTAGAATTTCAGTAGCAGAAATAATTTTTGCGCTCTTAACGATATATGTTAATTTTTAATGAAAAGTTCTAAATCCTCAAAGTTTCTGCATAATTTATTCCTATTATAATGTTTGCCATATGGGAGTGTAACAGAGAGAATGCAGGGACCATCAAAAAAGTTTACTTGGCTGAAAGATTAGTTCACCAGGAATCAGAGTGCGAGGTGAGGGTGAGGTGTAATGAAGCCCATAAGCCGGAATTCCAGCTTGGTTGCAGACTCTACTAACAAATTGCTCGAGGGTTCTAAAAAGACAAAGGACCTGGTGAGAGGTGCTTTGAGCTGGGGATTCAGATAGCTGCCTTGACATAGTGTTAGTATAGAGGGAACTAGGGGTGTAAAATGGGGGAACTTGAGGACTTGGTCCAGCACAGAGCCTAGATGGGGTGTCCCTCTGTGGATGGAAAGGAGTGAGAAGGGCAGAGAGGGTGAAAGAAAGGTGAATAAGGGGAGAGTCTGGGTGTGCGGGAAGGATAGGAGGCCAAGGTTGGGGCCCGTAGTTCAGGTGGGTTGTGGTTCCAAAATTGGTCACCTAGGGAAACTAGGTCAAGGACATGTTTTGGTTATAATCATGGAAATTCCTTTATTTTTATTCCCTATTAATCATTACAGGTTAAGTTAATTACATGCTCATTTGTAGAATTTGAGACTTTTCACTCTTCTGGGCAATTCTTTCATGATGGGGCATTTAAAGGCTTAGAAACTATTGGGCTATTTCTAACATCAAGTGTATGAAATGTCATTATAGTAGTAGATAAAGCCAGCCAGAGTAACTAGGATTTCTCTCCTACTCCCAGCTAACCAGGAAGAAAACCCATAGTATTTGAGTATCTTGTATAAAATTGTCTAGAAAGAAAATATCTTTGTATTTACCTAGAAAGATATTTGTAAATATTTGACATGACAGCTTTCATAGGGTAGTCATCTACAATTTGTTGATGTTCAGCTGTTGTTGGAAAGGGCCATGGTTGGAGGAGCCTACATTGAGGTAATATTGAATTAAACAATATATATCTTATCCAGATGGATACTGGAAGGAAAAATTAGTCTAAGTTGTTTCTGGCATCTTCTCCTTCATATCAAAATTACATAACCTAAAAATTAAGTAGTGATATTTTTAGTAGTACTGTATTCCTATGTAAAAATGTATTTTACACATATTATGCATTAAATCTATTTGTCTGCCAGCTTAGGTGTGTAATTACACTCTTCCTGGGAAAAAGTTTTCTTCCAAATTATAAAGTTTGTTCTCAACTGGAGTTTTTTTTGTGTGTGTGTTTTTTTTTCAGACATGGAATAAATGAAGATCCTCCGTTATCCTAAATCTGTGTTCATGTTTAATTTGTTAAAGAGAATTGAGACACCTTAATAACAGTTGTTTTAGTTTAACTACTGAAGAAAGTGGTATGGATACAGGTATAATCTGCTAACCCAGAGGCCATTTACCATGTAGTTTCATTACCCAAATGTTTCCAGAAATGAGTAAGCAGAGAAATTATCCCCAAGCAGAAAAAAACAATGTCTTTTGAGTACATCTGTGCTCCACCCAGAGGGAAACCCTCTGGTTTTTAATCTCCATCCATTTAGCACTATTTTAAACATTCTAACATCTTTGGTTTTGTCATTTCACATCCCATAGCATATTAGGGCCCACAAATTAGAATGAGTGAGATTTTGTAGAAACCGGAATGCTAGTAACAAACAGTAAGAAGGGCAATGGCTAACAAACTGATAGGGAGGTGACAGGAAATTTATTAAAAAATAGACACTGGCATTAGGAATGCCTTGCAATGTGGAACTTTTAGGGCAGGGCAAAGATCCATGGTCATAAACAGGGGTAGTCCCAGAAGACACTGCTATGATACTGTTCTTAATAGTATTCATGAATCATCCTGAAAAGTTCAGTTATGAGATGATTGAAATCTTAAAAAAAAATGTTTTACAGTTAAAAGAATCAGAATCACAGATACAGGTGTATCTGGGCAGGTGTATCTTTGATTACACCTAGAGATAAGCATTTCAGTTATCTAAAATACTTTCTTTTTTCCTTTTTTTTTGAGATGGAGTCTCACTCTGTTGCCCAGGCTGGAATGCAGTGGCACAACCTCTGCTACTACAACCTCTACCTCCTGGGTTCAAGCAATTCCCTCCCTCAGCCTCCCAAGTAGCTGGGATTACAGGCACCCAGTAACACACCTGGCTAATTTTTGCATTTTTAGTAGAGACTGGGTTTCACCATCTTGGCGAGACTGGTCTTGAACTCCTGACCACATGATCCACCTGCCTTGGCCTCCTAATGTGCTGGGATTACAGGTGTGAACCACCATGCCCAGCCTAAAATACTTTTATGAAACCTACATTACTATATAAGGCTGGATAAATAAACTGTACTAATGAAGAGAAAACAGGATTAATTAATTTGATCTTACTGTATGTTTTCTTAACCACCCCTCTCCTTGAGTACCATTTATTTTTCTTCCCTTTCTGGACTGACCTGTACATTTTATAGATATGTACTATTTGGTGTATGTGTACTGTAATACTTCCCCTATGTTCAGATTTGTGATAGGAAAGACCATTATGCTTTTTGCTCTCTATGGGATTCGTCAGTCCACACACCCTGCCCGTCCACTGCTGGTCATTCCCTCCCCTGATGGGGGCTGCTCCATGCTCTATTCCTGTTCCCACTTGGGCTGAACCTGTGACTGCCAATTCTTGCTTGTCTCAAGGCAAAGTATTTAAGCTATTGATTCCCACCCTTACTCTCATTCTTGTAATTTTTGGTTACTGACTAAAAGAGAAGCCCTTTACTGGGTATTATAACCTTTCTGCTGGCTTCTTTTACTATTAACCATACTTTCAGCTCTATCCTTTATTCGTTGAGATTGGTGGTTCCATTGTGTTCCAGCTCCCTTATATCCCCAGTCTCATCATTTTCCAAACATAACTGAATTACAGCTCTTTCCCTCAACCTCAGGCACATAGGAGAAGGTTCATCCATCCATTCATTCAACAAATATTTCGGTGTCTGTTACATGCCAAGTACTGTTTCAGATGCCAGAGAGGCAGCAGTGCACAAAACAGAAGATCCCTGTCCTCCAGTAGTTTATGTTATAGAGCATTTTTGGGGGCAGAGAGGGTCAGACCATAAACAAGTAAATTTAGAATATTGGTAAAATAGGTATAAATATATATATAATAGTGAAAAGTACGATGGAGAAAAATAAAGCAAGGTAAGGGAAGTGCATGTTGGTGGGATGATGAAGATGATATTTTAACAGGGATCTGAGGAACCTGAAGGTGTGAGCCGTGGCAGATATCTGGAGGAAAAGAACTACATGTTGTGGGAACAGTGGTTTCAAATGCCTTGAGGCAGGGCATTCTTGGTGTGTTCAAGGTGTGATCAATGTGGTTGAAGCTAAGCTGAGTAAGAGAAGTGAAGCCAGGCATGGTGACTGACGCCTGCAATCCCAGCACTTTGGGAGGCTCATGCTGATGGGCCACCTGATGTCAGGAGTTTGAGACCAGCCTGGCCAACATGGTGAAACCCTGTCTCTACTAAAAATACAAAAATTAGCTGGACACGGTGGTACATGCCTGTAATCCCAGCTACTTGGGAGACTGAGGCAGGAGAATCACTTGAACCCAGGATGCGGAGGTTGCAGTGAACTGAGATCATGCCACTGCACTCCAGCCTGGGCGACAGAGTAAGACTGTCTCACCAAAAAAAAAAAAAAAAGTGAGAAGAATGAAAGGTCAGAGTCAGAGAATAGTCAAGGGCCAGATCATGTAAGGCTGTAGAACCTATTATAAGAACTTCGACTTATACTGTGAGTGAGGTGGGAAGATATTGGTGCATTTTAAACAGAGAAGGGGCATGCCTTGGGTTTTTGTTTTGTTGTTTTTAATGTGAGGAAGACATTAAAGAGGGACAAAGATGAAGTCAAGGAGACCAGCTAAGAAGCTACTGCAATAATCCAGCTAAGACAGAACACTGGGTTGGGCCACCATCAAAGTAAAGTAGTTGAATTCTAGAATATATTTATAAGCCAGGGTTGTCAGCATTTTAGCATTTGTCTATTAATTTGATGTAGAGAGAAATGGAAACTTTCTTCCATATTCAAAGATCTGGGTGGACTGGCCAGGATTCCCGTGTCTATCCATTGCTGCATTTGAATCTGTTTACTTTTTCGCTTCCATGGGAAAATGAAACAAAACTCTCCTTTTTTGAACATCTAACTCTTGGGCTTTGTTCCCTCTGCCTTTCTTAATCCTCTTTGACTGTTGTTCTCAGCTTCAATCCCACAGGCCTTGGGGACTTTGATGTTTCTCCATCCTCACTCCTGCTTTTGCTCTGGGAGACTTTCAAGTCCCTTCAGATGCTGACTTGGGAACGGCCTTAAAGTTCCTTGTCTGACTCAACTGTGAACTGTGATAACATTTACAACACTGTAACCACCTGCTTTCATGACCCGTCTCTGGGCCTTATCACCTAGAACTATGCCAAGAAGATATAATTAACCCTATTATCTTATTTTCAAGCCAGAGTCTCTGGCTGCTCCATTCTCTTCAAGCCAGAGTCTCTGGCTGCTCCGCTCTCTTTTACCTCTCAGCTTGCACTGAGAAGCTGCTTCTGGTACAGGCTTGGGGTTGTCAGTGTGGTAGCACTCTGGTGACCTGTGTGGTTCAGCTCTTTAACATATTGAGCTTCTGAATAATATTTTACCTTTTTAACGCTTCCTGTTGCCTTTGAAACTCTTCCTCACTTGCACTCCTTTCTCAGTGCATTTGCCCATCCTACCACCCCAAAGTACCCAATTCCTAGTGTTCACCAAGAAATAGCTCAGTGTCACATCTTTCATGGAGCCTTCTTATCACTCACATCTTCATTTATTTATTCACTGATATTTATTAGACACTTGCATTGTCCCAGGCAGCAAACCACATTCCCAAAAGGAGGAAGGTAAGAACACACCTGAGGGCATTAGAGAAGTGCTTCTCAGACTATCCGTGGTGATGGACCAACTGGGTTTTTAATTTGTTTCATTTTTTCCCTGTTGTGGATCAGTAAATGGTCCTGTTGCATATGATGAATATGCAGGTTGCACCACATGTGACTCACCTCACAAATTCAACAACACTTGAACTGGTCTATGCCTTGTTCAACAAGCATCACATATTTGAATGTCACAGCAATGTCAAATTGCTATAAACATTTCTAAATGCTTACACCTGATTTCTAGACTTAGCTGGTACCAGTCTAGTAACAAGCCATTTGTATGTCAGCACCAGTCACAAGCCACTGCACTAGTGTGTTTGCTATAGGTGCCATGGTAGAAGAGGGGACAGCTTATATCAGGGGCTCAGGAGAGACTGGACGGTTTGCCTGGATAGTTTAGCTGTAAGAGGAACAGAAAGCCTGTTAGACGAAGGCAGAGTTGTAAACAGTGAGCTAGGCTTCCCAGCCCGCAGAACAAGGACTTTTAGTCATGAGGGGAAAGTGGAGCATAGATAGAGGGGGAAGGAGGAGCACTTGGGCCTGCTGAGTTGGAGGATAGAGGGGCATAGTAGAAAAGCATTGCTGTAAGGCAAGAGATGAAGCCAGAGAGTCACATGGAGTTGAGATCATTAATTCGGCGAATACTTTTTGGGAAACAACCATGTGCCAGATCCTGCCTAAGCATTGGTGTTAGAAGTCCATCAGGGACTCTAGTTTTTCCTCTACTAGAGATTAGAAGGGTGCTAAGGGTCACCAAAGAGTTAGACTTCTTAGTAACCGTAGCCGGTCTTTGAAGGATTTTGAAGTAGAGCATGGTATGATTGCTTTAATCCTTAGGAAGATGACTCTGATGGCATTGTGTACAATGGATGGCTGTTCATTCAGGAAAGTTATTTGAAAGGTGATTTGAGTAATCTTGGCCACACAAAGAAGGAAGTGAACTAGGCAGTAATTATAATTATTACTCAAATTTACTGAGAACTTGGTACAGGGCTTAAAGCTACAGCATACTGAAAACAGATAATTCACTAAACAGAGAAAACAGCAGTACAAGACAGACTTATCAGTAGACAAATTTATTAGTTTACTTCCTTCTGTGTGTGGCCAAGAGGTGATAAAAGTCAGGAAATAGCAGTCAGGGGTTGAGGGGAGGAAGTGGGGTTGAAGAAAAGAGAAAGGGACTTTTAGGAGAAATATTATTAAGGTGGTATACACCACAGATCTTAAGGGGTCAGTGGAGTTTAAGAAAGGTTCACAGTTTCTGACTTGTGATAAGATTCATGGTCCAACTCATTGGGGAAATGTATAATAGAAGGGGAGGGTGTTGAAGTGAGAAGTCAGGAGTCTAAAGATGTCATACCAGTTAGGTGCCTCTCTGTGCTCCTGTAGCACTTTGTGCTAACATCTTGCATAGAATTTTCCAGTAGACTGAAGTACTTATGAGCTCCTTGAGAATGTGTACCCATTTTTCCATCCTAGACACTGAGCACAGGGCCTGGCATGTGGAACAGGCTAAACAAATTGTTCTTAAACTAAGCCGAGAGATAATGTATTAGTTTTCTATTGCTGCTATAACAAGCCATCACAAACTGTTTAAGTTCATTGAAATAACATAAATGTATTATCTCACAGTTCTGTAGGTCAGAATTCCAGGTTGGTACAGCTGGTTTTTCTGCTCTGTGTTTCACAAGGCCCAGTTAAGGTGTTGGTCAATTGGGCTCTTATTAGGAGGCTCCATTTGGAGCTCCAATGGGAGCTTGAAATCCATTTCCAAGCTCATTCTGGTTGTTGGCAGGTTTAGTTCTTTTGTGGCTGTAGGACTGAGGTCCCTGTTTCCTCGCTGGCTGTCAGAGGCCACTCTTAGCTCCTAGGAACCTCTCCCCAGTCCTTGAATGTGGGCCACTCCATCCCAGAGCCAGCCAACTTGCATTGAATATTCATGCTTCAAATCCTCCTCCTTTCAGCTAGACGGTCTCTACTTTTAAGGGTGCATTTGATTACATTGAGCCCACCATGATAATCTGGGGTAGTTTCTCTAAAATAGAGAATAGGTCTGTAACTTTAATTATATCTATAGAAACTCTTTTGCCACATAACAATAGTCACACAATCTGGGGATTAGGTCATGGACATATTAGGTGTACGGGGAGAGCATCATTTTGTCTACTACAATAGTAATTATCCACCAAGTCATGTAGGCATTATGGTCATGGTTCTTAAACACTTATGCATTCTAGCACCTCTCATTTGTACAGGGAAGCAAAAGGAGACTGGATTTGTGCAATGTCAGAAGGGAATGGGAACAGAAATAGATCATGACCCTTCAACTTCCACTCTTTCTTCTAACCATCAGTACATTGTCCCTCTCATCCATCTGTCTATCCATCTGTCCCATCTATTCAACTAGTCATTCATTCATTAATTCATAAACATTTGAGTAGCTGCTTGTTTTTTAAAGAGCCTATGCTAGGTTGGAAAATGAGGAAGAAAGTGAGATACAAAGATAACACCTGATTTCTGTCAGTTCATTTTTGGTATATTGAGTTCTATATCAAGTTTTCTTAAATCCATGCTGTCTGCTGATGTTTGTCTTCTGTTCATGCTTTCTTCTCTGCTTAATGAATTATCTGTTTTGAGTATGCTGTAGCTTCAAGCCCTATACCAAATTCTCAGTAAATGTGAGTAATTATTATAATTAGTGTTTGATTCACTTCCTTTGATGTATGGCCATAAAATTTAGGAACCATTACTACATGTATCTTATTGTTGCTTTAATTCTTAACCAGCATTAGAGTTGGTTATTACTCTTGCCAGAGATCTTCTGTGCACATACAAGGAAGTATTTGTCTTGTGGCTGGCATTAATTACATATTTTACTGATTATTCCATAGCAGCATAGGTAAAGCTATTTCATTCCTTTATTCTTTTAATAGCTTTTTTTTTTTTTTTTTTTTTTTTTTTTTTGATACGGAGTCTTAACCTGTGCCCAGGCTGGAGCACAGTGGTGCGATCTTGGTTCACTGCAACCTCCGCCTCCGAGGTTCAAGTGATTCTACTGCCTCAGCCTCTGCAGTAGCTGGGATTGCAGGTGCCCGTCACCACACCCAGCTAATTTTTGTATTTTTAGTGGAGACAGAGTTTCACCATGTTGGGCAGGCTGGTCTCAAACTCCTGACCCCAAGTGATCCACCTACCTCAGCCTCCCAAAGTGCTGGGATTACAGAGATTAGGTACCATGCCTGGCCCTTTTTATAACTTTATTCTTTTTTTATGGCATAGTATTCCATTGTTCAAATATACTAGTTTTTTTTAACAAGTCTCATACTGGTGGACAATTGGATTGTTTCTAGTTCTTTTGCTATTAAAAGATTGCTACAATAAAAAAATCTCCTGTGTGTATCTTTCATGAAAGTATAAGTGTGTGTGTGTGTGTATATATATATATATATATATATATATATATATATATATATAGTGTGTATATAAGTGGTGTGTATATATATATATGGTATATATATGTGTATATATATGGTATGTGGTATGTGGTGTGTGTATATATATGTGTGTATATAGACACACACACACATATATGTATATAGAGATACACAAACACATATACCATATGTATACACAAAGCAAGCAAAGGTAGATAACTTCTGCAAGGTTTTTCTGATTTCACTCTCAGTGATGCTAAAGAAAAATTAAATACTCATCTGCTTATTTTATTATCAGAATTTAAGTGGTAGATTTAGTGTATATTTAGGTTATTTAGAGAGAGATATATATTCCACACACACACACACACACACACACAGACACACACACCATTTTTTTTTTGTAGTAATTGCCAAATCACTCCCATAGAGGTTGTACCAGTTCACATTCTCATCAGCAATGTATGAGAGTGCCTGTTTCTCCACACCTTAACCAACAAAGTGTGTTATCATATCAGACTTTATGGTCTTAGCCAATCTGATAAGTAAAATATTTCACTCTAATTTAAATTTGCACTTGTTCACATTGTTAACGTTGGACATCTTTTTGAATATATTTTAGAATTTTTTGTATTTTCTGTAAACCCTCTGTTTTTTATATCTTTTTAAAATTTCTCTGCTGAGAAATGTTGAGTTTTTTTTTTAATTTATCTGAAATTTGTTTTAATATAAGATGAAATACGGATTTCAGTTTTTTTCCAATTGGCTGCCTATTGATCTTTACATAATTTGTTGAATAATCTGTATTTTTCTCAATAATTTAAAATGCATGTGTATCCACCATGAACTGATTCCTGTGTCTACCATGTTGGCCAGGATGGTCTTGATCTCTTGACCTCATGATCCACCCACCTTGGCCTCCCAAAGCACTGGGATTACAGGCGTGAGCCACAGAGCCCAGCCTTAATTTCTTAAATATTTAAAGTATCTATTGGAAGAGAAGCTGCCATGGCATTATCATTGTACATTTTTCCAGGGACTGTATCTTGAAATAACCAGTGCTGACTTTGTTTCAAAATCCTCTCTTGCTGTAATTTGGCCTATTTTTCTAGAACTGACTTTGTGGTATTGTGGGTTGTGCTGGGGTATAGGTAAATAACATTTATTCTTTGCCCTCCAGTAGTTCACCTTGCCTTATTGATCCCAATCTATTCAGGTAAAATCTTTACCAGGCATCCCCAAACTACGGCCCGCGGGCCGCATGTGGCCCCCTGAGGCCATTTATCCGGCCCCCCACCGCACTTCAGGAAGGGTTACCTCTTTCATTGGTGGTCAGTGAGAGGAGCACAGTATGTGGCGGCCCTCTAATGGTCTGAGAGACAGCGAACTGGCCCCCTGTGTAAAAAGTTTGGGGACACCTGCTTTAGACTATGTAGTGGCCTAAGGTTAATCAATTAATCCTCCCAATACTGTTTGTTTGTTTGTTTCTTTCTTTCTTTCTTTCTTTCTCTCTCTCTCTTTTTCTTTCTTTCTTTCGAGTCTCGCTCTCTTGTTCAGGCTGGAATGCGGTGACATGATCTTGGCTCACTGCAATCTCTGCCTGGAATGCGGTGACATGATCTCGGCTCACTGCAACCTCTGCCTCCTGGGTTCAAGTGATTCTCCTGCCTCAGTCTCCTGAGTAGCTGGGACTAAAGGGGCCTGCCACCATACCCCGCTAATTTTTGTATTTTTAGTAGAGACTGAGAGTCACCATGTTGGCCAGGCTGGTCTTGAACCCCTGACCTCAAGTGATCAGCCTACCTTGGCCTCCCAAAGCGTGAGCCACCACACCAGCCCCTCCCAAAACTCTTCCAAGTAACATATATTATCACCATTTTGTAGGTTATAGAGACTCAAAGATTAAAATTGCTCTGATCTACGGTCACAGAGCAAGTTGGCAGAGCTCAGACTCAGGTTGTAGTCTTTTGATTACTAGTGTTATCCCACACCATTCCAGGACATACCTCAGATCTGCCTGAGATGTGTTTTCCCTCCACTGACCTCAGATAAAACCGCTGTAACTTGTGAGCTTCAACATAACTCCACTATTCCATCTTGGCTTTAGCAAATCTAAAGACTTTCACCATTTGTATTTTATTTTAAAAATAAATTTTATTGTGGGCTGGGCACAGTGGCTCCCACCTTTAATCCCAGCACTTTGAGAGGCCAAGGCGGGTGGATCATTTGAGGCCAGGAGTTTGAGACATGTCTGGCCAACATGGTGTAACCCTGTCTCCACTAAAAAAGAAAATACAAAAATTAGCCAGGCATGGTGGTGCACACCTGTAATCCCAGCTATTTGGGAATCTGAGGCAGAAAAATTGCTTGAACCTGGGAGGTAGAGGTTGCAGTGAGCTGAGATCATACCACTGCATTCTAGCCTGGGTAACAGAATAAGACTTTGTCTCAAATATGTGTGTATATATATATATATATATATAGTATTGTGTATATTTGCGATTTACAATGTGATGCTCATTTTTAGTTCCAACTTTTTAATGAAAGGGCTAAGCAAAGGTAGATAACTTCTGCAAGGTTTTTCTGATTTCACTCTGAGTGATGCTAAAGAAAATTAAATACTCATCTGCTTATTTCATTATTGGAATTTAAGTGGTAGATTTAGTATACATTTAGGTTATTTAGATTTAGGTAATTCTAAAATTCTTTCCCAGCTGTATGATTCTTACTAGCATTTTTCATCGTTTTGTTCCCATATAGGATGGAGTGAACAAAAACATTTAAAGAATGACAAATATTTTCATGTGGGTTATTTGGAGGGAAAACATGCTACAAATTCCTTAATCCAATTAAAATCACACTTGTTAGGGAAAGTCATGTGGGCTGATTATTGTATAATAGTAGTTTTTATTTCAGTTCATTATGTATTAGCTTGGTAGCATATGTTTAAATGCCACCTCTTAAAATTCTGTATATGCTTTGAATTTAAGGCTATCAGCTCATATACTTTGTTAGGGTCCTCTTTTAGTTTCCTGGCAATTAGCTGCAATGTAATTCATGTGATGTTTTTCATGGAATAGGGATTTTAGGAGCAGTAATCAGGGATGGGGTGGAGGTGAATCCCCAGGCCTATATTTTCTGCTTACCATTCACAATAATCACTATAGCAAGGTAAGGTCTTCTAGATGTTTTTGCTCACTTTTCTTGAAAGCTGTATCTGCCTGGAGTCTCCGTGAACAGCACTCATACTAGCCAATTTGGATACTTGAAGGCATAAGTCATTTCATATGTTTGGTGGGAGAAGTATGTTGTTAGGGTCTGGTGAGTTAATGCAAGGCCGGCCACACCCAAGAAACTGGTTCATAAACTGGAATTCCAAGGCATACATGTAAAATTGATCATATACATAGACAAAGCCAAGATTGAACACATGTGTACGTGGGTAATGCTGCTCAGGAGATTCGGTTCTAGATGAGAAGGTTGTTTGGTAAAATTCAAGCAAAAAGTTTGATTAATCCTGTTCTCTCTAGAGATGATTCTGTCTTTTCAAACCTTCATTCACAACACCCTTCTAGACAGTGCTGAAAAACCGTAGCAGCTACTCTACCAACTCTGTTTTGGAGACTTTGAGGAAACTGCCTTAGTTTGCATTCAGTTTTTATCACCTTCACTGATTTTAACAGAACTGTCACAACCTGCTAAAGCTATTTACCACATAAATGTTAAATTATTTCTTGTTTCTGTGAAGGGTATTACCTAATCATGATCAGCAGGCTGGCTCTCTTTTATTCCCAGTCCATACGATTGAAAGACATCTTAATGCAAAGCCCTTCAACTCTCTATTAACCTGCAATCTGCAAAGGTGGATGCTTTAACACTTCTAGAGTTTGTCCTAGAATTAGGAGATTCTTCCTACTCGAGGACCTGAACTTTCTATTCCTGAGTCTACCTTTATTCTTTTCTGAGACTTTTCTAAGTGGTAGTCTAGGGAGATTAGCAATAAAGTGAACCACAAGCCATCTGTTTTAAAGGTCAGTCTGATCATTATTAAATAATCAGACACTACTAGGATAGATAGTGTTAATCTTCTCTTATTAGGTAGTCCTGGGTTATATTTGGGTTGTGGCAGGATAATACATCGTTTTTCACTAGCTTAGCTCCTACTTATGTTTTGAATTGTGTGCTCAGAGGTGACTTCCTCCAGGAAGGCTTTCTTGACTTCTGCCCACCATCCCCACTTTGCTGCCAAAGCACTTTGGCTTATTGCTATCATAGAACAAATACTGTACAGTATAACTGTACTTGCCTGTGAACTCCAAGAAGGCCATTCTCTAGTCCATTTTAAAATTCTCTAGTCCATTTAAAAATTTTTATTTATTTTTATTTTTTATTTTTACTATTTATTTTTGACACTGAGTCTCACTCTGTCACCCAGGCTGGAGTGCAGTGGCGTGATCTCAGCTCACTGCAACCTCCACCTCCTGGGTTCAAGAGATGCTCATGCCTCAGCCTCCCAAGTAGCTGGGATTACAGGCACCCACCACCATGCATGGCTAATTTTTTTTTGTATTTTTTAGTAGAGACAAGGTTTCACCATGTTTGCCAGGCTGGTCTTGAACTCCTGACCTCAAGTGATCCACCCATCTAAGCCTCCCAAAGTGCTGGGATTATAGGTGTGAGCCACTGTGCCCAGCCTAGCCCATTTTTTAAAAAACAGCTTTTGGGATACAATTCACATACTATACAATCCAGTCATTTAAGGGGTACAATTTAGTGAGTTTTAGTATGTTCACAGAGTTGTACAGCTATAACAATCAACTTTAGAACATTTTATCACCCCCAGAAAGAAACTCAATACCCATTCACACTCACTTCCCGCTGCCCCCTCACTCCCAATCTCCAGACCTAGGCAACTACCAATCCACTTTCTGTCTCTATGGATTTTCCTGTTCTGGACATTGTGTATAAATAAAAGTGTGTGTAATCTTTTGTGACTCTCTAACATAGCATAATGTTTTCAAGATTAATTTGTGCTGTAGTGTGAATCAGTACTTCATTGCTTTTTATCACTGAATAATATGTCATTGTATGTATACCACATATATTTGTTGTTTCATCACTTAATGGACATTTGGATTATTTTCACTTTCTGACTGTCATGAATAATGCTACTATGAAGTTTTTCTTCATAGTTTTTAAAGTTTTTCTGTGGGCATATATTTTCAGTTCTATTGGATATATACCTACGAATAGAATTGCTGGGTCATATGATAACTCCGTGTTCAACTTTTTGAAGAACTGCCAGGTTGTTTTTATAGTGGCGGTTCCACTTTACAATCCCACCATCAATATTTGAATGTTCCAGTTTTCCCACATCTTTACCAAAATTTGTTATTGTCTGACTTTTTAGCTATAGCCATCCTAGTGGGTACAAAGTGGGTCCTGTCCATTTTTGAATCCTTAGCATAGGGCTTACTGTGGTGTTTATAAATGTTGATTGACTGTCCAAATTCATTTCACCATCCTATTCTTCTTACTGCCCTCCACACTGGGAAGGTGTGTGCTATCATGACAAGCATAGACTGGAACCTTGAACTTTGAACACTTCCTCTAGGGCTTAATAACCATGTGATCTGGAGCATGTTCCTTAACTTCTCTGAGCTTCAGTTTCATTATCTGCAAAATAAAGATAATGGTATTTCTCTGATAGAGCTGCTAGCAAGATTGAATGTGATAATGTCAATGGAACACCTAGCACAGTACATGATCCAGAACCTTCAGTAAGTGGGCATTATTGTTATTCTCTTGGATAACTTGGGTTGCAACTTGCTCTACTCCCTTGCCTCAAGAAGAAGAGACAATAGTTGGTTTCAGGGGATGTGCTTAGTTGTACTGCTTGTGGTATGCTGGGTCAGCTCCCTTTGTTTCAAGAAAACTCTGCAATCGCCTCACAGGATCTGTTAACCCCTCTTCGACTTTTGAGCAATACTCCAAGATAACTACTGAGGCTGGATGAGAAGGCTGATTGTCACCTGTGATTCTGCTTCTTCCTTGTGCATTTTTGACCCATTTTACAGATTTAGATGCTTCTAATAACTCATTATGAAAATTATATTCTTTTTTTTTTTTTTTTTTTTTTTTGAGACAGAGTTTCGCTCTTGTTACCCAGGCTGGAGTGCAATGGCATGATCTCGGCTCACCGCAACCTCTGCCTCCTGGGTTCAGGCAATTCTCCTGCCTCAGCCTCCTGAGTAGCTGGGATTACAGGCACGCGCCACCATGCCCAGCTAAATTTTGTATTTTTAGTAGAGACGGGGTTTCACCATGTTGACCAGGATGGTCTTGATCTCTTGACCTCGTGATCCACCCACCTCGGCCTCCCAAAGTGTTGGGATTACAGGCGTGAGCCACTGCGCCCGGCTGAAAATTATATTCTTTTCAGAGCAACCGATTTTTAAAACTTTAATCAAGACAGCTTTCTTGTTGTAAAAGACTTCGATAATGAGGATCCCAGGTTGGCACAGGCTGATTTGGGCAACTGAGAAAAGTCTTTCTGACCTTTGTCAGAGAAGTAGCTTAGCTGAGTTCATTCTTGTTGCCGTCTTGCTTTTGAACCTCTTGGTTAATGTATAAAAGCAGAGGAACTGCTTTCATCTGAGGCACACAGTGGCAAAGTTCCCATGGCAGGAAGTGTTTGTTCTTACAAATCTCATGCTTGACGGTCACAGGGGAGACCTCCGTATTTTGTTTTGCTTGTCTGGGCTCTATCATCATTTCATGATTGTTTCAGTGTTTTTGCCTGATGAGAGCTAACTGTCTGAGAGAAAAGACTGTGATGCACTTGCTCTTAGGGACCTTCTTAGCCCGAGTCTAACTGTCCAGTTTTGGCTCCTGCTTCTCCCCTTTGCAAATCCTTTGGTACTACAACCAGGCTAGTAGTCTTTTAACAAGTGTTCCCTGACTTAATAATCCCTGTTTCTGTTAACAGAAAAAAATATGATAGAAACCAAAACAAAGAGTTGATGACTTCTGAGATTGGGAGGGAGGGATGGAGGCAGGTGAGAAACAACTTACTGAAGGGAAACAGATTTTTACATGGGAGGGCAGTAGGGAGTATTGAATGAGAAGAGTGAAGTCAGATAATGGATCTGAGAACTTGGGACTTGATGTGATTTAGAATAGGGAAAGGGGAAAAGGTGATGAAAAGTAGTATTTTAGGACTATTTTTTTCTTAATAAGATTAACCCTAAGCACAGATTTAAGTCATATACGAGTAGAGGCAAGAATTATCCAGGCCCAGTTATAGTAATGCACGTGTCAACTGAAGTTCTGGTTGTTGGCAGTGAGAATTGTGCAGAACATTTTCATTTGAGAAAAGTCAGGGGAATTTGTAACAGCTCACAGGTTGGAGGTAAATGAGCACAGTCAAAGATGATTCCAATGGTTTGAATCAAAAGAAAAGCCATTAATACCTGTGAAGGCAAAGGATAAAGAAACCTGTTGGTTGAAGATAGAAGCTGGGCAAGATGAGTTCCTTTTGGGATTAGTTAGGCTTCCTGTGATGGGGAAATATCCAAATTGCAATGTTTATTGGCAGTTGGAAATAACGGCATGGTTGAAAGGTTGGGTTCAGAGTATAGACTTGGGAGTCATTACCATTGTTTTAGGAGCAAGTAGATGGAAAGAAAAGAGCCCCAAGGATTGAGGGCAGAAATCCTCCAGTGTAGGGGTATGAAAAAAAGAACCAGCTAAACAAAACAAGCAAGAGCTGAATGATGGAAAGGCTTGAGGCCAGTGAGATGAATGCTATACTCTGGAAGCCAAGGTCAGGGCTGTGGGAAGGAAGGAGAGGTCAACAATGAGGGACTGCCGGCAGATCAGGGTAAAAACTTAGGAGAAAGAAGCCTTTGGGTTTAGCAAGAGGGAGGACCCTAACATTTGTGTATAATTCCAGTGAGAGAGGAAATCTTTAACTAAGCAAGATGGTTATCTGAGAAGAGTCACACCTTCCATCAAGCATCCCTTTAGAGATGCTGTCGTTCAGAATCCCTGCTGTGCTGAATCACAGCCTGTCAGATCTACTCAAGAACAATCCATTTCCCTAATTTAATTATCATATGACTATTCTTTTTTTTTTCCAATTAAATTTTACACCTTGTCCACTCCAGCTTAGAGAGGGCTTGTCACTATTGTTATTAAACAACATAGGTCACAACCAGTAAAACCTTTTTCTATTCCAACACATTTTCTGATGAAAATTAAATTTATACCAAACAATAAATTTGGTTCTCTGTTGTCAAACTTAACAACAAGAAACTCTTCGTTACATTGTGCTGTTTCATTTCCTCTCAAGATAAGATTTATTCTATATATTGCTCTTGTGCTTGCTCATTCATTCATTTTTTTGGAGAGATAGGAGCTTGTTCTGTTGCCTAGGCTTCAGTACAGTAGCACAATCATTGCTCACTGTAACCCTGAAATACTGGGCTTCAGTGGTCTCTTGCCTCAGTCTCCTCAGTAGCTGGGACCTGTTCAGGTGTGTGCCATCATGTTCAGCTAATTTTGAAAAAAACTTTTGTAGAGATGAGGTCTCCCTCTTTTGTCCTGGCTGATTTCAAACTTCTGACCTCAAGCAGTCCTCCTGCCTCGGCCTCCCAAATTGCTAGGATTAAAGGCATGAGCCACTGCAACTGGAATTATATTTCTTATTTTTGTTTTTTTCTAGAATTTATCTTAGATTAAGATTGAGACTAGGTGTCTTACTCTTTATGTTGCTATAAGAAAATACTAAAGAATGGGTAATTTATAAGAAAAAAATTATTTCTTACAGTTCTGGAGCCTGGAAGTCCAAGGCCAAGGGGCCACATCTGGTGAGGGCATTCTTCCTGGTGGGACTCTGCAAAGTCCTGAGGTGATACAGGGCATCACCTGCTGATGGGGCTCGTGAGAGCTGGCTGGACTGGCTTTTATAAGAGACCCACTATCCTGGTAAATAACTCACTCCCTCCATAACCAATTAATCCATACGTCCATGAAGACAAAGATGGATGGCATTTGTGTGAGTTATACAGGCCCCAGTTTTTCAGTTTCTAATATTTTATTCCTCGTATGTTATTATTTATTTATTTTTATTTTTACCTTTTCCATTTCCCTTTTCAGGAATATGTCATTATTTATTAGTTTAACAAAATGTAGTGGGAAAGAGGAAGGTACCTGCTATTTATTAGGAAATAAGTCAGATAGACTACTTGAGAAAGACACTGAAGCCAATAAAGAGAAACACTTAGAATGCCCAGTATGATAATGACTATACTATCTTCTATACTATATAGAGTAGTATGTATATAGTGTGTGCATATACACACATAAACTATATACTGTTTTTTTTCATTTTAGGTATGAATGATTATAGTTCAAATGAATAAAATGCGACTAATTTGCAAAGTTTTTTTAAAAAAGGTACAACTGACCTTAATGAAAACACATTCCTCAAGTTTTTGAGAATCAAATCTCAGTAAAGAAAATCTTTTGAGAAGATCAAATACAGCCTCTCAGTAAAGGGCAGAAACACAAATAGAATACAGTTAGACAACAGAAAGTTGAGAGGTTGACCTTGTCATGTGAGTTATTTACAGATAAACATACCTTATTATGCTTCTCTCTTTTTTTTTGAGACAGAGTTTTGCTCTTGTTACCCAGGCTGGAATGCAATGGCACAATCTTGGCTCACCGCAACCTCCGCCTCCTGAGTTCAGGCAATTCTCCTGCCTCAGCCTCCTGAGTAGCTGGGATTACAGGCATGCGCCACCATGCCCAGCTAATTTTTTTGTATTTTTAGTAGAGATGGGGTTTCGCCATGTTGACCAGGATGGTCTCGATCTCTTGACCTCGTGATCCACCCACCTCAGCCTCCCAGAGTGCTGGGATTACAGGCTTGAGCTACCACGCCCGGCACCTTATTATGCTTCTAAGTTAAAATCGAAACTAAAAAAACTGGGTCTTCTTACTGCCCAGTTCAGCTATGATAATTTCTTTATTGATTGATGAATTTTGTGGATATTTATACCTTGACTTACCTCCCCTGGGCCTGTACGGTACACAATACAAATTTGCTTAAGAAACCCTTTCACCCTACCCTACAAGAACTTACAAATTTCTAGGCAAGGTAAAACATATATACAAATGAAATGCAGTATAATGACTACCAAGTATAGAAGTATGTGCAGGAATTAGAACCAAAATATTAATAACAAGTGTGGTATGGATGTCCAACAAATCAGATCAGATGCCAGCCCTGAAAAACTGACCTGGCTGTCCTAATGCACAAGAGTGGAATATCGGTACCAGTTACATATGATGTGCTTTAGAATTGCGTATTTGTATAATTTAGTAATTGATTCCACTAAATAATCATGTATAGGTAATGGGCTAATCTGTCATTAGTTTTTTCTAATCTGTCATTAGAAACATTGAATAAAATAATGTTTCTAACGTGAATTCTCTGTAGAAGCTTTTTAAGCAGAAGTTTAGTTAAGCAATGGGTTTAGAAAAATCCACATGAAAAGCCTTTAATAAATCAATGAATTCACCATCTCCCTTTCCCTTCAGTATGTGATTCCAATGTCCGTGTCCTCACCATGAATGGGAAATGAAGGTGTGTGTTAAGTATTAAAGTATAGCAGGAGGAGGATCTTAGGGATACTGCCCTAACCTGGGCCAACCTGCTCCTTTAGTTCTTCTGCCCGCAAATGTTTTCCTTCATACTAGAAGAAATTGTCTATTTTATTTTCTTCATTACCTAAAACTCTCAAAGATTTGTTTTAACAAGCATTGTCTTAAAAAACAAAACCAGAAAATCATAGTGCAGAGTTTCCCTAAATGTGATTGAAGGACCACCTAAATGAGATTTCCTGTGAGGAAGGCCCTGGAAATATCTTCCAACAAGTGCCTCAGGAAAGCCTAATATACATTCAAGTTTCAGTATTAATGATGAAATTATTTTCTTTCCAATATGTAGCCAACATGTGTTACAATTTAATAAACTAACTTTTCATTTGTTTGTTTGAGGGGAGTTAGGCAGTTGTGTACTTGGGACATTTTTGGTGGGTTTAAGGCCTTGATGCATTAAATACCTGTTTTGCTTTTGTTTCTATGAAATACTTACTTTGAATTTCCAGCTGACTGAAATGCAAATACGGTTTAGAACCCTAGCTGGTTTAAGTTGAGTGCTGGTGCTGAAATAAGGACTTTATCTTGCCTGCCTGCTTTGCATTTGTGGCCAGTGGAACTTCACTTGAAGCTATGGTTCTTCTATTTTCCCACTTTTTTTCTGGTTTCCTGTGAAATCAAAGCTTTCCCTTACGGATATACATAAACACTCATGCAATTTCAACTTCTCTTCTCCCACCAACTTTTCCTGATCTTACAAATCTATTCAAAATATTTTCGTCTTTGTCCTTTACTCTCTTCTTTCTTCCTCCTATAAATAAATATCTTGAGTAACAAGGTCGTAGAAAGGGAGTGATCCCAGAAGTCAGTTGAACTGAATGTTGGGTTCAACTCTCTTGGAAAATCCTTCAGAACTTCAGTCATCACAGCTAGGCAAACTCTAGAGATCCCTCCAGTTCAAACCTTTCTCTAAGATGAATTTATATTTAACAAGACTAACTACTTTCAATGCCTCCTCACTCCTTAGGGCCTGGGTTTTATTTCTGCCACCCAGCTGTGTATTATACTATAGAAGTTTATAAATTATTAGCTAATTTTAAAATTCAGTAGGTTTTTTCTTCATCCATAGTCACTCAACACTGGAGAACTAGTTTTCTTCCTTAGATTCTTTGATACTACCAATACCAGTTGTCAGCCTTAACATTCTTTTTCTTTCTTTCATGTTTAAACATTTTAAAATAGAGTTGTCAGACATACACAGAAGTAGAGATTAACACTGATATACCGTAATCAACCATCCTCAGAAACTGGTAACATTTCACCAGTCTCTTAATATTATTTTTTAAAGAAAAAATCATTTTGTTGTTGTAAAGTAGTAAGTACATACTCATTCGAGAGGATTTAAGCAATAGAGGAAAGAAGAAAAATGTATGATTTTCCTTAAGTAAATCACCCCAATTCCAACACCCAGAAATAATCATCACTATTATTATTAGGTCTGCACCTTTCTAGGCATGTATACAGATGAAATGCTGGAGAGCTGGATAGCTAGCCAGATGTATTTTAATAAATTTGATCATATATGGTACTTGTAAATAAAAAGTATTAAATTTACCTCTACTAGAACTTTAATAGACCAAAAAGAAACTGAAATGAACCTGAAGAAATTGCTGATTTTCAAATAAATATTTTCCCACACAGCCAGGTTACTTAAATGAGACCTGAAAATCTTGTATGAAAAGAGAATGTGAAAACCACAAAAAGGCTGGAGTCATTCTTTTGTTAAAAAGTAAAAACCATGAAACCCTGTCTCTACTAAAAATACAAAAATTAGCTGGGCATGGTGGTGCGTGCCTGTAGTCCCAGCTACTTGGGAGGCTAAGGCAGGAGAATTGCTTGAGCCCAGGAGGTGGAGGTTGTGGTGAGCCAAGATCGCACCATTGCTCTCCAGCCTGGGTAATAAGAGTGAAACTCTGTCTCAAAAAAAAAAAAAAAAAGTAAAAACTATTTTCTCTTAATTTTGCTGTAACACTAAAACTGCTCCAAAAAAATAAATTTTATTTAAAAATTATTTTTGACAGTCTTAATGGCCATATTAATGGACTCACTACTATAAAATTTGAAGATATTAGCATTTCACATTTCTTCTGCCTTCCTTTGCCCTCATCTTCTGATTTTTGTCAGTTACATTATTGTAATTTGTGGAGACAGTGTAACATAGTGGCTCTTGGAACCTGGGCTCAGAAAACAGGCTGCCAGGCTAGCTATGTGAATTTAGGCACGTTACTTAACTACTATGTCTTAGTTTTCTTCATCTGTAAAGTAAGAATAGAGTTGTTGGGTAATGTAAATAAGTTAGTTGATCTAAATAATCTAATATATAATAAATGTTCAGTAACATTGTTTATAATTCTATCTTTATGGAATTCATAGTATTTACATTCTATTCTATAGTCAATATTCTTTCTACATTTAGAATTCAAGATATTTTCATCCTTGAAATAAATCTGTTCACCACCAATCAGTATTTTTGCAAAGAGTTTTCCATTCCAAAATTTCTTTTGATTAATCTCTGTATTGACTAGACTTTATAATGCTTTTTTTCAAGAAGGCTAATGGATGAACATCCTTTCTTCTATTTTTGGGAAGGTTATTTCTGTGGCCTTTGTATTTGAACAAGCTCTTAGGTATAATATTCCTGAGTTATGCTTTGTTTCTTGTAAAACTTTGTGTTAGTCCATTTGGCATTTAATGCTGCTTTAGAGAAGTCTGATTTAGCCTACATTTTTCTATCCTGTATAATTTGTTTTCTTTTTTTTTTAGCTTACATTTTAAAAATTTATATTCAGTAAATTCACTTCCTTTGGTTCACAGTTTTCTTCATTTTAACTCATGCATAGAATCATGTAAGTAACACCACAGTTAAGATACAAATCTTCCCATCCCCCTCCAAAATTCTCTTGTGCTGCACTTTGTATTGAACCCCCCTCCATCCTCCAACTCCAGGAAACCTCTGACATGTTGTCTATCTTTATAGTTTAGCTTTCCTTAGAATTTCATAAATGAATTTTATAGTACATATTTTTTGGGGTCTGGCTTATTTCACTTAACAGAAATACGTTTGAGATTCATCCATGTTGTATCAGTAGCCCCTCTATTGCTGAGTAGTAGTTCACTGAATGGATATGCCACTGTTTGTTTATCCATTTATCAGTCAAAGAACATTTCAGTTGTTTATTATTTTGGGTGATTATTAATAAAGTCACTATAAACATTTATGTACAGATTTTGGTATGAATATAAGTATTTCTTTATCTGGGATTAATATTAAGGGTAAAATTGCTAGGTCATATGCTAAGTATTTGGGATTTTAATAGGAATTGTATTGATTAATTTCAGAAAGTTGATAATGATATTAAGTCTTCCAAACAATGAACATGGTATCACTTACCATTTATTTAGGTTTTCTTCAATTTCTTTAATTTGATGTTTCTGCATAGATGCATAAGAATTTTTTCTTATTCTTTCAGTTCATCAATTTAACCAAGATTTGTCTTGCTATTGATTGTTATGCATCAGATTTTCTTACAATTTTGTTTTCTCAATCTGTCTATAAAGTCAGTAGGAAATTATTTTTTGTTATGTATTTGAATATTTACTTTTTCTTCTGTTGAATTCTGTACTTTAGAAAGACCAATTACCCTTATATAGAATCATCTTTGCCCTCCTTATTATTATTATTTTATTGCTTTAAACTTTGTCATTTTCATGTGAACACTTCAGCTTTTCTTCTATATCTGGAAATCATTGTTTGGCTCTGAATACTCTGTTTCTAGCTGTTTGATTTATTTTTTAGTGTGCTAATGATGCTTTGGTTCTCAGTTTGTTGCATTGGTTCTACATTCTCCCATTCCATTTTATTCTCTTATTATTTTATGAATACATGTTTTTAACTCAAAATATTTCTGGAGAATTTCCTTTTCTTTTTTCAGTTACCTTTTGTTGTTCTTGGTTCTTTTTTGTCTTCTGTGTCTTTTTTGCTTTGCTGTCTTTCCCCTCACAGTCTATTTGTAAAGTTTTCCAGTGATTTATTTTCATTAAATGAATATTAGGGCACCTCTAGTCAAACTCCATACTTGCTCTGATATAGCTTGGGTGCTCGGCTTTCTCTTTCCTAAAGTATCTTTTAGCTAGTTTGTTTTTTCTCACTGAGCTATAGTTTGAGGGCTGATAATTGCAATTTATAGACCTTTTTTTCTGTAGCCTGAGGACATGGAGAGTGAAGGAAAGAATTCAGCTAAAGCAGGTTATACCTGAGTTGTATTTTCACCTTTAAAGTAACGTTCAATATTCATACCAAGATTCATTCCACCTTATAGGTTGCATCTCATTCCCATTAAGGCATTTGTATCTGTTTACTGGTGTATGGAGTTTCCATCATCACAATCTATCCTATTGTTCTATTCACCACCCGGAGAAAAAAAATTAGAATTCTTAGTCCATTTGCTTCTCCTAGATGTATCATCACCTAAAAAAGTGTTTGGTGTATAACAGATACTTCAGAATCCTGTGAGGATTCTCAGGCTCTTTTACACCCCCAGTGCACCTGGGGGAAGAGGCCATGTGGGGTTAGGAACCCTGCCATATTGTAGATGCCACTCTGCTCCCAACCCTTACCTGAGCCACAGCATTCTGCAATTTAGAACATTTGTTTGTAGCCCTTCCTTATTTGGTTGCTTCTGTGAAGTTTTGTGGGCAGTTTTTCTTTTGACCATTTATTTTTCTTTTTTCTGTATTTGCAGCCGCTACCAATACCAGAGTAGAAGCTTCTTTCTGCAGCTTTCTGACTTGCTTCTTTATGTTTGTCCCTGGATTCTCTTTCTATTTCCTCATCATGGGTGTTCCCTGAGGGGCTGCCTGCCTGTGAACATAAAAATGGCGGTTCACAAGCCAAGGAAAGAGACTGCAAACAGATCCTTCAGCCTTCAGAAGGAACCAACCCTACCAACACCTTGATTTTAGACTTCTGGCATTGGCATCTGGAACTGTGAGACAACAAATTTCTGTTACTTTTGTTAAACATAATTTTTTTCCCCAATATTTGAAGCTCCTACCAGGCAGCTTCCTTCTGCACCTTTCTGGCTGTTGCTTCTTTAAGTTTGTCTCAGCTGTTCTTCCTGATTCCTAAACATGGGTGTCCCCTGAATGCTGCCCTTTGCCATGTCTCCTCCTATACAGGTTCTCACAGAGATTTAGTCTGCTCCCATGTTAATGATTGTCTCTCTTTATAGGTAACCCTGGCCTTAACGCTGGGCTCTGATTCTGGATTTTGCTTTAAGTTGAGTGAACATCTTCACTTGGTGTATTAGTTTGATAGGACTGCTGTAATAAAGTGCCATAAACTGGGTAGTTTAAGCAACAGATATTTATTACCTCATAGTTCTGAAGATGAGAAATCTGAAATCCAAGTGCTGGTAGGGTTGGTTCTCTCTGAGGGCTGTGGGGAAAGGATCTGTTCCAGGTGTCTCCCCTTGGCTTATAGGTGGGTGTGCTTCCTGTGTGCATGTCTATGTCCGAACTTCCCCTTTTTATAAGGACCCCAGTCGTTGTGGATTAGGGACCACCCTAATGACTTCATTATAACTTGATTACTTCTGGAAAGACTCTTTCTCCAAATAAGGTCATATCCTGAAGAACTGGAGGTTCGAACTTCAACATATAAATGTTGGAAAGACACAATTCAATCCATCACACGTGGTTATTTACTCATACCACATATATTTTCTGCCACATGCCAGGCATTGGTCTAGGCCCTGGGAATACAGACATGATGAGGCTCAATCTCTTTCCTCTTAATGAGTAGAAAAGATAAGAATTAATAAACAGACATTTGTGATACTATATACAGGAAGTGCTCTCACAGATGAGAGATTCTTTTGAGGACATCTTAGTGGCACACCTAGCCCTGACTGGCTGAGTAAAGAATGACATCTCAGAGGAAGTGAGACTTATGCTGGATCCTTCCTGGTAGGATGCAATACTGGCTTATGCTGGATCCTTCCCAGTAGGATGCAATACTGTGTAATTGCTCTCCCTGTTTTTAAACCACACCCTTAGTTACCCAGCCCTGGACTCCACCACCCAGTCAATCTTTGCAAAGCACCACTTTGATTAAGACATTTCTCAGTCGAGAAACCTGTAATGACTCCTCATGGTCAACAGAACTAACTCTAAAAAAATTGTTTAGCCTGGCTGGCTTTTGGTTCCTCCACAATCAGCTGCCACAGCTGTATCTACTTTTCCTGTCTTGATCTTCCTATTGTTTCCATCCTTAGTCCTGTACATTGCCAAGTTGTTGTAATAAACATTTTGGAAACGTATCTGCAACTTTTTATAATTTCAGGAAGCCAGGATTTTTGTTTTGTTTCCTATTGTATCATCACCTAAAATAGTGTTTGGCTTATAACAGATACTTAAGAATATTAGTTGAATAAGCAAATGAATTTTCTCTACTTGCAATGCAGGCCTCTCCTTTCTCCTGGCTGTGCACATTTTTGCCCTATTGAAATTTTATTCTCAAGGCTTAGCTCCTGTATCTTCTCCTCCATTATGCCTTTCTTCTAGGTCACATGTGGATAAACAGATATGACTCTTCATTCCTAAAGACTTTTGCAGTCTCTGTGAACTGTTTGAATGCCCCTGCATTCTACTTTGCATGGTAGAAATCTGAGTAGGTGTCTTTACCTACCAGGTTTGGTTGTTTGAATTTAGGAGCCATATTTTAAAAATAATATATCCTGCTTAGCACTTTCTTGCACAATAATAGATGCTTAAAAGTTACTTTGTGTTTGAAGAGAGTATGAATGAGAGGAGTATTTTGTATTTGTTTCAAAAAAGTGGGGAGGAAGACCTAAGAAATGGAACATTTGGTCTGTCCCTCTTGCCTTCCCTTATTTTTCTGAGTTTACAACATTTTTAATTTCATTCAGCATATATTTGTTAAGCACCTGTGCTATTCAAGACTAGGACTCTTCAAGTCCTGGGACTTAGATTACAAACAGGAATTAAGCTGCTTGTGGGGTACTTATCACTTCTTCTGATAGAGAAATTCCTCCAGTGTGTCCCAGTAGTCGCTGTCATCTGTACAGTTTTTAGGATGCTTCGTCTTACTCAAATTTATTCATCCCAGAGTCTAGACTCTTTGCATATGTTGAGGCTGCCTGAGAGCAGGGCCCTTGTCTTTATCCTCCTATTCCCCACTGCCTTGCACTGAGCTTATACTTGATGGCGACTTCAGCGAGTCCTTTATTTTCCCTAAAGATTCTCTGACTCTTTTCTAAGTTTGCCCTGTTTCTCCAGTTATAGAATGCTGAGTCAAGACCAGAGACTTTGGAAGGATACTGATTGCTTTGCTTAGATTGAGAGACCCTCTGTTAGCGATAAAAGTAAAAATAAACGCAATAAGTAGCACAATGTTTAGCCCTCGTGCTAAAGTTTTTACATGAATTTTATTTCCTAGTGGGGCCTGTTGCTGTATCATTGGCTTCTATGACTCCTTCATTTCTTACAAGTTGTCATATTAACATGTTGAGGTTGTTAAGTGAACATCTAGTTTGTTTGCCTCTACTCAAACTCAAGAATCTTGATTACACTGGAGAGCTTGTGCCAAACAGAAATGCAGTCTGAATTAGTCTGGTGGGTCATGCACATATGTTATCTTTTCTAAAGGCATCTATTCTTAATAAATTCCCTTATGAAGGGAAAATGAGGAAGTGAAAATTGAGATGAAGTAATGGAGTAGTAGAGAGTGGAAAGAATGGTAAAGATACTTGTTTGGAGGTTCTAATTTACATGGAAATGACTACTCTTAAACCTGATTGAGAGACAGACATGAGATAATTCATATAGAAAAAGTGGTAATATGTTCTATTATGTCATTGTTATTGGAGGATGGGAAACATCGATTTTATTTAAATATGTTGTATATCCATCAGAACAACATGAGTCCATGGAATTGATATAACAACAATTATGAGTAGTAGCCCCACCCTATGCTCTCTGCATTTGCAGATTTATAGTGTGTTATCTGTATCAAAGAGACAGTGGCATGAGATAATTCTAAATAACAGATATATAAGTCACTATCAAGTCTTATATGGTGTTACAAAGTATGTTTAACTTATCAGGCATACTTAACATATTCACTCATTAATCATGCTTTGCTTAAATGAAAATCAAGATTAGTTTATCCTGAGCACGTATGAGCAGGAAAGGTAGAGATCACTTGGAGAGGCTCAGGCTGTCCGCTTCCGTTTATATTTGAAATGGCTCTGCACAGTAATCTCTTTGTTAGGGCTACAGCCAACATTGTCTCTCAACCTTCCTTCTTCTATGTGTGCTAACCACTCTTCTTCCTTATTTTGGGGTACTCCTTTCTCCCTGAAGTCATGTGCTTCCCCATGTGACTTGTGGAATGGAATGGGAGAGTAAATGCAATGTAGATGAACGAAGAAATCACTACAGTCTCAGGGTTTTCTTTTTCTTTCTTTTTTTTTTTTGAAACGGCGTCTTACTCTGTCACCAGGCTGGAGTGCAGTGGTGCAATCTCAGCTCACTGCGCCTCCACCTCCCAGGTTCAAGCGATTCTCCTGCCTCAGCCTCCTGAGTAGCTAGAACTACAGGCACACGTCACCATGCCCAGCTAATTTTTGTATTTTTAGTAGAGATGGGGTTTCACCATGTTGGTCGGGATGGTCTCGATCTCTTGACCTTGTGATCCGCCTGCCTTGGCCGCCTAAAGTCCTGGGATTACAGACGTGAGTCACCGCGCCTGGCCAAGTCCCAGTTTTTTTTTTTTTTTTCAATGCTTCATTTAAATGTTGGCATGTGATACAGTTCTTGGAAGGGGTATTTAAGGACCTCTGGAGGAGCATCGAAAAGGATTTTGAAGCATCTAAAAAGAGACACATGAAAAAATTCTCTTTTACTGCTCTAAATAAAGGTATATGAGAATGTGCTATTTGAAATGGTTGCTGCTATCTTTTTCCATGAAAATGACAAAAGAGAATTTGCCAACTCAGGATAACTGACCTACCTTTGGACTTCTTGTACTATGAGAAAATATATCCCCTTATTGGTTAAGCCATTTTGAGTTTTCTGTTACTTGCAGATGAAAGCACCTTCCTTGATTCTGTAACATTTCCATTGAAAAAGTAGAAAGCTAGGTGTTTAGTGTCTTAGACATTTCTCCATCGGTTTTGTTTGCCGAAATTATAAGGCTTATAGTCTAATTTTCTGTGATTTACTGAGACCTAAGATAGAGTAATGATTTTGTCTTTCACAGATACTTAGGAACTTCAAGCAGTCATCCCTGACATAAGAGGTTAGTTTACAACCTGGATATATGTGCTAATTCAAAGATCTGTCCGCATATTTCACATCTCTCGTAAGTTCTTTTGAAATCCCAGGTAAATATTTTCCAGCATTGATTGCACCTCCTGTTCCTGCCCTTCTTGACCCAGATGCCTTATCTTTCCCTAGTGACTTTCTCTTACTGAATCCTTTGTCACGTATTTTATGCCTGTTGCTCATGTTGTCATGGGTGTCGTCATGTCTGAGAATGATTTATGAAGCATTAAGAAAAAATTCTCAAACCTTACCCATCAGAATTTTTCCAAACATCAACTGAATCCAAATCTCTCTCTGGGTGATTCTGATTTTCAACCAGGTCTAAGAACCACTGACGTTTAAGGATATAAAAGAAAAATCGTACTGACTGAATCCCATACCTAAAGTAAATGGTTTCAGATCTCACTTGACAAACTCACAAGTCTGTATTAGAATCCTCCAGAGGGACAGAACCAATAGGATAGATGTATATATAAAAGACAGTCTGTTAGGGAGAATTGGCTCACACAATTACAAAGCAACATCTCACAAGAGGCCATCTGCAAGCTGAAGAAAGAGAGAGAAGCTAGTAGTGTGGCTTAGTCCAAGTTCAAAAGCTTCAAAACCCGGGAAGCCAACAGTGCAGCCCTCAGTCTGAGGCCAAAGACCTGAGGGGCCCTGAGAGGCCACTGGTGCAAGTTCCCAGAGTCCAAAGGCCAAAGAGCCTGGAATCTGACATTCAAGGACAGGAGGAGATGGAGCAAGCGTCCTGTAAGGAAGAAAGAGTGAACAGACTTAGCAAGCTGCTTATCCTTCCTTCTGCCTGCTTTGTTCTAGTTTCATTTTTTTTCTTCTTCTTTTTTTTTTTTTTTTTTGAGACAAGGTCTTGCTCTGTCACCCAGGCTAGAGTGCAGTGACGTGATCATGACTTACTGCAGCCTTGACCTCCCGGGCTCAAGCCGTCCTGCGTTAGCCTCCTGCGTAGCTGGAACCACATGTGTGTGCCACCATGCCTGGCTAATTTTTTGATTTTTATTGTAGAGATGGGGTCTCACTTTGTTGCCCATGCTGGTCTTGAACTCCTGGGCTCACGTGATCCCCTCACCTCGGCCTCCCAAAGCGTTGGGATTACGGGTGTGAGCTATCACACCCAGCACTCATTAGGGTTTTCTAGTTGTAAAATCCTGTTGACTGCAAGCAGATACATTAACATCTTCCTTTCTGATTTGGATGCCTTTTTATTTCTTTTTTGCGTAATTGCTGTGGCTAGATCCTCCAGTACAGACCCTATACCAAAATCTGAGATTCCTCTAGTCCAGGCCAGGCACAGTGTCTCATGCGTACAATCTGAGCTCTTCGGGAGGTCAAGGTGGGAGGATCACCGGAGCCCAGGAATTTGAGACCAGCCTGGGCAACACAATAAGACACCCGTCTCTACAAAAAATATAAAAAATTTGCTAGACATTGTGGCATATGCCTGTAGTCCCAGCTACTTGAGAGGCTATGGTGGGAGAATTGCCTTAGCCCAAGAGAGCAAGGCTGCAGTGAGTCGTGACATGCCACTGCACTCTAGCCAGGGTAATGAAACAAGATCATGTCTCAAAAATAAAAATAAAAATAAAAAAAAGTTTTAAAAGTTAGAATGCTTCATGGTGTAGTACAGTTGACCTTCATAACTGGGAGTTCCACATCCACCAGCAGTGGAGTGAAAATATGTATAATTGGCCCTCTGATTCCGTGGATACAGAACCCATTAATTTGGAGGGAAGACTTTACTATGTTGAATAGAAGTGGGGAGGGCTCAACAAAGAGGTCATTCAAACACACAGTGAGATGACTGCCACCTGCTCGCCAAGAGAAGAGACTTCAGAATGAGACCTTATCTTGCTGGCACCTCAATCTTGAACTTCCAGCCTCTAGAACTGTAAGAAATAAATTTCTATTTTTTAAAACAAAAAAACACAATAAGTGGTGAGAGTGGGGATCCTTATCTTGATCTTAGAGGAAAAACTTTCAACTTTTTACTGCTGAGTATTATGTTAGCTTTTTATATATGGCCTTTATTGTTTTGAGGTTTCTTCTAAACCAAATTCATTGAGTTTTTATTATAAAAGGATGTTGAATTTTGTCCAATGCTTTTACTGCATCTATTGGAATGATTATGCGGTTTTTGTCTTTCATTCTATGGAATATGGTGTATCACAGTTATTGATTTGCATTTGTTGAACCATCCTTGTATCCTAGGGATTAATCCTGCTTGATCATAGTGAATGATCCTTTTAATGTGCTGTTGAATTTGATTTGCTGGTATTTTCTTGAGGATTTTTGCCTCTATGTTCATCAAGGGTATTGCCCTGAAGTTTTCTTTCCTTGCAGTGTCCTTGTCTGACTTTAGTATCTGGGTAATGCTGACCTTATGAAATGAGTTCAGAAGTATTCCCTTCTCTTCAGTTTTTTGGAAGAGTTTGACAAGAATTACTATTAGTTATTCTTTAAATGTCTGGTGGAATTCAACAGTGAAGTTATCAGGTCATGGACTTTTATTTTATGGGAGGTTTTTGATTACTGACTTGATCTCCTTACCCACTGTTGGTCTGTTCAGATTTTCTCCAGCTTCATAATTCAATCTTGGAAGGTTCTCTGTTTCTAGGAGTGTATTCATTTATTCTGGGATATGTTAATGTATCTTTTTTTTCATAGTATTTCTTATGATCTTTTGGATTTCTGTGGTATCATTGCAATGTCTCTTCTTTCATTTCCAATTTTATTTATTAGTCTTTGCTTTTTTTCCTTTGTGCAGCTAAAGGTTTGTCAATTTTGTTGAGTTTTTCAGAAAACCAACTCTTAGTTTTATCTATCTTTTTGTTTTTCTAGTCTTTATTTCGTTTATTTCTACTCTGTATTTTCTTGTTTGTGTTTACTTTTTCTTTTTCTAGTTTCTTGAGATGTAATGTTGATTATTTATTTGAATTTTGTTTTTCTTTTCTATTATAGGTATTTAAACTTCCCTTTTAGAACTGCTTTCGTGACATTCCCTAAGTTTTGGTAAGTTGTGTTTTCATTTTCATTTGTCTCAATATTTTTAAATTTCTCTTTTGATTTCTTTTTTGACCATGAGTTGTTCAGGTGCATGTTGCTTACTTTCCATGTATTTGTGAATTTTCCAGTTTTCCTCCTGTTATTGATTTGTAGTTTCACATCATTGTGATAAGAAATAATGCTTGATATGATTTCAGATTTGCTAACACTTGTTTTGTGGCTTAATAAGTCACCTGTCATGGAGAATGTTCTGTGTACACTTCAGAAGAATGTGTATTCTGCTGTTGTTGGATAGAATGCTCTACACATGTCTTAGGTTCATTTAATCTAACATGTACTTCAAGTTCAATGTTTCCTTATTTATTTTATGTCATGATTTATGTGATGTTGAAAGTAGGATATTAAAGTGCTCAACCATTGTGTCATGTTCTGTCTCTCCTTTCAGATCTATTAATCTGCATTATTTGTGGTGCTGCTATGTTGGGTACATATGTATTTACAATATATTCTCTTGATGAATTGACCCCTTTGTCACTATATAATGATCTTATCTCTTATGATGGTTTTTGACTTAAAGTCTATTTGGTCTGACATAAGAAAATAATAATTTTTTTACAGTTTTATTTTTATTTCAAACTTTTACTCTTTGGGGTGGTAGAAAACTATTTTAGTCAATGTTAATCTCTGAGTACCTCCTCTCTACCCTCAGCAAGTTACAAGAAGCTTATGTAGTATCAGGGTAATTGGGAGGAGCAGACTCTTAATCCTCCATATTCCCTGTCTATGTTGCCATCCTCTGAGATATCCAGGGTCCCATCAGGTCTTTGGCCACTTGTGCTTGCAGATCTGAAGAGATATATGTTGTTTCTACTTTTATGACTTTCATTTTTTTAGATACAGTGAACCCCAAGTTCCTTTTCAAAAAATCAGTATTTCAGTATGTTTAGCTCTCTTATTCTTTAATTCTCTATTTTAAAGTTTAACTTCCTTGTAGTTCCAGTGAACAACCTTCTCCACCGGTTCTAATCAGTGGTTCATATCTGTTCCCCTGGCCCCCTTCCCTGACCTGACTCATCCAGGTCACCTGCTTCAGTCACCTGCTCCAGTCACCTTCTTTGACCCAGGTCACCCCTGGCTACCTGCTCTGACCCACCTGTAACCATCCTTCCCACCAAACCACCCACCCTGCCACTCCAGCTTGGACCCCTGCTCTCTTTAAAATAGCCAATTGGGATTTGTCTAGCTTGTGTGGTCTAACCCTAGCCAATAGGGGAACAAGACAGCAGTAGGGGCAACTCCCATCAGGCATAAGTACCCCTTTCCCTCCTTGTCCAGGTGTGCTCTTGCCATTGTTCCATCTGTGAGCTGCACCCTTCTGTAGAAGTAAGTTTGCTGAGAGGATTTATCTTTGAGTGCTATTTCTTTTGCAGCACTGAAATTTTACTTATAACAATTTTCTATGGTTCTTCTGTAACACTTCTGTAAACCCAGAAAATCTGAAAGATTTTCTGAAAATGGAATGAAAAAATTTCTCAGTTAATTTAGAAACTTTATTTGCCAAGGTTGAGGACATGCACCTGTTACACAACCTCAGGAAGTCCTGACAACATGTGCCCAAGGTAGTCAGGGCCCAGCTTGGTTTTAAACTTTTAGGAGAGACATGAGACATCAGTCAATATATTTAAGAAGTGCATTGGTTCCATCTGGAAAGGCGGGGACAACTGAAAGCAAAGGCAGGAAGACTCAAAGCTGGGAGAGCTTCCAGGTCACAGATAGGTGAGAGACAAAGGATTGCATTCTTTTGAGTTTCTGATTAACCTTTACAAAAGAGGCAATCAGGTATGCATTTATCTCAGTGAGCAGAGGATAACTTTGAATAGAATGGGAGGCAGGTTTGCCCTAAGCAGTTCCCAGCTGCTTTTTCCCTTTTAGTGATTTTGGGGGCCCAAGATATTTTCCTTTCACACTTCCATGCCTATTGGGGGTACTCAGAAGTCCTTATACTGCTCTTGCACTGGACTGGAACAAAAGAAACTTTCAATGACTACCCAAAGTCCCATTGACCACCCCTCCCAGCTCTGCCCAAGCAATAGGACCTGACCTCTCTTGCCCCCTATTATCCTACCTGGCACTTCAGGGCTTACCCTTTAAAATGCCAAGGAGAAACATAGGTTAACATACATATATATATATATGAACTATCAAAACAAAACACAAAATCATGTGTAGTCAGTGGCATGGACATGTATTTTTTTATTCTGTAATGCATGTGTGTATATTATGTATATATTGCCACATACACACATGGCATATGTGTTATAATTAACAAATTTGAAATTTTTTTTTAAATTGCATTTTAGGTTTTGGGGTACATGTGAAGAACATGCAAGATTGTTGCATAGGTACACACATGGCAGTGTGGTTTGCGGCCTTCCTTCCCCTCACCTGTATCTGTCATTTCTTCCTATGCTATCTCTTCCCACCTCCCCACCCCCCCGTCTCTCCCCCATTTCCCCCAACGGACCCCAGTGTGTAGTGCTCCCCTCCCTGTGTCCATGTGTTCTCATTGTTCAACACCCGCCTATGAGTGAGAACATACGGTGTTTGATTTTCTGCTGTTGTGTCAGTTTGCTGAGAATGATGGTTTCCAGGTTCATCCATGTCCCTATAAAGGACACGAACTCATCGTTTTTGATGTCTGCATAATATTCCATGGTGTATATGTGCCACATTTTCCCTGTCCAGTCTATCACTGATGGGCATTTGTGTTGGTTCCAGGTCTTTGCTATTGTAAACAGTGCTGCAATGAACATTCGTGTGCATGTGTCCTTATAGTACAATGATTTATAATCCTTTGGATATATACCCAGTAATGGGATTGCTGGGTCAAATGGAATTTCTCTTTCTAGGTCCTTAAGGAAGCGCCACACTGTCTTCCACAATGATTGAGCTAATTTACATGCCCACAAACAGTGTAAAAGTGTTCCTATATCTTCACATCCTCTTCAGCATCTGATGTCTCTAGATTTTTTTAGTGATCACCATTTGAACTGATGTGAGATGGTATCTCAATGTAGTTTTGATTTGCATTTCTCTAATGACCAGTGATGATGAGCATTATTTCATATGTTTGTTGGCCTCATGTATGTCTTCTTTTGTAAACTGACTGTTCATATCCTTCGCCCACTTTGGAATGGGCTTGTTTGTTTTTTTCTTGTAAATCTGTTTTAGTTCTTTGTAGATTCTGAATATCAGCCCTTTGTCAGATGGGTAGACTGCAAAAATTTTTCCCATTCTGTTGGTTGCTGATTCACTCAAATGACTGTTTCTTTTGCTGTGCAGAAGCTGTGGAGTTTGATTAGGTCCCATTTGTCTATTTTGGCTTTTGTTGCCAACGCTTTTGGTGTTTGGGTCGTGAAGTCCTGGCCTACGCCTATGTCCTGAATGGTTTTGCCTAGATTTTCTTCTAGGGTTTTTATGGTGTTAGGTCTGATGTTTAAGTCTTTAATCCATCTGGAGTTAATTTTGGTGTAAGGTGTCAGGAAGGAGTCCTGTTTCTGCTTTCTGCACATGGCTAGCCAGTTTTCCCAATACCATTTATTAAACAGGGAATCCTTTCCGCATTGCTTGTTTTTGTCAGGTTTGTCGAAGATCGGATGGTTGTAGATATGTTGTATTTCCTCTGAGGCCTCTGTTCTGTTCCATTGGTCTATATCTCTGTTTTGGTACCAGTACCATGCTGTTTTGATTACTGTAGCCTTGTAGTATAGTATGAAGTCCGGTAGTGTGATGCCTCCCGCTTTGTTCTTTTTGCTTAGAATTGACTTGGCTATGCGGGCTCTCTTTTGGTTCCATATGAAGTTTAAGGTGGTTTTTTTCCAGTTCTGTGAAGAAGGTCATCGGTAGCTTGATGGGAATAGCATTGAATTTGTAAATTACTTTGAGCAGTATGGCCATTTTCATTTGAAATAATTTTTCACCTAGGCTGTTCCATATTCTAGATTTGCTTCCTTTTTTTTTTTTTTTTTTTTTTTTTTTTGAGACAGAGTTTCGCTCTTGTTACCCAGGCTGGAGTGCAATGGCGCGATCTCGGCTCACCGCAACCTCCGCCTCCTGGGTTCAGGCAATTCTCCTGCCTCAGCCTCCTGATTTGCTTCCTTTTAATTGGTGATAATTCCAGCAGATAAATGATTCTGCTGGAGTATATACATCTAAATGAGTGTTTCTTCAAAAATGTTTACCTCAGACTACTATCTATCTATCTATTCCACTAATACTGCCATAGCTCCAAACATTTCCCTTGGCTTTTTTTTGGGCGGGGGGAGAATTGTTCTTGTTTTATAAACCATAAGCTGAAAATGTCAGTAGTAGATTACTTTATCATTAAACCCAGCTCTACTCCCTACCCTTTTCCCACCCCACTGATAAAAATATAGCCCTGTTTGATCCATTTGCCTCTAAACCAACTTAACTTTTGATTAGTTATGAACTTGTTGTACAGAAGCAGTAGGAAAAAATTTTTCCTCCTTTAAAACCATTTAAATGAAATTCTGAGAAACTCTAAAGTTGATTGTTAAAGAAAAGCTCAAAAATTGTTTTAATGACTGCATCACTGAAACAAATGTGTAATTGCCAAAGTGATTACTCTGAAGCAAACTGTTATTTGAATAAATGTTGGTAGCTTCCTTTAGAACAATAGTTCTCGACTGGGGAGGATTTTGCCCCCCAGGGGACATTTGGGAATTTCTGGAGATGTTTTTGATCGTCTCAACTTGTTCCCGGCACTCGTGGATGGAAGCCAATATTGGTTCTAAGCATCCTACAATATTCAGGACAATTCTTCATGACTAAGAATTGTCTGCCCCCAAATATCAATACTGTTAAGGTTAAGAAATCCTTCTTTAAACAAATTATCACTTTATAGTCATCCCTCAAGTTTTAATATACTTCAGAGCTTCCGGTTGCTTTCCTCCAGCCTCACAGCCTCTTTGAGATGTTGTTTCTGCTAAAGTTTAAAGGGTGGGGACATGAGGGGGAAACCAGTTCCAGTGAGAAGATAGATGAGGAGGGGACTACTAGGAAATGTGTGGATTAATATCTAGGTGAAAATTTCCCTAGCAACCTTTGAGTTCTTTCTAAGAAGTTTATTTCTTATCTCAGGGATTTTTCCTGCCTAAGATAGTAGGAGCAGAGACTTGGGGCCTCAATTTTTTAGGATCATAACCTAGAGAGAGACTGCATACATTCCCCTCAGGGAGACTTCCATCACTTTGTGGGCTGTGATCCCACTGCCCCTTCTGACTCAAGTCTGAACTTCCCTGTCCCTATCTAATCAGTCACACTTAGCTGCCTTTGCCTTTTATTCTCCACACTGCTCTTGCTCTCTGCCCTTGCAACAACTTCTGCATTTGAAGGTGTGTTCTTATCTGTTCTTTATTAGGCAGTTATTATTTCTGCAGAATAGCTTGATTTGCCCTGTCCCCTTCTCCTCCCTTACTCTGTACAAGTGTAAAATTTCAAACACCCCATCCCCCATATGAGGCCAGACATAGCTTTCCATAGGAAGGTTAGCTGTTTGGTTTTTACCCTGCAGACCCCATTCTACCACAGAACTCCATCCCTATGTTGGTACCTTCCTGCAGTTCATTTCAGTGTGTGGTCCCTTGAGCAGCATCTCTGGCTAGTCAGTTCTTCTTTGTTTGTCCCTGATACCTGATTTCCAAAGCAGAAGATCAGTGGGGAGGCCAGAACCTCCCAAACATCAAAAGAGAAAGAGAAAACCATATGGCTCTGTTCGTGGATTAAAGGCATGCCCTAGAAAGCCATGGGCTGGTTCTTCCACTCCTTTCCCTCAGGGACAGTGTCTCCACTATATGTTGCAGAATTAGAATAAATCTCTACATTTGAGTCTACCTGGAAATGGTTGGCCATGTTTTCTGGGCTCTTGTCTGATACTTCCCACTGCAAGCACCTCTGAGATCCCATTCCCCATCCGAGTGAATTCCAGCAAAATGTTCTCCCAGAGTTCTGCCTTCTGATCACTGTTGAAATAGACTTGAGCAAAAAGGACAAAGTGACCAGGTGCCTAAGCACAGTCTGTATATTCTGGTTGGGTCTACATCATGCTAACATAGGCAGCTTGTGGCTTTGAGTAGTTTCCAGTTGCCCTATGGGAAGGGATTTCTCCTCTGTAAAGAAGGCACATTTCTCATATTCGAAATTAACATCTTTAATTTGAGTCTAAGGAAGCGAATTAAGTCATTTTTTACCAAATGACCGAGCTGTCATGTGATACTGTCAAAATCAAGAAGCAGTATTCATGGAGCAGTTGCAAGTGTGGGGCAATGAAACACCAGCACAGGGCTCATGAGCGAGCTCGGGTTTACTCCACTCCTGCCACACGTTTTTCAGGCCGTAGGAGGCAGGCTGAGCTCTGGCTGTAAGCCTCGGCTATTCGTCTGAAGTACCTCTCTTGTTTCTTCCACCCTTAATGGAGGTGTGGTGATTTTTCTACTGCCTTATAATCTGAGGTAGCCCCAAATTCTGGGCCACTGCTTTCTCATGATTACCTTCCTCTCAACCTCCCAATGTCTTTGTTGCTGAGCTCTGACCTCTAACAACTGCTAAAAATATAGTCAGGTAATGTTATAGTACAAACACTACTTTTATTAGTCTACTTTCTTCTTTTTCACCGTCATGGGCCCCAGGACTTGGATATTGTATGCAGTTAGCACCTCTTTATTGTAGTCTTGCAAGTAGATCATTTCAGACAAGTCCTCCGAGAGTCCTCCCAAAAAAGGACAAGGATCTCTCGCTTCTGTCCTCTGCTGCTCACTTTGTAGGAGGTCCATATTCCTTAGCAGCAGGATAAGTTATTACCCCTTGTTTCAAGTTTTAAATCTCTGCTTCATTTCTTGGGTATCAGCAGTCTGCCAGATTAAAGCTCTTGAACTTTAATGTTTCCAGGGCTTTGTGGATGCTACCCTAAAACCCAAATCTAGTTCCTCTACTTGATTTTACTGTAAGCAGCAACATGTCATCCTGGTATTTGGTGCCTGCTGGTTTAGGGCAGTGTTGAGCTAGCACTTTGAAGATGCTGGAGTTCAGTCTTGTGAGTCCATTTTTCTCCACATGGCTTCTAGGTCTGGGCAAAAAAATTGTAGCAGTATTGTCCTATTCACAAATTACCACTCTTTCTTTGAGAAATTGCAAACTAATGATCATGTTATACAAATTTGAGACCAGTTTCTGAACCTCTGTGGTGTAACACCAACCTGTTTAACTACTGTGTTGAGAGTACAGTGGGTGCTTGTCCAAGAACAATCTGAACACCAAAGCCCCTGTGACCCATCATGGAAGACCTCCCACTCCTCAAACCCTTGATAGTATCTCTTCGGTCTTCTCGTAATAGTTTAAGCAATTAACCAACTCTGTTCCATGAAAAGTTTGTGTGGGCCATGTTCGGGCTATGGGGCACCACCACTAAACTTAGGCCAGCCATGGTCAGACCTGGGATGAGGCTATTATTTGAAGCAGGGATGCATCAAGGGGATAGGTTTGTAGATCATTGTTTAGGGTCTTCCTTCTCTATGGTGAGTTTCATTTATATAAGAGCCTTAATTTTTAAGGCATTGCCAGTTCTGAATTTCTTTGCCATCAAATATTCTAAATTGTCTTTTCAGGTCCTGGTTCTGCTGTTAACTAGAGGTTATCTCTACCACCTATACACCTATACCACGTGGAGTAAACTGCTCCCCCAACTTTTTTTTAGAGAGAGGGTCTTGCTGTGTTGCCCAGGCTAGACTTGAACTCCCAGGCTCAAGCACTCCTTCCACCTCAGCCTTGCATGTAGCTGGAACTATAAGCACATGCCACCATGCCAGGCTTGCTTCCTATCTTTATGTGCCCATTGTCTAGCAATCAAGTGCCCATGATGAGTCATGGTAAAAGAAGGCAAAGATATGTCTGGCTCTAGTCTAGCAATATCACTATACTCGCAGTATAATTCAGTTGTTAACAGTTTTCTAGACCAGTCAGTCCCTACAATGTCACATTGGCATCCAGTCCATCACTCTCAGCTCATAAGGAGATACTCAGTAGTTTGTGTTCAGTTCCAATAAGGTGAGGGGATCATGTTTTTCTGTCGTGCCCCGTCCCTGTACAGTTTTGGATATTCCTTCTGGTGGACCTATAAACAGTTGTGGACATTCTCTTCTGGTGGACCTATAAACGTTAAGGACTGTGGACAGCAGGTTATCTACAAGCAGTGGATTAATGAGAGAGTAGTCCACACTCCAAAAAGCTTTGGTTAATGGATCTTTTTCATACCTCTGTAGTCCTTCATCTCCTGCTGGTTTTGATGACATCTACTCCTGCCTCATCCAGTTTGGGTTCTTCCTCTGACTGCCTTTCCCTCTTCCTTCATCTCAGTTTTGTGTAGTTTTTAGGATTAGAGAAACCAGCTTTCTTGGCTGCCTGTGAATATTTCTGACCTGCATCAGAGTGGTTTCTTTGAGTCTTTGTGCTTTGGTGAGGGCGGGGAGGGGAAAATGGCCTATGTGAAGCTAGTGAAAGAAGCGGAGGAAAAAAATCACACAGAAACAGAATAATACTTTGAAATGTAACCCTGCCACCTGCTTTGTAAAACTAGAATATTTCACTCTGATTCAAAATAACTTAAACAGCATTATTTCAGTATATCAGTGGTTAAGGTGAGGGGGAAATGTAACTTTTTTTTGTGGTCTAACACACTCATATTAAGACAATTGGAAGACACAAAGGGAAGAATCATATAATCTATTATATGCTAGCTCTTAAAATAAAAGTAGTAGAGTTTTTCCTAGATTTGTTCTGTAAACTGCCATTTGACTCTACCAGGTAATGAGATGGCTAGATGCTTTCCAATTAAATTGGCACAACTTTAAGAAAATGTATTTTCGATTCAGGGGTACATGTGCAGGTTTCTTACAAGGGTATATGTGTGATACTAAGATTTGGGCTTCTATTAATCTTGTCACCCATGGAGTGAACACAGTATCCATAGCAAGTTTTACACACTGCATCCCCTCTCTTCTGTCCTCTTCCTCCTCCCCCATTGGAAGTCCCGTGTCTAATCTTTATGTCTATATGTACCCATAAAGTGGCACAACTTCTCTCTAAATGATAAATTCCTGCTTTTGGCTGAGTGTGGTCACTCATACCTGTAATCCCAGTACTCTGGGAGACTGAGGGAGCTGAACTGCTTGAGCCCAAGGAGTTTGAGACCAGCCTGAGCAACATGGTGAAATCCATCTCTGCAAAAAAATAATTAGCCAGGCATGATGGCACACTCCGGTAATCCCAGCTACGTGGGAGGCTGAGGCAGGAGGATTGCTTGAGCCTGGGCGGTTGAGACTGTAGTGAGCTGAGATCTCCCAAGTGCACTCCAGCCTGGGTGACAGAGCCAGACCCTGTCTCAAAAAGCAAAAACAAAAACAAAACAAAACAAAACATACACCCACACACAAAACAAAAAACTAAAACAAATAGATGATTTTGGTTGAACGCTCATTTTTAAAGATCAGATTGTGTGCTACAAACCTTACAAATATATATTACTTTATATGGTCCTCAAAACAACTCTATGAGTTAGTTTGTTTTATCTTGGCGAGTACTGAATGGCATTCCCATTTTACAGAATAGGAAATTGAGCTGTAATTTTGTTGGAGCCACACAGCTATTAAGTGGTGGGATTGAAAAGCCAAGGTCATTGTGAGGCCAGAGCCCCTGCTCCCAATCCCACATTACACTTTTGCCACAGAAGTGAGACATGATCTTTTAGGGAAATAAGAGTCCAGGCTGACTGGCAAGACCCTGGCATCACCACAGCCAATCTTGAGTCTGGACTCTGCCTAGAAGATAGTATATCAAAACAGAGGCAATGCCGACATGCTCTCCTGGACTTGGAGAAATCCTCTGGAGGGGATGGACTGTTAAAGAATTTAGACCAAATTTCTTTTTTGTTTGCATGTGTATTTGTGTATGAATTTTTAAATAGGAATGTTCCAGTGAAGGTACAGGTGATTTTATTCTTTATTTTAGGTGGGTAAAATGTCCACATGAGCCAAAAAACAACGGTATAAAATCTTTCTTCTATTCCTTCTGCCCAGTTAGTACCCCATTCCCTTTTCATGTCTACCTCTTATGAGTTCCTTTTATACAACTATGAGTAAATGTAAAATGGTATTCCTATGCCTTTTCTCCTTTTATATACAAGGTTATCATTTTTAAATTCTGTACTTCCTTTGCTTTTTTTCCCTTCCTTCCTTCCTTCACTTCCTTTCTTTCCTTCTTTTCCTTTTTTGTTGGAGTCTTGCTCTTGTTGCCCAGGCTGGAGTGCAATGGCATGATCTCTGCTCACTGCAACCTCTGCCTCCCAGGTTCAAGCAATTCTCCTGCCTCAGCCTCCCAAGTAGCTGAAATTACAGGCACCTGCCACCATGCCCAGCTAATTTTTGTATTTTTAGTAGTGACAGCATTTCACCATGCTGGTCAGGCTTGAACTCCTTACCTCAGATGATCTGCCCACTTCAGCCTCCCAAAGTGCTGGGATTACAGATGTGAGCCACTGTTCTTTGCTTTTTTAAAATAGAGATTTATCTTAGAAATATTTCCATATCAGCACATGGAAAGGTTCTTCCTTCTTATTTACAATGGCATAATATTTCATGGTGTTAAATCAATTATCATTTATTAGCCAGCTCTCTATTAGTAGACATTTGGATTATTTCCAGTTTTTTGCTCTCACTGCTGCAATGAATAAACTTGAATATATGCTACTCTGATGTATTTCTACAGGATAAATTTCTAGAAGTAGAAATGCTGTGTTAAAGGTATGCATTTATAATTTTGACCAATAATGCCAAATTGTCCTCAATAAGAGTTACACTAATTTGTACTTCTACCAGTAATGCATGAAGAGAGAGAGTTTCCCACACTCCTGCCAATATAGGTAATGCATGTTTGGATTTTGGCCCATTTGAAAAAAAAAATGTTTGGATTTTGGCCTCTTCACTAGATAAAAAATATTGCAGATTATTTAAACATGGTTAGTTAAGCAACTTTTCATACATTTAAATGCAACTTGTATTTCCTTTTCTGTGGAATTTGTCCATTTCCTCTGGACTTAAAGGTATTTTATCAATTTCTAGAAACTCTTCATCTATTAAGGAGAGTAGCCTTTGTGTATAATATGAATTGAACATATTTTTTTCTGTTTGCCATTTATGATTAAATTTGTTAACCTTCTTTTTTTTTTTCTTCTTTTGTCCCAAAACCTCAAAAGTATTGTTAGCCTTCTTCTGAATTTTAGGACTTAGTGAGAAAGGCCTTTCCCACTACAAGGTTATAAAAGTCTTCTACTGTGTCATCTAGTGATTTCATGGTTCTGTTTTTCTTACTTAAATCTTTGATTGATCTGTAGTTTATCTTGGCTTATAATATAACACTTAGATTGAAACTTTTTTTTCTCAGATGGCTATCCAGGTGTACCACACCATTTAGTGAATAATGTCTGGTAATTCGGTGTCTACTGATTTGAGATGCCGACTTTATCATATACCATATGCCATATATATACATATACATAATTTCATTTATACTTATGTAAATAAAATGGCTTTACTTTAGAATCCTAGAGGAAAGTCTGAATTTTCTTGTGGCAACCCTAGAGGATTTTTTTTTGTTTTTCAAGACCAAGCCTCACTCCGTCACCCAGGCTGGACCCGACTGGAGTGCAGTGGTGCAGTCTGCTCACTGCAACCTCTGCCTCCTGGGTTCAAGCCATTCTCCTGCCTCAGCCTCCTGAGTAGCTGGAATTACGGGAGCCCATCACCACACCTGGCTAATTTTTGTATTTTTAGTAGAGACGGTTGGCCAGGCTGGTCTCCAGCAACTGGCCTCAGGTGATCTGCCTGCTTTGGTCTCCCAAAGTGCTGGGATTACAGGCATGAGCCACTGTGACTGGCTGATTTTTTTTTAATTGTGGTAAAATATACCTGTTATTTTTACAGATATGTATATTTTAATGTAAATAGTTACCACTTTAATTATTTTTAAGTGTGACATTCCATGGCATTAAGTACATTTACATTGTTGTGCAACCATCACCAACATCATCTCTAGAACTTTTTCATCTTCCCACCACATGGCTTTGAAACAAAAATATCAGTAATTTTATGATATACCATTCATTTGTAAGGTAAGCCCTGATTTTAGAGGTATTAAAATATGGTAAAATACACATCTTAGGTAGATTTTATTTACTGAAATATTTATTTACTTACTGAAATATAGTTCTGAATTTTCAAGTGTATTTAGTGTGTTTCTGAACATTCTGTTCTATTACATTCGTTTATCTTTCCATGTCCCGGTGCCACACTGTCCTACTTATTGCAGATTTATAACATCTTTTCTTTCTTTTTATTGTATTTTAGGTTTGGGGGTACATTTGAAGAACAAGCAAGATAGTTGCATAGGTACACACATGGCAGTGTGATTTGCTTCCTTCCTCCCCTTCACCTATATCTGGCATTTCTCCCCATGCTATCTTTCCCCGACTCCCCACCCCACACTGTCCCTCCCCCAATTCACCCCAACAGACCCCAGTGTGTAGTGCTCCCCTCCCTGTGTCCATGTGTTCTCATTGTTCAACACCTGCCTATGAGTGAGAACATGCGGTGTTTGATTTTCTGCTCTTGTGTCAGTTTGCTGAGAATGATGGTTTCCAGGTTCATCCATGTCCCTACAAAGGACATGAACTCATCGTTTTTGATGTCTGCATAATATTCCATGGTGTATATGTGCCACATTTTCCCTGTCCAGTCTATCATTGATGGGCATTTGTGTTGGTTCCAGGTCTTTGCTATTGTAAACAGTGCTGCAATGAACATTCGTGTGCATGTGTCCTTATAGTACAATGATTTATAATCCTTTGGATACATACCCAGTAATGGGATTGCTGGGTCAAATGGAATTTCTCTTTCTAGGTCCTTAAGGAATTGCCACACTGTCTTCCACAATGGTTGAGCTAATTTACATGCCCACAAACAGTGTAAAAGTGTTCCTATATCTTCACATCCTCTCCAGCATCTGATGTCTCTAGATTTTTTTAATGATCGCCATTCAAACTGGTGTGAGATGGTATCTCAATGTAGTTTTGATTTGCATTTCTCTAATGACCAGTGATGATGAGCATTATTTCATATGTTTGTTGGCCTCATGTTTGTCTTCTTTTGTAAACTGACTGTTCATATCCTTCGCCCACTTTGGAATGGGCTTGTTTGTTTTTTTCTTGTAAATCTGTTTTAGTTCTTTGTAGATTCTGAATATCAGCCCTTTGTCAGATGGGTAGACTGCAAAAATTTTTTCCCATTCTGTTGGTTGCTGATTCACTCAAATGACTATTTCTTTTGCTGTGCAGAAGCTGTGGAGTTTGATTAGGTCCCATTTGTCTATTTTGGCTTTTGTTGCCAACGCTTTTGGTGTTTGGGTCGTGAAGTCCTGGCCTACACCTATGTCCTGAATGGTTTTGCCTAGATTTTCTTCTAGGGTTTTTATGGTGTTAGGTCTGATGTTTAAGTCTTTAACCCATCTGAAGTTAATTTTAGTGTATGGTGTCAGGAAGGAATCCAGTTTCTGCTTTCTGCACATGGCTACCCAGTTTTCCCAACACCTTTTATTAAACAATGAATCCTTTCCCCATTGCTTGTTTTTGTCAGGTTTGTCAAAGATCGGATGCTTATAGATATGTTGTGTTGCCTCTGAGGCCTCTGTTCTGTTCCATTGGTCTGTTTCTCTATTTTGGTACCAGTACCATGCTGTTTTGATTACTGTAGCCTTGTAGTATTAGTTTGAAGTCCGGTAGTGTGATGCCTCCCGCTTTGTTCTTTTTGCTTAGAATTGACTTGGCTATGTGGGCTCTCTTTTGGTTTCATATGAAGTTCAAGGTGTTTTTTTCCAGTTCTGTGAAGAAGGTCATTGGTAGCTTGATGGGCATAGTGTCGAATCTGTAAATTACTTTGGGCAGTATGGCCATTTTCACGATATTGATTCTTCCTAACCATGAACATGGAATGTTTCTCCCTCTGTTTGTGTCCTCTCTTATTTCGTTGAGCAGTGGCTTGTAGTTCTCCTTAAAGAGGTCCTTTACATTCCTTGTTAGTTGTATTCCTAGGTAGTCTATTCTCTTTTTAGCAATTGTGTATGGCAGTTCATTCTTGATGTGGCTCTCTTTAAGTCTGTTATTGGTGTATAGGAATGCTTGTGATTTTTGCATATTGGTTTTGTATCCTGAGACATTGCTGAAGTTGCTTATCAGTTTCAGGAGATTTTGGCCTGAGACAATGGGGTCTGCTAGATATACAATCATGTCATCTGCAAATAGAGACAATTTGACTTCCTCCTTTCCTATTTGAATACCCTTTATTTCTTTTTCTTGCCTGATTCCTCTGGCTAGAACTTCCAGTACTATGTTGAATAGGAGTGGTGAGAGAGGGCATCCTTGTCTAGTGCCAGATTTCAAAGGGTATGTTTTCAGTTTTTGCCCATTCAGTATGATATTGGCTGTTGGTTTGTTGTAAATAGCTTTTATTATTTTGAGATATGCTCCGTCAATATCTAGTTTATTGAGGGATTTTCACACAAATGGCTGTTGAATTTTGTCAAAGGCCTTTTCTGCATCAAGAGATAATCATGTGGTTTTTGTCTTTGGTTCTGTTTATGTGGTGAATTACATTTATAGACTTGCATATGTTGAACCAGCCTTGCATCCCTGGGATGAATCCTACTTGATCATGATGGATAAGCTTTTTGATGTGCTGTTGCAATCAGCTTGCCAGTATTTTATTGAAGATTTTTGCATCTATGTTTATCACGGATGTTGGCCTGAAGTTTTCGTTTGTTGTTGAGTCTCTGCTGGGTTTTGGTATCAGGGTGGTATTGGTCTCATAAAATGATTTGGGAAGGATTCCCTCTTTTTGGATTATTTGCAATAGTTTCAGAAGGAATGGTACCAGCTTCTCTTTGTATATCTTGTAGAATTCAGCTGTGAACCCATCTAGACCTAGGCTTTTTTTGGGGGTGGTAGGCTCTTAATTGCTGCCTCAACTTCAGATCTTGTTATTGGTCTATTCAGGGTTTCAACTTCCTGGTTTAGGCTTGGGAGGAGGAAAGTGTCCAGGAATTTATCCATTTCTTCCAGGTTTACTAGTTTATGTGCATAGAGTTGTTTGTAATAATCTCTGATGATGGTTTGAATTTCTGTGGAGTCTGTGGTGATATCCCCTTTATCATTTTTTATTGCATCTATTTGGTTATTCTCTCTTTTCTCTTTTATTAATCTGGCTAGTGGTCTATCTATTTTGTTGATCTTTTCGAAAAACTAGCTCCTGGATTTATTGATTTATTGAAGCGTTTTTAGTGTCTCCATCTCCTTCAGTTCTTCTGTGATCTTAGTTATTTCTTGTCTTCTGCTAGGTTTTGAGTTTTTTTGATCTTGCTCCTCTAGCTCTTTCAATTTTGATGATAGGGTGTCAATTTTAGATCTCTCTTTTCTTCTCATGTGGGCACTTATTGCTATATATTTTCCTCTAGAGACTGCTTTAAATGTGTCCCAGAGATTCTGGTATGTTGTGTCTTCATTCTCGTTGGTTTCGAAGAACGTCTTTATTTCTGCCTTCATTTCATTGTTTATCCAGTGAACATTCAAGACTCAGTTGTTCAGTTTTCATGAAGCTGTGCGGTTCTGAGTTAGTTTCTGCATTCTGAGTTCTAACTCGATTGCATTGTGGTCTGAGAGACTGTTATGATTTCCATTCTCTTGCATTTGCTGAGGAGTGATTTGCTTCTAATTACTTGGTCAATTTTAGAGTAGGTGTGATGTGGTGCTGAGAAGAATGTATATTCTGTGGATTTGGGGTGGAGAGTTCTGTAAATGTCTATTAGGTTTGCTTGTTCTAGGTCTGAGTTCAAGTCCTGGATATCCTTGTTAATTTTCTGTCTCGTTGATCTGTCTAATATTGACAATGGGGTGTTAAAGTCTCCCACTATTATTGTGTGGGAGTCTAAGTCTCTTTGTAAGTCATTAAGAACTTGTCTTATATATCTGGGTGCTCCTGTATTGGCTGCATATATATTTAGGATCGTTAGCTCTTCTTGTTGCATTAATCCTTTTACCATTATGTAATGTCCTTCTTTGTCTCTTTTGATCTTTGTTGGTTTAAGGTCTATATTATCAACGATGAGAATTGCAACTCCTGCTTTTTCTTGCTCTCCATTTGCTTGATAAATCTTCCTCCATCCCTTTGTTTTGAGTCTTTGTGTATCTTTGCATGTGTGATGGGTTTCCTGGATATAGCACACCAATGGGTATTGGCTTTTTATCCAATTTGCCACTCTGTGTCTTTTGATTGGGGCATTTAGTCCATTTACATTTAGGGTTAATATTGTTATGTGTGAATTTGATACTGCCATTTTGATGCTAGCTGGCTGTTTTGCCCATTAGTTGATGCAGATTCTTGATTGTGTTGATGCTCTTTACCATTTGGTATTTTTTTGGAGTGGCTGGTACTGGTTGTTCCTTTATATATGTAGAGCCTCTTTCAGGAGCTCTTGTAAAGCAGGCCTGGTGGTGATGAAATCTCTGAGTAATTGCTTGTTCGCAAAGGATTTTATTTTTCCTTCACTTATGAAGCTTAGTTTGGATGGATATGAGATTCTGAGTTGAAAGTTCTTTTCTTTAAGGATGTTGAATATTGGCCCCCACTCTCTTCTGGCTTGTAGGTTTCTGCTGAGAGATCTGCTGTGTCTGATGGGCTTCCCTTTGTGGGTAACCCGACCTTTCTCTCTGGCTGCCCTTAGCATTTTCTCCTTGATTTCAACCCTGGTGAATCTGACGATTATGTGCCTTGGGGTTGCTCTTCTTGAGGAATATCTTTGTGTTGTTCTCTTTATTTCCTGGACTTGAATATTGGCCTGCCTTGCTAGGTTTGGGAAATTTTCCTGGATAATATCCTGAAGAGTATTTTCCAGCTTGGATTCATTCTCTTCATCACATTCAGATACACCTATCACACGTAGATTAGGTCTTTTCATATAGTCCCACATTTCTTGGAGACTTTGTTCATTCCTTTTTCCCTTTTTTCTCTATTGTTGCCTTCTCGTTTTATTTCATTGAGTTGATCTTCGACCTCTGATAACCTTTCTTCTGCTTGGTCAATTCAGCTGTTGAAACTTATGCATGCTTTGTGAAGTTCTTGTGTTGTGTTTTTCAGCTCCATCAATTCACTTATATTCCTCTCTATGTTGTCCATTCTCGTTAGCATTTCGTCAAATCTTTTTTCAAGGTTTTTAGTTTCTTTGCATTGGGTTAGAACATGTTCTTTTAGCTCACAGAAGTTTCTTATTACCCACCTTCTGAAGTCTGATTCTATCATTTCATCACACTCATTCTCCATCCAGCCTTGTTCCCTTGCTGGTGAGGAGTTGTGATCCCTTGTAGGAGGAGAGAGATTCTGGTTTTGGATGTTTTCATCCTTTTTGCACTGGTTTCTTCCCATCTTTGTGGATTTATCCTCCTGTTGTCTTTGTAGTTGCTGACTTTCAGATTGGGTCTCTGGGTGAACTTCCAGTTTGGGGATGATGAAGTTATTTCTGTTTTTTAGTTTTTCTTCCAGCAGTCTGGCCCCTCTGCTGTAGGACTGCTGAGGTCCACTCCATGTCCTGCTTGCCTGGGGATCACCTGAGCAGCTGCGGAAGAGTAAGGGTTGCTACCAGTTTCTGCTTCTGCTATCTTTGTCCCAGAAGGACACCTGCCATATATCAGTCTGTTCTCTCCTTTATGAGGTGACTCTTTGGACATACAGGGGTCAGGGAGCTGCTTGAGAAGACCGTCTGTCCTTTATTGGAGCTCAAGTGCTGAGCTGTGAGCTCCATTGTTCATTCAGAGTTGCTGGGCAGGTACATTTAGGTCTGCTGCAGCAGAACTCATAAACTCCTTTTTTTTCCCCCACAAGGTTCTCTGTCCCAGGGAGTTAGGGCTTTATTTATGAGTTCCCGTTGCACTACTGCCTTTTTTTTTTTTCAGGGCTGCCCTGCCCAGCGAGGAGGCAGCCTAGTCACAGTCTGCCTGCAGTGGCTTTACTGAATTGCTGTGGGCTCCGCCCAGTTGCCGTGTGATCTTCCCTGCAGTCCTGTTTATATGGGTATAGTTAGAACTGCCTCCGCAATGGTGGCCTGCCTCTGTAATGGCAGACTCTCTCTGTAATGGCAGGTTGCCTCGGCAACAGTGGGCTGCCTCAGCGATGGCAGACTACCTCCATAGTGGTGGAATGTCTCAGTAAAGGCAGACGCCCCTCTCCCACAGAGCTGGACTGTCCCGGGTTCCGCTGTGCTTGCCGTGAAACTCTCAACCCAGAGCGTTTTCAACTGATGTTTGTGTGTGTGTGTGTGTATGTGTGTGTGTGTGTCTGTGTGTGTGTGTGTCCAGCCGAGCATGATCACCTGACTCTCCGACTCAGTCTTTTTTTTTTAGTTGAACGGTTGACTATCTCCCAGGTGTTCCAGTTGCCTGTTGAAAAGGCACCAGGATCTGTGTCATTTCCCATGTGGTGACTCACTGCGCTGGCTGAAACAGTGGCACTGAGATTCATGGCAGTTTTTTTGCCCAGGAATCTCCTGGCCTGGCTCCCTGTTTAAGTTCCTTTTTAAATCAGATAAATGGGCGATCTACCTTCCTGGGTCTCCAATCGCCAGCTAAAAGGGCACCCGGACTAGTGTATTTTTGTACAGAGAGTCACTGCGCCAGGGCGCTGGTAAAGCAGCCGCACTGGCTAAAACAGCCATGCTGGCAACTGGTGGGGCTCCTCCACCTGGGAATCTCCTTCTCTGTGGGCAATAAAAATCTGTCTGGAAATGCGGCGTCCATTCACCCTCTGGGCTTTCACTGGGAGCTACAATCCTGAGCTGTTCCTAGTCGGCCATCTTGGGTCCTCCCCCTTATAACATCTTTTAATAATAAGACTGGTTTCTCCTCACTGGTCTTCTTTTTCAGAAGATTTTTTTTCTCCACTTACTCTTGCCTATCTGTCTAGATAAACTAAGCAGTTTTCCTTAGCTCTTATAGACCTTTTTTTCCCTCTTTCTGTCTATTCTACTTAAATTATAGAAATTTGCATATAGATGACTTTTTGAGGCCTAAAGATGAGCTCTAAGTCTAGGTTCAGTTTACCTTCTCTGAAAGTTGCTCTATCTCTTGACTTTCTTCTTCTGGGTTTCTGCTTCAGCTTTGCCACTTCAAGTGCAGTCTATTCCTGATCGATGTTGTCATCACAAAAGAGAGCTGCTCCTGTGAAAGTTCTTAGAGTCATTTACTGTTTTTGAATCTTATACATAGAATGTTCATCTTTTTCAGTGGAGTTAGTGATATCTGTAGAAGAATGGAAATTCTGAAATGTTGGCAACTACATCAGGGTTTAAAGTAATTTACTAATGCATTTACCCTCAGTAGAAGTTTGTTGTTTTGCCAGCTTTTCATATTAAATTTTTAGCATTTTAAATATTGTATTACTATAAGCTTGACTTTATTTGCATTTAGAGATCTTAACTCATTTCTGTTTTATTTTACTGAAGAACCCATTGAAAGACTCAGTAAATCCTGTGGAAAATGGCCTTCAGCGATCTTACATCGAGGACTGTGCGTCTTTATGATAATTGGATGAAAGATGCTGGTGAGTAACCACATTTCCTAATTGAGGTTCATCCTTCCTTTTTATGCCAGATTATAGTATTTAATAGGATTTCATTGGAACAAAATGAGAGACTTTGCAACTTAACAGTCCCTTATTACTAGTTAACCAAGAGGAAGTATGTGGGTTTCATTACAGATATGTACAAAGAAGGAGCTACACAGATGTTCATTACAAGGTTTACAGTGATGAAAATAGCTTAAATATCCAGTTAAGGGAAGTGATCAATAAATGTTGGCCTGTTCCAATTTAGTAACCATTAAAAGTGATTTTGGAGGGACAGTGCTCTTCGGCTTGATTCTTCCTTGGTGCTCCTGAGGGAAATTACAGTTACTGCCAGCAATGGCTCTATCCATGGTGATTCTTGAATGAAAGAGTCGCAGCCTCCAGAAATGTATCAGAGAGAACAGGGAACAGAAAAACCAGGGAACGACTGGCTAGGACACCCCTGAGTGATTCTGATATGCCTGCCTTGTACCCTTGCCCATTTATTTTAAAAGTCAATGTTTTAGAAGAACATTTAATGCCATAGCAAGGAGTTTAAAATATGTTAAATGAAAGCAGGTTATAAAATACCCCATACGTTTCTTTCATGGGGTTTAGCAGTTATCTCTGGGTAGTAGGATCTTTGATAATTTTCACTTACCTATATTTGTCTACTATTTTTACATCACAACAAATGTGTGTTGCTTTTATAACCATTTTTTAAAGTTTTAAAAGCAGAACAAATGTAAAATTTCAAAACAGACAAAGAATCAGAGCATCTTAGAGATGAGGTGGATCTTAGATATCATCAAAGCTAGTGCCTCATTTTACAGTTGAAGAAATGTGACCTCAAAGTCATGGTTAGTTGATGGCATAAAAGACTAGAACCTATGTGTTCTGATTATTAGTTGTAGTATTCTGGCATTTAGCATTTGAGTTATTTTTGAGATAACTGAGCTATGTGTACTCACCACCATCACTACTTTATGTTGGTTCTTACCTATGAACCAGAAATTGCAAGTCTACCAAATTCAGGAGGGAAATGCATCACCTCTTGGCACCTACAACAGTTGAAATTATATTCAAATTTACAATGATTTCAGCAAAGATCCACTGTTTCATGGTTTGTAGCTTTCTCAGTTGCAAAGACCAAAACTGCTAAAGACCAAATTTATTTCACTAAAAATGTTCCCAACAGTTTTTCCTTTGAGGAATGCCAAGGCTCTTTATAAGTATCTCATACAGAAGCTTCACTGTGGTAGGGAAAACATAGTGACTCTGTCTATCTTTTCCTCTTTGTTTTTTTATTTTTTTTATTTTTTCAACATAATGATACAGGGAACATTCAAGTTTCTTTGGGGGTCATCCTTCTCTGAAGGTGTACAGTAGTTCTCATAAAATCAGTATTAATTTAAATACTAATATTTTCATTGCTTTTCAAAGAGAGGTGTGCCTTGCTACCTGAACTCTCACTATTTGAACTTAGGAAGCAAGTAGATTTGGGTGCAGTTTTCGAAATAGAGTTATTTAGAAGAGCAGATCTCTTGCTGTCCAATTCTTGATGTCACTATCCCAAATAGAAGAATCCAAGAGACTCCTAGAATCCAAGAGAATCAATAACCTAACTGAAGAGCCAAACAGATGTAGACAATGATAAATATCTATGTAGTCCTAGAAGTTAAAAATGTTTTACTATGAATTTCTTTAGAATTCCACTTCCACTTTTATCCATGGATCAACTCCTTAGTTTTGATTAGGAATACCTACATTGAAATTGCTGAATAAAATTAGATCAGATGTGGAGTGGAGAGAGATGTGGAAACAGCATTGCAAATGGTGCAGGGAAGTTGAGGGAAGAGAGGCAGGAAGAAGGCAAAGAATACCTGTATTTGAAGTTATGCTGATTTGAAGATTTGGGAGGAGAGAGAGGGTATAGGGATGTGGAGTGAGAAGACCTAGATTTAAGGTCTGACAATTATGTAGCCCAGCTAGGTGACCTTACACACATTATTTATCGGCTGTGAGTCTTTGTTTCTTTATTAGCAAAACATAAGTGAGAATAGCATCTTCCAGCTACCAGATCCCATACATGAAAGTGCTCTGCTATTTCGGAAGTATCCCACCATAAATAGTGGTGCTGGTTGTTACAGATAATAGATTTCATCTGAAAATTCTCTTTATATAGTATATCACTTAAAGTTTTTTTTTTCTTTTTTCTTTTCCCAGCCATGGTCTAAAAGGGTTAAAATATTTTGAGATATGCCACTTTATGAAAACCCTGTGAGGTGTAACAGGAAAATTTTTTCCTTCTACTTAGTGTAGTATTGATCTCTGAGAGCCATTAGGAATCATTTATGGCCATCTTAAGTCCAGTTTTACTTTGCTTACCCTGAAAATGTCTGAACTTATGACCAAGGGCCAAGAATTTGAAGTGTATTCTTGGCTTTAGCCCTAATCCTGAGTAGCCTAAGGAAACTTACTGATATTCATTGGTCCTGATTGCTAGAGAAGTGGTGGTTATCCATAGTTATTTCATATGGAAAAATTCCACAGCTACAGAATAAAAAATGGTTTAATTAATACTTAGCAATAAGAGGATTTATTAGGATTCTTAGATGTGAAATGTGAGATTTTGAAATAATGCTATGGTAGCATTTTTGATTATGGAGAAATGAAAAAGTTGTAAATGTTTAAAAATACAACTTTCCTTGTATTTGATTAGAAATAATGACTTTTCAAACTTAGTCATGATCGTTTTTTGCAAGAAGATGGAGTATGAGTAAGATTGCTGCCATTCTGAACCTTTAGCACTTCAAAAAGCACTAAAGATACATGTTTGCTTTTCCTTCCAGCTTCTTCATTTTATTGGTACTTGGAATCTTAAAGGCGTACTGTTTGAGCCAGTACATGCTAGTTAAGAAGAGAACACTCTTTTTTTTTTTTTAATTGCATTTTAGGTTTTGGGGTACATGTGATGAACATGCAAGATTGTTGCATAGGTACACACTTGGCAGTGTGGTTTGCTGCCTTCCGTCCCCTCACCTGTATCTGTCATTTCTCCCCATGCTATCTCTTCCCACCTCCCCACCCCCCGCCCCTCCCCCATTTCCCCCCAATGGACCCCAGTGTGTAGTGCTCCCCTCCCTGTGTCCATGTGTTCTCATTGTTCAACACCCACCTATGAGTGAGAATATACGGTGTTTGAGTTTCTGCTCTTGTGTCAGTTTGCTGAGAGAACACTCTTACAAGTAGTTGATGGAAAAGCTCATTAATATTCATGTATGTGGCATTCTACTTTCCCTGTGCTCTCTCTCTGGGACACTATTAGAAAAGAATTATTAAGCTCGTGATAAATCAGAACTTTGGTAATTATTGGGGTAAAGACTGTCAGACAGCCTGCCTTCCATCCTCTGCTTCTATCATTGCTCTACTCATGACACTTAAACCAAATCTCATGCCAAAAAGAATGTACATGAAACATCCTCCACCCCATTAGTCTTTTGTTTCTGGGGAAGACAGAGTATCTCATGCCTAAACCTAACTTTTTCAACATATGTAATGATACAGGGAACATTCAAGTTTCTTTAGAGATCATCCTTTTCTGAAGGCTTATAGTAGTTCTCATAAATTCAGTGTCAATTTCAGTACTAATACTTCATTGCTTTTCAGATAGAGGTGTGCCTTTCTACCTGAACTCTCATTATTTGAACTTAGGAATCAAGTAGATTTGGGTGCAGTTTTTGAAACAGTTTTGAAGCTATTTGGAAGAACAGATCCCCTGATACCCAACAGCTGCTATTCACTATCCCAAATGGCATCATAGATGGAGTCAGAATTAACTTTACCTGTCACCCAGCAGGTGCATTGATACTCTCTGTAACATGCCCACTACCTTACATGGAAGTGTACTCTATTCAGAAAGGTATAACTGCTGCTGTGAGAGAAGGCCAGAAGAGTGAACAATGGCCAGAGTCATGGGTGTGATCCTAATGAGTTTGCATTTTATTTGCTCAGTCAGGAAGAGCTAATTTAAGCAGAGGAAGAATTTAAGGATAGCTTGATTTTTAGAAAATGAATTTGACAATTGCATGGAGATCAATGTAGCAGATTGGATCAAGAGGCAGTGAAACCATGTAAAAGACTATTGAAGAGTACCTAGCGAGGGGTGTTAATAGCCCTAAATACAGGGCAGGAAGCTTGGTCTCACACCAGACCCCTAGCTCCTAACTATGACAGTTAATCAGGGTCACCTTCACAGCTTTGACAAGTTGTTGGCTGCTGACAAATTACAATTACATATATTTATGGGGTACAAAGTGATGTTGTGATATAGGTATCCAATTTAAAATGATTAATCTAGTTAACATATCCATCACTTCAAATACTTATCTTTTTATGGTGAGAACATTTGAAATTAATTTTTTACGATTTTGAAATATACATTATTAGCTCTAGCTCTCATGCTGTGCAATAAATTTCAAAAAGATATTTCTCCTGTTGAACTTAAACTTTGTACCCTTTGATCAACATCTCCCTATTCCCCTAGTCCCTTGGCCTCTGGTAACCACCATTCTATTCTGCTTATATAAATGTGATTGTTTTAGATCATTTTAGACTCCTGTATAAGCGATAACATGTCTTATCTTTCTGTGCCTGGTTTATTTTGCTTAGCACAATGTCTTCTAAGTTCATCCATATTGTCAAAAATGATAGGATTTTCTTTTTTAAGTCTGAATAATAGCCAATTGGTTATTTCTATCTGTATATCTACAGGTCTGTAACTGAGAAAGGCGTAACTTTAGATTGACAGATACCACATTTTCTTTATCCATTCACACATTGTTGGACACTTAGGTTGATTCTCCATTTGGCTATTGTGAATAATGCTGCAGTGAACATGAGAGTGCAGATATCCCTTCAATATGCTGATTTCATTTCCTTTGGATATATATCTACTAGTGGGATGCTGGATTATATGATAATTCTGTTTTTAGTTTTTTATAGAACCTTCATGTGGTTTTCCTTGTAGCTGTAGTAATTTACAGTTCCACCAACATTGTACAAGGGTTCTCTTTTCTCCATGTCCGCGGTTGTTATCTTTTGTCTTTTTGATAACAGACATTCTTACAGGTGTAAGGTACTTTCTCTTTGTTTTTTTAATTTGCATTTTCCTGATGATTAGTGATGTTGAGCATTATTTTCATCTATCTGTTGTCAATTTGTAAGTCTTCTTTTGAGAAATGTTAGGTCCATTTCACATTTAAAAAAATGGATTCATAGAAACCATGTCCTGGGATTCTGATTCAATTGGACCAAGATTGTTTTCTGCAATTTGACTTTTAAATACTGTAGAGGCAATTTGGCTCTGCTAACAGAATTGAGATCTTCTATAATAACAGTATCAAGCTTATTGAGCACTTAGGCTCTTTGCATATGATAACTCAATCCTCTATGAAATACATGCCTTAAGCCCAATTTGCAGATGAGGAAACTTAAATACAGAGAAGGTGAGTCAATTGTCCAAGGTGACATAGTGAGCTGGTGGGAGAACCAGGATCAGAATGCAGACTGTCTGACTCCAGAGTTTTGCTGAAATACAATTTCTAAAGCCTGATATTTTATTATTTGCTTTGAAAATAACATCCAATTAAATTAACCAGTTTTCCCGTAATTATTTTTTATCTGTAGAAGTTGAAAGTCATGTACAGGACTTGAGGTGTGTGCTGAAAATATTAAATTACAGGAAATGTTATTTATTTTAAAATTATTTTCTTCTGCTTCCTGAGCCAGCCCAGCATGCTTTTCCTGGCTTGTTTTCTTTCTACTGCTACCAGAGGAAGAACAGAGAAGTGATATCATTTGATTTCCCCCCCGCCCAAGTCAATGAAAGAATAAAATAAAATAGATCTCTAATTCAGCAAGTCTTTTACTGACAGTTAAGCTAGTTTCTAACCATATGTATGATGACTGTTAATAATAGAATCATTTGAAATTGTTTATAAAGCAAAATTAAAGACAGAAGTCAATTAAACTCTTACCATGCAAATTTGGTAATGTAACAATCTTCCAGAGATCTTTTGGTATTGTTTTGTTTTGTTTTGTTTTTTGAGACAGGGTCTTATTCTTTTGTACAGGCTGGAGTGCAATGGCATGATCTCTGGCTCACTGCAACCTCCACCTCTTGGGTTCAAGCTATTCTCATGCCTCAGTCTCCTAAGTACCTAAGATCATAGGCACGTGCCACCACACTCAACTAATTTTTGTATTTTTAGTAGAGACAGGGTTTCACTATGTTGGCCAGGCTGGTCTCGAACTCCTGACCTCAAGTGACCCACCCGTCTTGGCCTTCCAAACTGCTGGGAATACAAATGTGAGCCATGTGCCTGGCCAGTATTGTTTTTATTAGTTTTTTATTTTATTAGCAATAAAAACTAGACATAACAATATGAATCTCATCTTGAATTGTAGTTCTCATAGTCCTTACATGTCATGGGAGAGACCCAGTGGTAGGTAATTGAATCACTGGGGCAGTTCCCCCATGCTGTTCTTGTGATTATGAGTGAGTTCTCATGAGATCTGATGGTTTTTTAAGCATCTGGCATTTCCCCTGCTGGCATTCATTCTCTCTCCTTCTGCCCTGTGAAGAGGTGCCTTCCACCATGATTGTAAGTTTCCTGAGGTCTCCCAGGCAAATTTATACCTCCCCAGCCAAATTAAGCCTCCTTCCTTTATAAATTACCCAGTCTTGGGTATTTCTTCATAGCAGTGTGAGAATGGACTAACACAGTAAATTGGTATCACAGAGAATGGAACACTACTATAATGATACCCAAAAATATGGAATTGACTTTGAAATGGGCTAAAGGCAGAGGTTGGAACAGTTTAGAGGGGTCAGAAGAAGACAGGAAAATGTGGGAAAGTTTGAAACTTCCTAGAGACTTGTTGAATAGCTTTGGCCAAAATGCTGATAGTGATATGGGCAATGAATTTCAGGCTGAGGTGGTCTCAGATGGAGATAAGGAACTTACGGGAATAAAGGTGATTCTTACTATGCTTTAAGGAAGAGACTGGCAGCATTTTGCCCCTGCCCTAGAGATCTGTGAAACTTTGAACTTGAGAGAGATGATATAGGGTATCTGGCAGAAGAATTTCGAAGTGGCAAAGAGTTAAAGAGGAAGGAGCATAGAAGTTTGGAAAATTTGCAGCTTGATGATGCAATAGAAAAGAAAATCCAATTTTCTGGGGAGAAATTCAAGCCTGCTGCAGAAATTTGCATAAGTAACGGAAGCTGAATGTTAATCACCAAGACAATGGGGAAAATGTCTCCAGGGTATGTCAGAGACCTTGGTGGCAGTCCCTCCCATCACAGACCTGGAGGCCTATGGGAAAAAAAAATAGTTTTTTGGGCTGGGCCCAGGGCCCTCCCTGCTGTGTACAGCCTAGGGACTTGATGTCCTACATCCCAGATGCTCCAGGAATGGCTAAAAGGAACCAAACTACATGGCTTCAGAGTGGGCAAGCCCCAAGCTATGGCAGCTTCCACATGGTGTTGAGCCTGTGGGTGCACAGAAGTCATGAATTGAGGTTTGGGAACCTCCACCTAGATTTCAGAGGATATATGGAAACTCCTGGATGTCAAGGCAGAAATTCACTGCAAGGGGTGGAACCCTCATGGTGAACCTCCGCTAGGGCAATGTGGAAGGGAAATAGACCCCAAACACAGAGTCCCCACTGAGGCACTGACTAGTGGAATTGTGAGAAGAGGGCCGCATCTTCCAGACCCCAGAATGGTAGACCCACTGGCAGCTTGCACTATATACATGGAGAAACCACAGTTAGTCAGTTCTGGCCAGTGAAAACAGCAGGGGCAGAGCTGCCCAAGGCCATGCCTATACTTGGGCATGCCCAAGTATGCCCACAGTCATACTTCTTGCATCAGTATGACCTAGATGTGAAATATGGAGTGAAAGGAGATCATTTTGGAACATTTAGATTTAATGACTGGCCTATTGGATTTTGGACTTGCATGGGGCCAGTAGCTCCTTTGTTTTGGCCAATTTCTGCCATTTGGAACAGCTGTATTTATGCAGTGTCTGTATGCCCATTGTATATAAGAAATAGCTAATTTGCCTTTGATTTTACAGGCTCATAGGCATAAGAGACTTGCCTTGTCTCAGATGAGACTTTGGACTTGGACTTTTGAGTTAATGCTGGAATGTGTTAAGACTTTGGGGGACTGTTGGGAAGGCAATGATTGTGTTTTGAAATGTGAGGATATGAGATCATGAGATTTGCGAGGGGCCATGGGCAGAATGATATGGTTTAACTGTGTCCCCACCCAAATTTCATCTTGAATTGTGGTTCCCATAATCCCCACGTTATGTGAGGGACCTGGTAGGAGGTAATTGAATCATGGGGACAATTTCCCCATACTTTTCTGATGATTGTTTCTCACAAGATCTGATGGTTTTTTAAAGTGTCTGACATTTCCCTTGCTGGCACTCATTTTCTCTCCAACCACTTCATGAAGAGGTGCCTTGTGCTGTGATTGTAAGTTTCCTGACGTCTCCCCAGCCATGCAGAACTGTGTTGAGTCAATTAAACCTCTTTCCTTTATAAATTACACAGGCACAGGTATTTCTTCATAGCAGTGCAAGAATGGACTAATACAATGATGTTCATGTATTTAAGGTTTGTACTACCCACTTATAGAAGAAATCCATCAAAGTTTCATCAGTTTTAATTTTTTCCCCTGGTCCCTGGTTCTGTGGCAACTTTTATTTATGGAGGCTTCCTTTGTGACTTGCAGAGCCATAGCAAATGTTCCTTGTGAATTAACTTTTTGATGTGCTGCTGGATTCAGCTGGCTAGTATTTTGTTGAGGATTTTTGCATATCTGTTCATGAGGCATATTGGCCCGCAGTTTTCTTTTTGTTGTTATTGTTGTATCTTTGCCAGATTTTGGTGTCAGGATGATACTAGTTTCATACAATGAGTTAGGGAGGAATCTCTCTTCCTTGATTTTTTGGAATTTCAGTAGGATTGGTACTAGCTGCTTCTTTGTATGTCTGACCACCTAATCTTCAGTCATTTAATTTGTAAATTTGTTTTAGTGAATGGCTATATTTCCCAAACTTTGTTCCACAGAACATTAGTTTCATACGATGTTAAGTAACATTCTACAAAAAGGTTAATGTTTTGTGGCCAAATAAGTTTGGAGAATGTGTCATACTACCATTCCCATCTTGGCAATTCATGGTGAACATGAAGCATTAAGAAATCCTGCAGTAATTCAACCTGTTTGTTTAACCCAGCATTCTAGCACTCCCCCACTCTTTGTAGAAAGTCTTTAAATAGCTTGCTTCCTTGCATAGTTTGGAACATGCTTGTATAGGACATAAGATAAGAAACAAACTCATTTTTCTCCCAAGCAGTCAGTTTTCCTATCGACATTTGTTGAAGATCTCTTCCTTCTCTGCTTGTTTATAGGGCTTCCTTAATCATATATTAAATTCTTAAATGTCCTGGGATCCAGTCTGGTGCTGACTCTTGACTCTTTAGCTTTATTTATTTATTTATTTATTTTTGAGACAGAGGCATCTGTCAGTATTTTTGAGGGAGGCTTATTTGAATGCATAATAATCAGCCATGCACAGTGATGGTCAAATGTAAGCACTCTAGTGCTAAAATTAGGGCCAAGTGAGTTATCAGTCATAGAGTCCTACTGAGGAAATTTTGAGTGGAAGGTCGCACTTGCAGGGTATTCAGAATTTGTCAGTACTCAGCACATCATTAGCAGCTTAAATGAGCAAGAGCTGCTACCCTTCTTTTCCAATTGATAAAGTGACAGTAGTTAGCATCCTGAGGTTAGTCATGGCATAATTTTGAGACAGATCCTTCTGGAAAGTTATCCATACTTACTTTCCTTCATAATGCTCTGGCTTCATGAGGACATTTAGTAAAATTACACTTGAACTACTAGCAATTACAGACTTAATCACATTTTGTCCTGAGTTGTAATTTTTTTATTTATCCATCTCTGCTGGCCTGCAGCTGGCAGTAAGCAAGTAAGTTTTTGTTTGCAATTGTGAGACCAGTGCATTTTTTTACTCAGAATATCACAGTGGTTAGCCCACATGCCAGACTCCAAAAGCTCATACTTGGGCTACTTAGAGGATGCTCAGTTCCCTTTCTATTCTGTGATCCTGTGATATCGTATATGTGGAAGTGTACCAGAATTCCTGGGGAAGAAAAAAAGAAGCAGCAAACACAAACATTTTTTTAATAAATAAAAGAAGGTGTGAATGGAAAAACTCTAAAATATTAATAGTAGCTACAGACACATGATGGGATGTTGCTGGGTGTTCTCTCTTTCAGATAGCTTTGGCACCCTGTGCTGGGCCCTGGAGAACGACCCATGAAGACTATCCTTGGGCTTGCTCCTCTGCCCTCTGCTTTCTGCTTAGGTTCAGCCAGTGGAGAGGAGGAGGAGAGTGGAGTTGGGATATCTATTCCTCTGGCCCCATGCATACAGAATTGTCTTGGGCTGGCCGAATCCCTTAAATGGCAGTCAAAGCTTGTCTTAGTGCACTCAGGATGCTGTAAGGAATTATCATGGATGGGGTAGTTTATAAGCAATGGAAATTTATTTCTTGGAGTTCTGAGAGTGGAAGTCTGCAATCAGGTTGCCAGCACTGTCAGGTTCTGGTGAGGACCCTCTTCCAGGTTGCAGACTGCCATCTTCTCATTGTATCCTTACATGGGGAAAGAGAAAAGGAGAGCTCCCTGGGGTGCCTTTTATAAGGGCACTAATCCCATCATGTAGGAAATCAGTACATAACACAGCTCTTCTCCAGGAGGGCTTCTCCAAGTCACTCTCTCCTTTTGGGTTCTGGTCAATACTACTTCCCCTAAAACCCCTGTTGAAGCCTAGGGGTTTTGAGAGTCCCACTTTTTCTAGCTGCAGGATACTTCCTTATTCTTGTTGATTTCTTTTTCATCTTTCTAAAGATACTAGTGATCATTGCCCAAATAGCTCACAATCAATGGCACGACCTGGGTGCTCAATTAAAGAAATGTTGGTTGCTGTTAGTTATCCTTTGGCTAAGCAGGTGTGTGCTCACATACTGTTTTTGTCTTAGATCCAAGAGTTGAAGATTGGCTCCTCATGTCCTCGCCTCTGCCGCAAACCATCCTCCTAGGACTGTATGTCTATTTCGTCACTTCTCTGGGACCAAAGCTCATGGAAAATCGCAAGCCCTTTGAACTCAAGAAAGTGATGATAACGTACAACTTTTTCATAGTACTGTTTTCTGTGTATATGTGTTATGAGGCAAGTGTCTTCAGTATTCCTAATGGGAGAATTTTACCTGAGTCTTTCTCTGTGTCACTATGTTTTCTATTATAAGGGTAACCTTTGCAATTTAAGGAATTTAGAAACTGATCTCACTAGAGCAGGTATTTGCCAAAATAGTGTTAGAAATAGACCAAATAATAAGCTCATTTGAGGATCTCAGTATAATCTATACCACAGACAATGAGAAAAATTAACATCTAGTCCATGGATTTGTACATGGTTGCCTTAATGGATGATTGAAGGGGATCCATAAATTTTAGTTTTGAGAAAACTCATAACTAAAGTAGTGAAGCTGGTAAGTGGAGCGCTGATATTTGAACCCAGGTCTATCTGACATCAGAGTTCATCTTGACTCAGTAATGAAATATCATCATCATGGTAGAAACCTTTGGTTTCTGGATACTCTGATGAACTATAGGATGGTAGACTGTTTCAGTTGGTTTAGCTGGGCTTTGTGGGGACAGAGAGCATAGACTTAGTAAAGCAGTAGGTGAGGGAGCCTGTTCCTTAATTTTTTTTCCCATTAACTCTTTAATTCATTACTGTTCCTTAATTGTCAATAAGAGAGATGGGGCTCTTCCAGGACCCTAAAACAGATTCACGAATTTTCTCTCTTCCTCTGTACTATTAACATGCCTCAGCCACCCCCATGCATGTTCTTTTCTGAGATTCCTTGCTTCTTTTCCAACTCTGGCTGGCTTCATCATCCTTTTTTATTAACTTCCTCTGTAGCATAGCTTGTGCTTAGTCATAACTAGGGCTCACAAGGGCCCAATATGGCCCCACTGACCTCTCCTGATGCCATAGTCTCTCCACATGCATTTTTCTGACCTGACTCTTGCTACAGATCCACCAGATTTGATCACTTTAAATCTACTCTGGCTGACCAGGTATGGTGGCTTACACCTGTAATCTCAGCACTTTGGGAGGCTGAAGTAAGAGGATTGCTCAAGCCCAGGAGTTTGAGACCAGCCTCAACAACATAGGGAGAAAAAAAAAATTGCCTGGTGTGGCAGTAAACACCCGTGGTCCCAGCTACTTGGGAGACTGAGGTGAGAGGATCACTTGAGCCTGGGAGGTCAAAGCTGCAGTGAGCCATGATCATGTCTTCTGATGGAACAAGACCCTGTCTTAAAAAAAATAAAATAAGAAATCTACTCCAGCCTTATTTTTCACAGACCTCCCTATAGTTGGGACTCACTCTGCTGCTTTCCATTTCTCCTATTTTATTTTCAAAATTAACTCACAGGCTACTCTTACCGTCCCTTCAGGAGTATGAGCAACTGAGAGGGAAAGAGTGATAGAGATGGGAGCAAAGAAGACACAAGGTCCTAGCATGTTATGGGACAGCATGTTGTAGTAAGGGATAAGGACATACCTGAAAGTCAGGAGATTAGGGACTAGTTAGTTCTAGTTCTGCCACTGACTGGCTGGCTGCCTGGTTTTTAGCAAGTTACTTCATCTTTCTGGGCCTCAGTTCTCTCATTTTTTGAAGACAGGATTGAACCAAATAGTCTCTCAGATCCCTTCTTGTTCTCAAATTCTTAGGGTCTGTGTCTGATTGGCCATTGATTGTAATGTCCCCAAATATATTTCTTGGCCTTTGAAAGAATCAACAGTCAGCTTTGATTCCTACTTGATCAAATACAGTGTAAAAGAAGGTTTTAAAATATCTGAATTTGAGACTTTCTGACTCTTGTTTACTGCTAATACTTGAGTTACTTATGGGTAGTTTCAGCAATTACCTGCCAAATATAAATTATTAATTTTTGAATTCAGGAAATTCTTTCTCTTTTCTTTCTTTTCTTTTTTCTCTCTTTCTCTTTCATTCTTTCTTTCATTCATTCTTTTTCTTTCTTTCTTTTCTTCCTTCTTTCCTTTGCTTTCCCTCCCTCCCTTCTTTCTTAGAATTCTCCTTCCTTCCTTCCTTCTGTCCTGTTTTTCTTTCTTTCTCCCTTCTCTCTTTCTCTCTCTCTTCACCTTCCTCCCTCCCTCCCCTCTCTTTCTCTCTCTCTCTTTCTTTTATTCTCTCTCTCTCTCTCTCTCTCTCTCTCTCTCTCTCTCACTTTCCAAAAGGGTCTTGCTCTGTCAGCCAAGCTGTAGTGCAGTGGCACAATCTTAGCTCACTACAGCCTTGACTTCCCAGGCTCACATGATCCTCCCACTTTAGCCTTCAAAATAGCTGGGACTACAGGCATGTGCTACCATGTCTGGCTAGTTTTTTAATTTTTTGTAGAGATTGTATTTTGCCATGTTGCCAAGACTGGTTTCAAACTCCTAGGCTCTAGTGATCTGCTTCCCTCAGCCTCCCAAAGTGTGGGATTACAAGTATGACCCACTGAGCCTGGCCTAATTTTTCTTATTACTAGTCTGGATTATAGACATATATATGTAAAGTTCCACAGGCTGTTAGAATGCTCTTAAATATTCTACGCTTGTTACACAAAGGCTTTTGACAGCCACACGGCATGTCATCCATCTGTTGATGGCACATCTGAACACATAGTTTTTTGTATGGAATATGATTTCATTTGGTTTACAAAGCAAACACCTCCACTGGTGATATTAGGCCAAATTTGAAGAAGGTGAAAGGGAGGCACATCAGACTGAAGGAACTCAGGTGCCTTATTGTATGTTAATTGTTTGAAAGTGCTAGTTACTTGGCACCAGACACTAGCAGAGACCACTTAAGACCCAGTAAAAGGCCAAGTCACACAACTTTCATGCAACACAGTGCATAGAGTATTATATTAGTTAGAGTGAGTCTGAGCACAGGAGAATATGAGGACACTCACTGACAGCAGGACAGTATAAAACAGAATTAGCCATTTCTGTGTCATGTGCCCTTATTCCTTTGGGAAAATCTATTGATTTGTTTTTGAAAGATATTTTTCTTGTTCATGAAATACATGTTGTGCTTTTTGGAGTCTTAATTTTCAAGATTTTATAACTTACTAAGTTAACAGTGTGATTAAATTATAAGTCAAGCTAGGGGCTAGTCTCAGAAAAGAATGATGCACTTCATAATACCATCGTATCTAATAATTGTTCTTCTCTTTTGTCTCTTTTCTTTGAACTGTCAGAATATTATTCTGACAATGCCACATAAGCTTTTGTTTCTAGAATGTAATTTATTATAAAGTTGCAATTTTACCTTTAATAGTAATTAAAACTAGAAATTTAAAATGGTTCAATGGCAGAAAAGGATATAACCATTATACTGAGAGAGAAGATCTTCCAGGGAGGATTTGGCATGTATAAGAAGTCAGAGAAAAGAAATACTGATCATATTGTCAGTACACTAAATTAAGCATACCATTTCATATATGTGTTAATTTAAAATTAGAGCCTTGGCTTTTCCTTTTCAGATACTGTTTTAAAAGAAGCCCTTCCCACCATCAAACTGAAAGAATGTCAGCATAATCTTTGAATTACAGTTCAGATTTATCAACAATAGGTTCTTTCTTCTCACCACCAGCCTTGGATCACTTTGTGGGTGCGTTGGCATTAAGGCCTGCCGGATTGCACTTTTATTGTTTACAAGAGTATTTTCCTCTTACTTGTCTTGTGGATCCACAGTAAAACTATCAATAATATCTGAGCTGTGGACTACCAGTCTACATCATACTCACCAGCCAATGATGGGAAAAGCCCAGTTGTCTCAGCTCTCTCATGAGTACATTAAGGCATTCTGGTTTCCATGTTTACTTACTGACGAAGTAGAAAGACTGGAAATTGCTAGAAAAGACTGATCCAGATCTAGGTATTCCTCTAAGAGTACACAAACACGTTCACTCCCACACATACAGCTGAATCTAAGATAAATCACCTACCAGTATTTGCTGCGTAAGCAAAACACCCCTCCAAGTGTTTTATTCTTCACATATTAGAATAATCATCCCAAGAGATGAGCATTTTGGTGAGAACACGGTTTATATAAATAATATATGAGTTTGTGGTTTGTGTTTGTTCCAGCTACCTTCTCCTCTGCACTGACTACTGACTCAGCTGAAAATGTAATGAACAGATACTATCAAAACTACCTTTGTTTGGGCTATTGGGAAAATGCTTTCCTTTCTTAATATGCATGTGCTCTCTTGCAGTTTGTGATGTCTGGCTGGGGTACAGGTTATTCATTTCAATGTGAAATTGTTGACTATTCACGGTCACCCACAGCTTTGAGGGTAAGTTTCTCTTTGGAAAATCTTGAAATTCAAAATCAGTGTTAAAATTTTGTCAATTGTTTGTAACATTAAATGTAAACTGAGAATAAGCAAATGACTCAATTATCAGATTGTGTGTTGTGGAGAGAAAAAGCTAAAAATTACAAGAAGGAAAGAAAGTCCCATGTATAATTTTCTATAAAATGAAAATTGGTGCTTTTCTTTTTGAATTTCTTGGATTTAAGAATAATTTCACGTCTGGTGTCTCAGAAATTAAAAATAAAATTACCATAAGATCTATCAATTCTACTTATGGGTTTATACCTAAAAGAATCAAAAACAGACTTGAAGAGACATTTGTGCAGCCATGTTTACAGCAGCATTATTCATAATAGCCAAAAGGTACAATCAACGCTAGTGTCCATGACGGATGGATAAACAAGGCCAGGCATGGTGGCTCATGCTTTTAATCCTATCACTTTGGGAGGCCGAGGTGAGTGGATTGAGCTCTGGAGTTCAAGATCAGCCCAGGCAACACAGTGAAACCCCATCTCTACAAAAATATAAAAATTAGCCGGGCATGGTGGCATGTGTCTATAGTCCCAGCTACTCAGGAAGCTGAGACAGAAGAATTGCTTGAACCCAGGAGGTGGAGGTTACAGTGAGCCAAGATCACACCATTGCACTCCAGGCTGGGTGACAGAGTGAGACTCTGTCTCAAAAAAAAAAAAAAAAAAAAAAAAAAAAAAGATAAGTGGATAAACAAAATGTGACATAATCATAGAATGGAATATGATTCAGCATTTAAAAGGAAGGGAATTCTAACTCATGCTACAACAGGGATGAACCCTGAGGACACTATGCTAAGTGAAACAATTTGGTCACAACAGGACAAATACTGCATAATTTGGCTTATATGAGGTACCCAGGGTAATCAAATTCATAGACACATAAAGTAGAATTGTAGCTAGGGTTAGGGGCGAGGAGGAATGGGATGTAGTTAAATAGGTATAGTTTCAATTTTGCAAGATGAAAAAGTTCTATAGATGGATGGTGGCGAATGGTTGAACAACAGTGTGAAGGTACTTAATGCCACTTAACTATGTACTAAAAAATGGTAAACATGACAGATTTTATGTTATGTATATTTTACCAAAATTTTAAAAAATAAGCTTTTATTCCATATAAAAAATAAATAAAATGAATTTATATTTATTTGTGCTTCTGCAGATGGCACATACCTGCTGGCTTTATTACTTCTCCAAATTTATTGAGCTATTAGATACGGTGAGTGTATGGCCATCACATTTGGTAAATGTTTGATCTCTTAAAAAAAATGTTTGATCTTTCAGTGAAAGCAATCAACTGCTGTAGTTTCACTTGTCTGATAACTTTTATTTCTCCTTTCAGGTAGACCTACTGTTATCTTTTTTAACCTTTTATTATCAGTAACTTTAGAGAATAGACAGGATAACTTTATTTTTTCAGTATTTTGCAAACTCTAAAAGGTTTCTGTTATGTAGCTATCACTTGATTAAGATAAGCATGTAACTATGTTATATACTACAAAGCTGCATCTTTACATAGATGGATGACAGTTTTATGAATCAAGTTCAGGAAGTAAAAAGCTAAAAACATCTTACCTTTGTTGTTTGTTTTGTTTTTTTTCATCCCAAAGCACAGTCATCTATATTCCTTTAGGAGAATAAGTGCTTAAAAATTCATAAACTTAAACTAGAATGTTGAATTACTCCTGGGGTATCAATAATTCAGCTGCTTTTCTGAAGTCTGTGCTTACTGGGCACTATCTCTTCCTACTTCAGATCCCGGTGAGGATTAACTCTGAATTTGGATGACCGGTCCTGGGAGAAGCAAGTGTCAAGGGTTAGGGTCTGTGATTTGGAGGAGAAAGCCATGCGCCTTTGTTTCCAGTGTAGTTTAGGAAAGCTGAATATTTGTTATATCTTTGTAGCAAGTGTATCTTGGTTATTTGGAGCTAGTTTTGGCTCTGAGACTGGAAAGTGTGTTTACTTTGGAATGCATACTATATTTCTTATAGGAACTCTCAATATGCTTCACCTTTTCAAATGACTAATCACATAATGTTAGAACTGGAACGGGCTTGTGTGAACATAAAATACAGTGATTCGCAAACTTTAACATGTGTTTAGAATCATTTGGAAGACTTGTTAAAACACAGATGCCTAGATCCCCACCCCCAGAGTTTCTGACTCACTGGGGTCTTAGATGGAGCTCAAAATTTGCATTTCTAAGAAGTTCTCAGATGATGCTAGTGCTATTGGTCCAGGGACCACATTTCGAGAACCTGTATTCTAGTGGTTCTCAGCCCAAATTGTGCAATAGAATTAATTGCATTAGAGAAAACAATGATGACAAAAAAAAAAGGCCCTACCCCCAGGGATTTGGTGCCAAATGGTCTGGAAGAAAGACCAAGCATAGCTATTTTTAAAAAGCTGCTTGGATATTGTAATATGCAGCCATGGTTGAGAAGCATTAGTCCAGAACCTTCACTCTGAGAAATTGAAGCCAAGAAGTTAAATGACTTACCCAGAGGACTGCTGCTACTGACTGGGACTAGGACCCAGATTGATACTGTACGGCTTTTTCTCTTGTACCACTCAGCTGTTTTCTCTGTGCATACGCAAATGCATTTTGGCTTCATTGTTTCTGCTTTGCATGTTCTCAGTTCCAGCTTCCATAAGGAAACTGTGCTGCTTCTATGTCCTTTCCTAAACCACATTTCTCAAATACTCCTCTTAATCCTTTTCTTTGTGCTATTCTGTTTAGTCTTGTATTTAAAAGCCTTAACACTCGTATTATGAATTTCACTTTGGAAAGTTTTTTATACATTTCCCCCTCCCCCAGATTCTACCTTTTTGTTTATAGAGTTTTTATAAACCACAGGATATGTTCACTCTGAGTGTTACCTTCCTTCCCCTTCTCAATTTTTTTCTCTGCAGTTTTGCTTTCTTTTCCATCATATTTCTCATATTAACTTTTCAACTTTTTCTACCTTCGTTTTTCTTTAATATTTGCTAACTTTTGATCTGTTGCAAGTCCTCTTCATTTGCCTAATTCTTTATCCACATCAGTAAGATATATTAGAGAGCAATTTGGAGTATTTCAATCCTAAGTCTTCTACTTTCCTATATACTTCAAAATCCAGTGGGATTTTTTTTTTTAACCAATACAATTTCTTTCAGTAACTTTTGGCCACGTTCCTTACTTTATATCTTTGATTTTTAAATCTACATAAAGTTTCATTTCACCTTTTTATTGGTTCTGCCATGTGTAAGCATGTTACCTAAGTTTCTTTATAATAATTAGCTTTTGAGCTGCCCCTTGGGGAATTAGCTGCTTCTATAAGCATTCTATAAGGCAACGCTTTTAGATAAAATTATAAAATACTTTGCACTTTGCCAATATTTTTGTAATACTCAATACACTATCACATGATTTTATATGAACTTGATATTCTTTAAATTATTTCAGATCTTTTTTGTTCTGCGCAAGAAAAATAGCCAAGTGACTTTCCTTCATGTATTTCATCATACCATCATGCCATGGACCTGGTGGTTTGGAGTCAAATTTGCTGCAGGTAGGCAAGGGAAAGTTGTGATCATGTGTTATAAACAATAACATTTCTATATGCTATAAACAAAAATATTTTTCTGAAATGTGATTTATAAGAAACTAAAAAAATCAGTCACTTTGTTTATACTTTTTTCATGAATTATTACTTGAAAACTAAACATAAGACTCTTAAAATAATTGGGTTTTCCCCACTCTTTAGATATGCATAACTTCTGGCCACAGCCTTCTACATATATTCTTTAGTTGTTTTGTTTGTATTTTACTTTTTTCCCAAAAAGCTTTATTAAATATCTTTAAATAAATAAATAAAATGGTAAAAGCTTTGGCTTTATAGGAGTATAGTTAGAGAACAATTTCCTTTATGTTCCCAGGAAGTTAGAATGCTTATCCCAAATTCCATGTCTTATTTGCCTTCAAATTTCTAATAGCTGACACACACTCTAACCCCTAATAGCTCTTTAAAGATGTGTCAAATTGTGGTTACCCCAAATTTCTAAAGCATCCTACCATGTTAAAGGATGTATTGATACTGTTTCTAAGGTCCAAAATAGTTTAAATTGAAAACTTGGAAAACAGGTTATTTGTTTCTTTTTCATTTTAGGGTTCTGAACATCTAGAATTGGAGAAACCAGAAGTAATTTTATCCTATTATGCAGTTTTAAATCAGTGATATCCCCAAGGGGATATATTCTTCTTACCTTAGGAAAATTTGGTTGGGGAATTTATTTATTGCAGTTTCTTAAATTCTAGAAGTCTTCAAATAGGTCCATAGCTCATAACATTTCTGTGAATAGTTTGCCTCTACTGGCCTTTCTGACTCTGCTAGACTAAAAGAAAGGAGGAACCACAATTGAGGAACTCTCGTTTGAGTTCTAGACTCTCTAAGCATGGAGGAAAAAGATCTACATGTCTCAGAGCATGAGAGGACATGGATAAGCCAGTGTCTAGAAGGGGATGCCAGAACCCAGAGGAGCCACAGGGGCTGCAAATCATGAGTAAAAGCTGTCCCTACCATGGCTTATGGGCATCGGATTTTCCAGGATGTAAAATACCTCCTTGCTCAAAATTGGCATTTATTATTGAGGAATTATTTAAGTAAATGTAGCTGCTTTTTCCTATAATATTTGTAGGAAAAACATTTACCTTACATTAAAACAAGATAGTCCCAGCGGTGTTCATTTCTCAAATCAATGGTAACTGTATTATTTAATCTCAATTATCTTACTTATCCTTACTTTCTGTGTTTCTGTTTCTTCTTCTATGCATATGGCCCCTTTCCATTCTTTCTGTAGTGATATACATTGAGACTTATTGGTGTTTGTGAAAAATTGGAAAATACCTAAACAATCACTAATGGAGTGGTTATTATTACTTGTGTATGTATAACTGTGAAACAAAAATGATATTGAGAGGTATTAAATGTGCTAAAATGAGGATCTTATGCACAGGGACTTAACAAAGCTCATCTTCTTTGTTAAGCAGCTTGACTCCTAAATTATCAGAAATAGATGACTATTCTATTTTTAAAGTATGCTAGAAAAGGTGCTTTCATATCCTTATAATTTATTTATTCTGGTTTCTTGCATGAGGCCAGAATACACACTGAAAAATAAATGTGAATTAAAAAAAAATTGGAAGGCAGTATCCCAAAATATAAGCAGTGGTGATTTAGAGATAGTGAAACAGAAAGTGGTATTTTTTCTCCTTCTTTATTTCTCTCCCTTTTTCTGTATTTTCTAATTTTTGTATGTTGAATATCTGATAGTTCAATAATGGGAGAAATAAGTTTTATTTAATGAATTGAGAATTTTTCTAACTTCCATGTTTGAGTTCATTGATAGTGTAGTTTCCATTTCAAAAGCAAGCAGTGCTTTTAATAATGAGAATTTAAATATGACATACCTCTTTTTTTTTTTTTGAGACAGAGTTTCACTCTTGTTGTTGTTCAGGCTGGAGTGCAATGGTGCGATCTTGGCTCTGCCTCCCAGGTCCGAGTGATATACCTCAATTTTTAAGTGATACTACTATGTTTATGGACATCAGTCACTTTACAATGGGTTTCTTGTTCACACCTTAATCCTTCTTCTTTACAAAATGAAAATAGTAGATGACAGTTTTCTTCTCCCTCATATGTTCCATGTACTGGTACTTCTATTCATCTTACATGTGAAATTCTAGTAAACACTTGTTCAGCAGACCTGATATCTGTGTCAGTGACAAGCACAACAACAAAAGCTGTTTCCAGAAATGTGGTTTAGCACTGATTTCCATTCCTAGAATGAAACTGTCCATTCTAAACTGTTCTTTACAGAAACTTGAGCATACCTGATCTCTATCTAGTATTTAATTTCCTGTTTTTTCTGTTGTACTCCTCAATGGGGTAATAGCAATCCAGGTTTTCTTTTGAATAGGATGAAAATATTTCTGTGGCAGGTTTTTATATTAATTGTGCATATATCTCCTTCTAGAGATATGGAGAACAGTGATAATTACCTAGGTGATTCCTTTGTTTTTTCTAAAGGAGTAACATGTGATGGTACTAACTGTAATTCATTCTCAGATATTTGTTTACAGACGCATTATCATAAAGAAGAGCACAGGCTTAGAAAATATTTTGTTAGAAAGCCTTCCAAAGAAGATACAAAAAGCATTATGAATTAAAATATAGTTGTTTTGTAAATAAACTTACTAAAATAACTTGTCTGAAAATAATTATAACTAGAGAGAGTAAACATGTTACTTTTATTTGACAGCTTATTTTGATCAGTAAGCCTTATGAAACACTCTTGGCTACACTAGTGCTTTGTTAAATCCCTATGTATAAGATTCTCATTTTAGGATATTTAATGGTGAAAGTGTCCAAATAGAAAGTAGGCACTCCTCTATTAAATAATAGGAGGGGCATCTTAGTGAGAAAAGCTCTGACTTAGTTTCATATCAAAGGTGAAATATATTTTCTATGTGTATATTATTATGAAACACAAATGAATTTGAGAGGTATTTGGCTTATCCTCCTTTTAAGCAGCTTGACTCCTAAACTATCAGAAGTAGGCAACTATCCTATTTTTTTTGAGATGTTTCACTTTTTGTCACCCAGGCTGGAGTGCAGTGGCACGATCTTGGTTCACTGCAACCTCTGCCTCCTGGGTTCAAGTGATTCACCTGCCTCAGCCTCCCGAGTAGCTGGGACTACAGGCACCCAGCACCATGCCCAGCTTATTTTTTATGTTTTTAGTAGATACAGGGTTTTGCCATGTTGGGCAGGCTGGTCTCGAACTCCTGACCTCAGGTGGTCTGCCTGCCTTGGCCTCCCAAAGTGCTGAGATTACAATCGCACCTGGCTGAACTATTCTATTTTTAAATTAACTTAGAAAAGGTGTTCTTACACCACAATAATTTGTTTATTCAAATTTTCTTTGGGAACGAAGACCAATCCAAGTGTAAATAATACAAGCTGAAAAGTTGTTAATAAGCTTCATTAATTCCATTCCTTCTGACTTGAAATTTATGGTAATTGAGGGATTAGCTAAACTTTGGTTTACTCTAGTCAGGAGGAGAAAGTTTATATAGAACAGCATAGCATAAATGAGGCTTTGGAAGAATAGTCAACAACTTAAAAGTAATTATTTAAAACAAGTTATTTTTACAGATTACTTCAGCAGTGCTAGTATCTAGACATATCTAGAATTGCTACAATTATGAATAATTATTTTAAAATAATTTCTCCTGTGTAACAATTTTATTAGATTTTTTCCTTATAAGATTATATTAGAAGTGATAAATTTGTATTTTCCTTTAAACTTTCTATAATGCATAGTATTTATGAATTCAGTTCTTCTACCATAATCTAATTTGATGAGATTTTGCTTTATTTCCAGAATTAAAGAATGCTGGAATTAAGAAAATAGAATGTTTTAGAGAAACATGTAAATTCCAGGTCAACATTACTAAGCTGACTCAGGCTATACATAAAGAACACATATTTTTCCAGATTGTTCTTCGTAGGAAAGGGACCGTAGGGGACAGTGTTCCCCCTGCCACACTATCAGCTAAACACTCTGTTATCCCTTCTGCTGTATTACTGGTCCAGCTAAAGACAATTGAAATGATCTTTTCTTACATTCCCACATGTTCTTGGCTTCTATTCTTAATTGAAGGTGATTGTTAGGAAATGTGGCAAAATTAGAAGAGGAAAACCAAGATAGGAAGGCATAATTGGAAGCAGTAAGTAAGGATGGCTTAACAATTAATAGATATTTACTTTGCGAAAACAATAATTCATTAAAGTAAATATAGCAGTTTGCTAATGAAAGCCAATGGTTTTACTGCCAAAATTATTTAATGAAGATTATTGAGAGTAGGAAAAGTAAATTTGATTCCACACAATCACATGTACAAAAATATTCTTAGCAGCTTTTTTCAGAATAGCCCAAATTGGAAGCAACCCACATATCTGTCAATAGGAGAAAGGGTAACTAATGATACATTTATATGGTATAATACTACAAAGCAGTAAAAAGACAAACTACCAATAGATGTACCAGGTACAAAAGAGTACATCCTGTGTAATTCCATTTATGTGAAGTTTAATAGCAGACAAAATTAATAGTTAGTGTTAAGAAGTTAAGAGAAAAGGTTACCTTGGGAGGGGTATATTCGTGGAAGAAGCACATGGGAATCTTACCTGGTATTGGAAATGTTCTATATCTTGATCTTGGTGCTTACGTGGGTGTATACATACATGAAAAATCATCAAGTTAAGATTAATGTACTTTGTGTACTTTCTATTTGTTAACCCTCACTAAAATATGAATGTTGTTACTATTATTTAGCAATATATTATATTTAAAAGGTAACTAAGTTTAAGTGAACTCAAATCATAAGACTACCTTATGCTAAGATATGACAAAATAAAGACATGCTAATTTACTTTCTCAGAATTGTATCTTATATTTTACTAAATATACTATTCAGCCCCCTCTAATTTGATAGTTGTTTAACAGGACTTATATTTTATATTTTTTCCCTAAATTTAAGAAATAATTATACAGAAATCTAAGTTAAGACAAAAATGTGGTTCATTTTAAGGAACAATGGCCCCATGTTACAATAATTTTATTTTCCAGGTGGTTTGGGAACATTCCATGCCTTTCTGAATACAGCTGTACATGTAGTCATGTATTCCTACTATGGACTCTCTGCGCTGGGACCAGCCTACCAGAAGTATTTGTGGTGGAAAAAATATTTGACATCATTACAGCTTGTGAGTAATTAATTTTCTTTAAAACCAAATAAGAAACAACTAGAGTCACTTGTTTTTACTGTAAATAGGATACTAGTTAAATAAAGAACAAAGTTGGCCAGCCACGGTGGCTTATGCCTGTAATCCCAGCACTTTGGGAGGCCAAGACGGGCAGATCACTTGAGGTCAGGAGTTCGAGACTAGCTTGGCCAACATGGTGAAACCTCATCGCCACTAAAAATACAAAAATTAGTTGGGTGTGGTGGCGGGCACCTGTAATCCCAGCTACTTGGGAGGCTGGGGCAGGAGAATTGTTTGAACCTCGAGGTGGAGGTTGCAGTGAGCTGAGATCACACCTTGGACTCCAGCCTGGGCAACAGAATGAGACTCCATCTCAAAAAAGAAAAAGAACAAAGTTAACAAAACAATAGGAGTCAAGTGTCTGGCCCCTATATGATATACCATCATTGTTCTTAATATGTTAGCTGAACTTTGTTAGAAACTTTGTTGAAAACAAAGCATATTTGGTAACCAGGAGGCTCAGAGAATTAAACCAGCATGTGTATTTTTATGCCATCTTTATACTATTTTATGCATTTGTACAAAAATAAATACATTTGTGATCAAAATAATTCCAAAGTTGTAAGACCCTCAATAGGTATAACACTAAATTAGAAATTCCATCAGATCTAAATTACCTTGAAGGAATGCAACTTTGAGGGAACGCTGAGCTTTCCTGTGTGCTTACCTTTCAAGTCCTAACATTTTAAGTCCATCTTTCCTCCAATCAATGAAAAGCATTGTGAGAATTTAAAATGTAGAAGGTTAGACCAACGTATATGTATTACATAAATCTGAATACTGCCCTTATATAAGCAGTGTTTGAAAGAGCAGAGGCACTCAGTTTAGACCTAATAATACATTCTAAGCATTAATTCTCAAAATATATGGTACTTAATTTTTTTGGAGAATAATTATGGGTTTGAGATGATGATTTGCTTTAAGTTTTATTGGTGTCTATTAAAAGGAGAATTCTACCATCCTTGTGTTCCCACATTTGCAGTCTATAATAAATTGATGTCATAGTCTACCGGTAACACCAATGGGAAAATATAAATTTGGCTTAGTGTGTTGAAGATTAATTTTTTGTTAAAATCCTGTTACAGATTTCAATTACAGAACTTGCTAAATGAAACTTGGTACATTCATATAATGTGTTCTCCCAGGTGAGAGATTGATATTTTAATGTAAAAGGATCCAAAATTAAGATCAGAGTATTTCCTTGCAGAGTTATTTGTTATATCTGAAATTGGCAGCAAACTCAATGACCAACCATTAGGAAATCATAAAATAGACTATTTTGATTCATACTTTGAAATACTATGAAGTCATGAAAATTACTCATTGTTGCTTCTTTAAAAATTATCATTTTCTCAAAGTAGTATAATCTCATTGCAAATAAGTGAGAACACCTAATTAAGCAAAGAGAAAAAAAAAATGCATGTAATTCTACCACCCAGGGATAATCACTGCTGATGTTTTTATTTTATTCTCATCCAGTTTTTCTCTCAGGCATATGTATACACCTTTTACATGATTTGTATAGTATTGCATATATAATTTTGTTTTTAGGCTTTTTTTCTCTTAACATACTCTTAAATGTTGTACAGACGTTTTAATAATGTGGAAAAATACTGATGTAGAAAAAATAGGATGGACATTTGTTTATTACATTCTCAAAGAAGTCAATTATACACAAGTATACACATGCATAGAATGTTGAGGACATTGCTTAGCCTTCCTAAAGTTTTGTTTTCTCTTTTGAAAAATGAGAGGAATAAATGGCTATGCTAAGGGAATGTCAGAATCATACATTAAGATAATGCAAGGAAAGCTGATGATGATAAGGATAAAATGATAATAAACTATATGAAAATCTTAACCATGATTATAGCTAGATCGACTGTGAGTAATTGTTATCTGTTCTTTATAGAGTTTCACTTTTCTAAAATTTCCATAAAACATATGTTGCCTTTTAATCAGGGAAAACATGATAACCAGGAAATCTGAATATTAGCCTAGAAAAGGTCCCTTTTGGGACTGTGTAAGATGTTTTGCTCCACAGAGCCCTTGAGCACTACTAGAAAGGCCACCAGTTCTCTCTTATACCTTACAGATTCTCTGCCTCGGTTGGCAGTTCAGACACATTTGCACCTATGACAGTGGAAGACAAGTGGCAGGTATAAAGATTCAGAGATGCTTTGGCTACTAAAAAATTCAAGGGGCTCTAGGTAAAATGTTTTTATTTTCCAAAAATTAAAATATCTGATCCAGTATCAGGACAGAATATTTGAAATTGAAATCATCCTGAGAAAATAGGCCACAAGGTAGTGGTCCCATGGTCATTTCATCATAGTCAAGGACTCAAGTCAGAGACTTATAGAGAAAACTTGCTCTGTTGATTCTGTGAGTAGTGAAAAGTTTGCTGCACTGCACAGCACCAGGAAACATTTAAATACGGACCCTGCAGTTGTGCCATTTTGCGGTTCTAAATAGTGGATCCATTCTTCCAACTGGCTTTTGATAGTATAGCACCCATATCACTCCCAGGGAGGCTAGATTTAAAGATAGACTTCTCTGTCCAACAGTGCACTCCCTGCACCTTGGGAGTGCGTAAACATAGGTAGGTAAATAATTGTAACTCTTCATATCTGGATAATTTTTTTTTCACGTTTTCATTTTTTAGGTCCAGTTTGTTATTGTCACCATCCACATAGGCCAGTTCTTTTTCATGGAGGATTGCAAGTATCAGTTTCCTGTCTTTCTGTACGTCATTATGAGTTATGGTTTCATCTTTCTGCTGCTCTTTCTCCATTTTTGGTACCGTGCTTACACCAAAGGTCAGAGGTTGCCCAAAACTGTGAAAAATGGAACTTGCAAAAGCAAAGATCACTGAAGCACAACATAAGTCTATGATCAAAAGTGATATATTGTCTTCCTTGACAATCAAGAGATATTTACCTATGCAGTACATTTTGTATATTTTTCAAAACTAAGAGCTTGTATTTTTATGATAAGTTATTGGGATGTCTGATATTTGAGAGCCTGAGGCTCCCAGATAACAGTCTTCTGATAGTTAGGGCCTACAGCAGCCAGAAGTTTGTTGGTTTTTTTTTAAAGGGGCTTTTAAACCTAATCCAAAGGTTTTGTTTAACACATTTTGTTACAGTGAAAGGAAGATATGAAGCAATACAGTGCTCTTCAAGGAAGTCCAGTAAAGATGAAAAATATCATTAGATATTTTGAGCAAGGATGGAGATCCATGTGATACAATAGATTCCCTCTGCTGGGTCTGGAAACCTCCAACCGTAGGCCCTGACTTTGTCATTTATTGACTATATTAAGAAGATGCTATATTTGCTCTAGAGCTAATTCCCATTTTAGCGAGCTAACACAGGTGAAAATTGAGTGGGTTTTTGATAACTTGTCATTTAAAATCACTAATGATAATTTTTAAAGGATCTTTTTAGTAGCCATCACCAGTTCTGCTGATAAGACTTCCTCACAACCCTTTTGTTGTACAAACAGTTTCGCAGTAGCAATCCTTTGGGTTAGTACCCTGATGCACTTGACACCAAGTTTCATTCAGTTGATTATTTTGAAAATAAGATGATTTGTTTTAATGGGTTAATGAACTCTTTGCTATTACTGTTTTACAATTAACTACATCTCTGGAAAGAGGTGAATTTGTCAATGAAAAAAGTACTGTGTAGTTCAGTGGGAAAAATCTGTTGTCTGTTATAGTATCGCACCACTTTCTTACATTGTCATGGTTTAAATTATTATCTTATTTAAATATATAGTTAGATACTTAAATGTTCAGATCATTAGCACACTGCAGGTACAACCTTAAATCATAAATAATATTACCCATTGTACACAGTTTCCAGATTGGGTTAGAGTGGCTGTGAAGCAACTAGAGGCAAATTGTGGCACAGAAAGTATCTAGGGGAAAATTGATTATGTAAGCAAGGGTTGTTCTGCTTTGGGAGAGAGACAGACTACATAATAGCTATAGATTATATAAAGTTATAGATATACTGCACAATAAAATATTTTCCGGAATTGTGAATTAATCAACAACCTGGATTTCTGTTTCCAGACCTATAAACCATATAACGAAGGACTAAAATTCATTTGGCATAGACTTTGTTTCTTTAAAATCACTACTTTCTAAAATTCTGTTATTTTTACATTTTCTTGTCAGAGAACCAAAACTATTAGCAGAGTTTTTTTCCAAGAAATAGCAATATTTGGACATTTGTGTATTTTTCCCAATTTTTTTCTTCTTTTATTTATATTCAGGTTTGAAGGACTGTTTATGTTCATAGGACTTTAAACAATTAGTACTTAAGGCCCGGTTAATTTTGAACATACAGATATACTTATTGTACAACAATGCCTAAGTTTTACTCAATATCATGGCCTTTTATCTTTACACTTACCAGATTCATAAGGTTATTTGCCTTTAAGTAATCTTTTGCGATTTCACTTGATTACAGTATGAGAAGGTAAAGGTTGATAAATGGGAGTAATTTTATATTTTTTTTAAAAAAAGAATACAGGACAAAAGAGCACAGCTAAAGGAAACTGCTGCTCTAATTTATTCCACTGCAAGGTCTCAGGACTCCTTAACTGTTTTCCAGGTTTGGCTCTTCATATCTAACTCGTGCTAAAATGAGAAGGTATGTCAGGTGCTGTTATAAATCACACAATTTCCAAAGACCCCAAGTGATATAGAGACCAAAATGAGGCAAAAATAAAATAGATGAAACAGGAGAGTTTAATTCTTGCATACTTTCCGACCTTCATCATACAACCTCGTATAACCTCCCTGCAGTCTTTAAAATGTTAAACTTGCCTGTGAGATAACATATAATAAAACACATACTCAATTATATAAATAGAAATGGAGAGCTAGAATGCTACAAAAGAAATCATAACTGCCAAAAGTATCCTCCATAGAAACATCAACATGATTGTGGATCAAAATGATTTTCACTGGATATAGAATTTATATGGGCCATATTTATTAAAAGCATTCTGTGTGGTCACATAGAGTTCCTTTGGGATTTCATCCGACTTTTCAGGACTTAATTTGTTTGGGTTTGCTTACCTAACAAACAGCAACAACAACAACAACAAAAATAGTTCCAAATCTAGTTTATTACGTAAAACTCTATGAATCCTTGAGGACCTATATGTATATTGTAAATAAATACAAATATAGATTTTTAAGTATCTATAGGACTTTGCCATTTTACTGCCTTAATTATAAAATTATGATATTGTATTCTATTACCTTTTATTCCTGTTAACTTTTTAAAGACTGGAACACTCCGTGGGCATTGTTAAAGTTTGTTTTTCCCTGTGTATTATAATAAATTTGTGTTATTGCATGTATATATGTGTGTGTATTTTACATTTTGGAATCTAGCTGCATGTGTTTGCATGGGTCGGTGGCTTTTAATTTGAATACTCACCAATCAAAGTTACTTTATGTATTTCTTGTACATGTGCTGTGTTCATCTTTGGGATACAAAGACGCCTAGGACATAATTGGGATCTCCTGGAGCTTACCAATTGGCAAATGAAATTATGTGTCAGGGCAGTAGATGATAGGTGCCAAATAAGTCTTTCCACTTAGCAGACTGGAAAGACTGTCAAGGAATTTGAATTTGAGTTATATGTTTAGGTTGTACAGAATTTTAAAAATTGGCGGTGTTTTTTTAGGCAAGGTTTTTTAAGTGCAAAAAATTAACAAAAAAGAATAGTTTTTCTATCGCTACTGGCTCTAATAAATGGGACTAGCTAATGATCACTGTTTGCTAAACTGAGAAGGTCTGCTAAAACAGTGAAAAAAACAGTGATCATTAGCTAGCCCCATTTATTAGAGCCAGTAGGAATGGAAACAGAAGAAAGGTTGATGGGGATGGCTTGTGCTGATACAACCCGAACTCACTGATCAATCTTAATGTCATTCAAAGTGGGACAAGCAGATGTTTTGTCTCTTAATACACTGTAATATTATGAGGTATTCATGGCAAAAAATAAAAATTTGAACTTTAATCTAATCAATCCTCTGTATCTAAACTACTAGTTACAGGAAATATAGTATACAGAGGAAGAGTTAAAAGACACCAAGAGGATACAATCAGCCAAGTCCAAAAAGTAGGAAATTCCATAGAGCAAATGACCTGGTTTCTTCAATAAATAAATAACATTTTAAAAAGGAAACCAGAGAAGGTAACTTCTGTAGATAAAAAGACTTAAAATATACTAACCAAATGTCATTTGAATCCTGATTTGAACAAACCATCATAAAAGGATATTCTTATAACAGTTAGATATAACTGAACATGAACTAAATTTTAAAAGGTGGAAGTTATTAATATTAGATATTACTGTATTGCAGATGGATATATTTTAAAGTCCTTATATGTGAGATATATACACTGAAGTATGTATATGTAAAATGATAGGTTGTCTGTTTTAACTTTAATATACTCTAGTAAAAAGAAAAGGAGGTGTTGATAATTGTTAAAGTTGGGTAATGGGTTCACTTCATAGGAGTTTATTATACTCTTCTCTCTGCTTTTGTGTATGTTTGAAATTGTCCAGTTTTTAAAAAGCAATATGTGTACTATAATATTCTATATAGATGTTATTTAAGTGAAAAATCAAAATGATAGTCAGTATTTACTGGTAGTCAGTATTTAGGGTTTTCACTGCATCTAAATGTTATGAGAAACTTTAAAATGTACTGGATGTGGCCCCTGCCCTTAAAAAGTTTACAGTACAGTTTAAAAAGACAGACCTACATAAAATGTTAATAAAAACAAAGCCAGCATACCTATTGACAAGTGAAAAGTGTATTACAGATTTGCAATATTATTTTCCTAATGTTAAGTAGTTAGCTTTGATAAAACAATATAATGTTCATCAGGACCCACTGAAGATGTTTGATGGAGAAGTAGCATGAACAGTCTGGGTATGAGAGCTTCTGGAAAAGAATCCCTTACATGGAGCCCAAAGCTCTCTGTCACCAGCATTTTCCAGTATTTCTTTCTTGTAGGAAGCAATTGGGTATAACAGACTGTAGTTACTGTCTGTCATTCCAAAGCATTATGCCATGTAGCTAAGTACTCTGGGGAGGGGCAAGGATACAGAGAATATCCACATATACCATATACTGCAAGGGAAGATGTCTTTGTATGCTTCCTTGAGTACCAAATACAATAGAATCTAGATCTGTTTCCTTCTAAAGGACTTTCCAGGAGTCCCACACAACAACTTCCACTTACATCTCAATGGTCAAAACCACCTCATGGCCATCTCTAGCTGCAAGGGAAGCTGTGAACTATAATTTCTAGATGGACACATTGTCATCTCCAAGAAAATTAGATTCTACTAGAAAGAAGGTAAGAAATGAAGTTTGGGTAAGCATCTGATGTAACCACACCCACTAAGAATCCATCACCATGATGGGCCACTATTTTGTACAGGAGTACATATAATTCTTCAAGTGTCTAAATGGAAAAGTGATTGAACATACTTATTTAGGTCCATCACTGTGTCTGGCATCAGCAAATGATTAAGTGATTATTTTTGGATGAATAAATATATAAGTTATATATAATGTATTATATATAATAGATTCATTCAAAATGATTGATATAGAATTTTTAATATAGTCTACATATTGTATATATTCAGTGTACATATTTAGCTTATATTTTTCCATCAGTTAGTATACTATTTGTATAGCCTTTGTTATCTTTATGTAAATAGTGTTGTTTCTCAAGCTGTTACAGTTTGTCTATTATTGACTAATAAATAACCCCTAAATTTGTTGACTTAAAGCTACATCAAAGCTACATTTCTCACCACTTTGAAGCATCAGTGATTTGAGAAGCAGAGTTGTTCTTGTTTGGGATCCCTGGTGCAGTTGCCGTCAGACTGTGGCTTAATGAGGAACCAGAAGGTTGAGGCAGTGGGGGATACCTGGAGATCTCCATGTAGTCTCAAGTCCTCTCCATGTGGTCTTTCCCCTTGGACTACTTTGAGATTCCTCACGGCATGGCAGTCTCAGGGGAGTCGGACTGAAGGCTTCAGCAGTAAGCATTCCAGTGAACAAACTGGAAGCTGTATTGCTTTTTATACCTAGCCATAGAAGTCAAGGAATATCACTTACCATGTGCAAAAGCCCACCCATTTTCAAGGGGTGGGGACACAGACCATGTCCCTCAATGGGAGGAATGTAAAAGCTACTTCATAAGAACATGTAGGATGGGAGAAATAGTGTACTTGAAAAATACAGTTTGCCGCAGAAAGTATTACCTAAAATAGATAAGAATACTTATTTTTCTCTTTAGAAGAATTAAAGCCTATCTTTAATTCATATGGTTCTGGTTTGTAGTGACTAGTTCTGTAGATGAAAGTAAGTGCCATTTTGTTTTATTTTTATTTTTTTCACCAAGAAAGTGGCCCTTTGCACAGAGAAATAGACTCAGAGTTGAGTGTGGAATTGAAGGTGGGTCCCTAGATTAAATGAGACCAAGGGTTACAGTTCTCTTTGCTTCAGGCAGCATGAGGTACATGCTGATTGGGGAGGGGTTGGGGATAGAAATTTCTCTAGATGTTTCTAGCAGATACAACCACAATGTAACAGGCCATACAACATGTCTTTTATACCAGGCTGCCCCAGAGAGAGGGCCAAAGGGCTCTTACTTTCCTGGGGCTGGCTGGGCATGTTCCTACCTTTTATTGACAGCCAGTATCAAGTCAGGCTGTACATGTACTTATAACCCAACAAAGTTACAAACTGTAACATTCTTCCAATCTAATATGAACATTTTTGCCTATGTTCAAACTACAGCATTATTAAAACATTGCTGCACCTTGTTTGTATTCTAGGACCTACAGGATTCAATTAGTTTGGGATACACTCTGGTTAATAAAGGGAGAAAGCTTTGTATTTTATTTATCTATTTATATTTTAAATTCAGGGGTACATGTGCAGGTTTGTTATATAGGTAAACTTGTGCCACGAGGGTGTGGTGCACAGATTATTTCATCACTCAGGTATTAAGCCTAGTACCCTTTTGTTATTTTTCCTGATCCTCTCCCTCCTCCCACCGTTTACCCTCAGGCCCTGGTATCTGTTGTTCTCTTTTATGTTTCCATGTGCTCTCATCATTTAGCTTCCACTTGTAGGTGAGAACATGCGGTATTTGGTTTTCTGTTTCTGTATTAGTTTGCTAAGGATGATAGCCTCCAGCTCCATTCAGGTTCCTGCAAAGGACATGATCTTGTTCTTTGTGATGGCTGCATGTATTCTATGGTATATCTGTACTACATTTTCCTCATCCCATCTACCATTGGTGGGCATTTAGGTTGATTCCATGTCTTTACTATTGTGAATAGTGTTGGAGTGAACATACATGTCTTTGATAGAATGATTTATATTCTTTTGGGTATATACCCTGTAGTGAAATTGCTGGGTCAAATGGTAGATACCCTGTAGTGAAATTGCTGGGTCAAATGGTAGCTCTGTTTTTAGCTCTTTGAGGAATCACCACATTGCTTTCTACAGTGGTTGAACTAATTCACACTTCCACCAACAGTGTATTAGCTTTCTTTTTCTCTGCAACCTTGCCAGCATCTGTTTTTTTTTTTTTTTTTGACTTTTTAATAATAGTTATTCTAACTGGTATGACATGGTAAGTCATTGTGATTTGGATTTGCATTTCTCTAATGATCAGTGATGTTAAGCTTTTTTTCATGTGCTTGCTGGCTGGATGCATGTCTTCTTCTGAAAAGCGTTTATGTCCTTTGCCCACTTTTTAATGTTTTTTTTTTTTTCCTTATAAATTTGTTTAAGCTCCTTATAGATGCTGGGTATCAGACCTTTGTTAGATGCATAGTTTGCAAAAATTTTCTCATTGTGTAAACTGTTTACACTCTTGATAGTTTCTTTTCCTGTGCAGAAGCTCTTTAGTTTAATTATATCCCATTTGTCAATTTTTGCTTTGGTTGCAATTGTGTTTGGTGTCTTTGTCATGAAATCTTTGCTTGTTCCCATGTCCAGACTGGTATTACCTAGGTTGTCCTTTAGGGTTTTATAGTTTGGGGTTATACATTTAAGTATTTAATCCATCAATTGTGGTGTAAGGAAGGGGTCCAGTTTCTACTGTCTACTAAAAATACAAAAATTAGCCAGGTGTGGTGGTGGGAGCCTATAATCCCAGGTACTCAGGAGGCTAAGGCAGGAGAATTGCTTATACCAGGGAGGCAGAGGCGGCCGCAGGGAGCTGAGACTGCACCTCTGCACACCAGCCTGGGCAACAGAGCAATACTCCATCTCAAAACAAACAGACAAACAAACAAACAGAAAATACCTGTAACAGCAGAACATTTGACTTGACTTGTTTGCATGTTTGCTTCCATTCCAACAGTCATCTCATCATCCAAATAGATGTCGGAACTCCAGCCATTACACTCACATTTCACCCAGCCCAAAAGAGGAAGGGATATGTAGGATCTTATCTCTCCATTTAAGGACACATATATCAAAAAACAACACACTGACCAGAATTAGTCATTTGGGTCACAGCAGAAGGAAATCTAGGAAGTGCAGTCTTTATCCTAGGTGACTCCACAGCAAGCTTAAATTAGGGACTTTTATGCCATACATACATACCTACTATGTACCCACAAAAATTGTTTTAAAATAATAAATTTTTAAAAATTAAGGATTCTGTGGAAGATGGAGGTGAATGGGGATGCTGGACTGTGGTCAGAAATCCAGATTGGGGAGGTAGTATTGTGTGGCTCTGGGTATAGAAAATATGATGGTGACTGGAGTTGAATGGATTGAGAAATTGTTAGGAATGATGTTGGATGAGTTGTCCATATAAATATTGAAGAGCCTGAAGATTATGCTGAGCCTTGGAGTAAAGACTAGCCTGATGACAAGGAGCTCTGAATAAGACTGACAGTATGACCCACAAGACAGTTGATGACAGTAATGAGAGAAATGTTACCCCAGCCTTAGAACCTGGGATTGTGCATGAATCAGATTATTAAAAATAAACTTTAGACAAATTTTAGATTTACAGAAAAATTATGAACATAGTGAAAATTTCCATATACTTAACACCCGGCTTTCCCTGTGATAAACCTATTAATATGGTACATTGGTTGCAGTTAATGCACCAATAGTGATACATTATTATCAACTAAAGTTCATGCTTTATTTGTATTTTCTTAGTTTTAAACTAATGTCCTTTTCTTTCTACAATTCCCATCAAGGATACCACATGACATTTAGTGTTCATGACTGTATAGGCTCCTCTTGGTTTGATACTTTCTCAGACCTTCCTTATTTTTGATAACCTTGTGTGGAGACAAAAGTGATTCCATCTTGGATACTAATCCAAAGATAAATCCGTTGCACAGTTCTCCTACCCATTATAAGAGTAGGAACGGTGGCTCACGCCTGTAATCCCAGCAGTTTGAGAGGCCAAGGCGGGTGGATCACGAGATCAGTATTTCAAGACTAGCCTGGCCAAGATGCCAAAACCCCGTCTCTTCTAAAAATACAAAAATTAGCTGGGCGTGGTGGTGGGTGCCTGTAATCCCAGCTACTCGAGAGACTGAGGCAGGGAATTTCTTGAACCCGTGAGGCGAAGGGTGGAGTGAGCCAAGATCGCACCACTACACTCCAGCCTAGGTGACAGGGCGAGACTCCATCTCAAAAAAAAAAAAAAAAAAAAAAAAAAAAAAGAATAATCATAGCTGCCAAGAGAGAAGGCTTATGACTGTGATTTAAAAAATACAAATCAGTTTTATACCTATAGGCAAACTAGCCTACCATAGCCATTCCTCATTTAAAACACATTTCCTTTATTATTATTTACTTCTTTTACTGGAGAGCAGTGTTGCATTAAACTGAGTGTGTGTGTGTGTATATATATATATTTAAATCAAGCAAAGGGTTAAGTTAAAGGAGCAGCATCTAATTCCCTGTCCCTGGCTAGGCAGGGACAGGGACAATGGTTCAGCACCCGGCATCTGTTGCTGCTATGATGGTGGTGGTGGTGGGAGTGACATAGTGTAGCTGTTTTTCATGTCCTTCTTCCCACTTCTGTGTGTCCACTGCTTTTTTCTGGGCTACTACTGACTGCTGCAGTCTGATTGTGCACACTCTTCTTGGCCTCCTCTCCTCAGGTGGACCTCATAAATCTCCAAACTGAATATAATTACTACTTTTAGAATCTTTTGTTATCTGTGAGTCACAGTCACAATGACATCTTTGTATAGAAGTCTTTGTGGTCTAACCACGAAATAAGTGACAGAAAAAAGCCTTCGTTGTTATTCCTTAATAGGCAGTAACGTTTTCTATTGAAACATGCACTTCAATTAACTTTATTTTTGCCTAATTCATTATTGGATGCTTGCATGATTTTTATGCAAAATGAAAATGAATTTTCATTCATTTAAGAATGAAAAAATTGAAGGAAGCAATGTTTGCTAGTAAATACAATGTCTCTTCTATTTTGTTATTATCATTATATTTAATCCAATTTGTATTATTGAGTTCTAATTCTTTAAAAACTAACTTTTGGAAGGAAGTGGATTCCCTTTAACATCATATGATAATAGTCTAACTAATAGGGTTTGTTTTTTTTTTCCGTTGACAGGTGCAATACACGGACATCCGTTTTCCTTCCACTCAAAAAGAACAAAAATAAATATTAAATAAACAAGTTAACTACATTTAAATACTTCTAGTTACTTTGCTCTGAATTTTTAGTAAAAAGGCATGTCTCTAACGCACAGGGATTATAACACTGAAGAATAAAACTGCTGGCATAAAACAGTAACACCATATTATACAGAATGCTCCTTGATTTGTTAGTTTGTATCCTTGTATCCTTGTAGGGGATACATTTTTTTAGTTTGTAATTTTTGAGGGTACATAGTAGGGTGTATACATTTATGGTATATATGGGATATTGTGATACAGGCATACACTGTGTAATAATCACATTAAATGGAGTATCCATCACCTTAAGCATTTATCGTTTGTGTTACTAGCAATCAAATTATATTCTTTCAGCTATTTTTTTTTTTTTTTTTTTTTTTGAGACAGAGTTTCGCTCTTGTTACCCAGGCTGGAGTGCAATGGCGCGATCTCGGCTCACCGCAACCTCCGCCTCCTGGGTTCAGGCAATTCTCCTGCCTCAGCCTCCTGAGTAGCTGGGATTATAGGCATGTGCCACCATGCCCAGCTGATTTTTTGTATTTTTAGTAGAGACGGGGTTTCACCATGTTGACTGGGATGGTCTCGATCTCTTGACCTCGTGATCCACCCGCCTCGGCCTCCCAAAGTGCTGAGATTACAGGCTTGAGCCACCGCGCCCGGCCTCAGCTATTTTTAAATGCACAATTAGAGTATTATTGACTATAGTCACTCTGTTGTGTTATCAAATACTAGATCTTCATTCTTTGTTTTTTTGTACTCATTAATCATTTTCACTTACTTCCCCTCACCTCTCACTACCCTTCCCAGCCTTTGGTAACCATCATTCTACTCTCTATCTCCTGAGTCCAGTTGTTTTAATTTTTAGTTCTCATAAATAAGTGAGACCATGTAAAGTTTGTCTTTCAGTGCCTGGCTTATTTCACTTACCATAATGACCTCTGATTTTATCCATGTGGTTGCAAGTGATACAATTTCATTCTTTATTATGGATGAATGATACTCCATTATGTATATATAACCACATTTCTTTATCCATTCATCTGTAGATGGACACTTAGGTTGCTTCCAAATATCAACTATTGTAAACAGTGCTGCAACAAACATAGAAGTGCAAATACTTCTTCAATATCGTGATTCTTTTATGGTATACATCTAGCAATGAGATTTCTGGATCATGTGGTAGCTCTATTTTTAGTTTTTAAAGGAAACTCCAAACTGTTCTTCATAGTGGTTCTACTAATTTACGTCCTGGCCAACAATATTTGAGGGGTCCCTTTTCTCCACATCCTCACCAGCATTCATTACTGCCTGTCTTTTAGATATCACATTGTCGTTTTGATTTGCATTTTTCTGATGATCAGTGATGTTGAACACCTTTTCATTCTGTTTGCCATTTGTATGTCTTCTTTTGAGAAATGTCCATTCAGGTATTTTGCCTGTTTTTTTTTTTTTTTTTGGTTGGTTTGTTTTTGTTTTTGTTTTTGTTTTTGTTTTGAGACAAGTCTCACTCTGTCACCCAGGCTGGAGTGCAATGGTGCAATCTCGGCTCACTGCAACCCCTGCCTCCTCGGTTCAAGTGATTCTCCTGCCTCAACCTCCCACGTAGCTGAGATTACAGGTACCCACCACCACACCCAGCTATTTTCTGTATTTTTAGTAGAGACAGGGTTTCACCATGTTGGCCAGGCTGGTCTTGAATTCACCTCAGGCGATCCGCTCGGCCTCCCAAACTGCTGGGATTACAAGCGTGAGCCACTCTGCCTGGCCACCTATTTTTTAAATGGGATTATTAGTTTTTTTCCTATAGAACTGTCTAAACTCCTCATTCTGGTTATTAATCTCTTGTCAGATGGATAGTTTGCAAATATTTTCTCCCATTCTGTCTCTTCGTTTTATTGATTGTTTCCTTTGCTATACAGAAGCATTTTAACTTGATGTGATCGTACTTGTCCATTTTTGCTTTGGATGCCTGTGCTTGTATGGTGTTACTCAAGAAATCTTTGCCCAGTTGAATGTCCTGTGGAGTTTCTCCAATGTTTTCTTTTAGTAGTTTCATAGTTTGAGGTCTTAGATTTAAGTTATTTGATCCAATTTGATTTAATTTTTTTATACGGTGAGAGATAGGGTTCTAGTTTCATTCTCCTGCATATGAATTCCCAGTTTTCCCAGCAACATTTATTAAAGAGACAATTCTTTCCCACACTGTATATTTATGTTCTTGGCACCTTTGTCAAAAATAAGTTCACTGTATTCTAACAAAGAATGTAAAGGACTTCTTCAAGGAGAACTACAAACCACTGCCCAGCGGAATAAGGGAGGACATAACAGATGGAGAAACATTCTATGCTCCTGGTTAGGAAGAATCAATATCATGAAAATGGCCATACTGCCCAAAGTAATTTACATATTCAATGCTATCCCCAACAAGCTACCAATGACCTTCTTCACAGAACTGGAAAAAAACCACCTTAAACTTTATATGGAACCAAAAGAGAGCCAGCAGAGCCAACTCAATTCTAAGCAAAAAGAACAAAGCTGGAGGCATCACACTACTGGACTTCAAACTATACTACATGGCTACAGTAATCAAAAAGCATGGTACTGGTACCCAAACAGAGATATAGACCAATGGAACAACAGATCAGAGGCCTCGGAGGCAATGCCACACATCTACAACCATCTGATCTTTGACAAACCTGACAAAAACAAGCAGTGGGGAAAGGATTCGTTGTTTAATAAAAGGTGTTGGGAAAACTGGCCAGCCATGTGCAGAAAGCAGAAACTGGATTCCTTCCTGACACCTTACACTAAAATTAACTCCAGATGGATTAAAGACTTAAACATAAGAACTAAAACCATAAACACCCTAGAAGAAAACCTAGGCAAAACCATTCAAGACAGGCATAGGCAAGGACTTCATGACTAAAACACCAAAAGCAGTGGCAACAAAAGCCAAAATAGACAAATGGGACCTAATTAAACTCCACAGCTTCTGCACAGCAGAAGAAACAGTCATTAGAGTGAACTGGCAACTAACAGAATGGGAAAAGATTTTTGCAATCTACCCATCTGACAAAGGGCTAACATCCAGAATCTACAAAGAACTAAAACAGATTTACAAGAAAAAAACCAACAAGCCCATTCAAAAGTGGGTGAAGGATATGAATAGACTCTTTACAAAAGAAGACATGTATGAGGCCAACAAACATATGAAAAAATGCTCGTCATCACTGGTCATTAGAGGAATGCAAATCAAAACTACATCGAGATACCATCTCATGCCAGTTAGAGTGGCGATCATTCAAAAATCTGGAGACAGTAGATGCTGGAGAGGATGTGGAGAAATAGGAACACTTTTGCACTGTTGGTGGGAGTGTAAATGAGTTCAACCATTGTGGAAGACAGTGTGGCAATTCCTCAAGGACCTAGAAACAGAAATTCCATTTGACCCAGCAATCCCATTACTGGATATATGTCCAAAGGATTATAAATCATTCTGTTATAAGGACACATGCACACAAATGTTCATTGTGGCACTGTTTACAATAGCAAAGACTTGGAACCAATCCAAATGCCCATCAGTGATAGACTGGACAGAGAAAATGTGGCACATATACACCATGGAATACTGTGCAGCCATAAAAAACGATGAGTTTGTGCTCTTTGTAGAGACATGGATAAACCTGGAGACCATCATTCTCAGCAAAATGACACAATAACAGAAAATCAAACACCTCATGTTTTCACTCATAGGCGGGTGTTGAACAATGAAAACACATGGATACAGGGAGGAGAGTATCACATACTGGGGTCTTTGGAGGGGGGAACTAGCAGAGGGACAGCAGGAGTGGGGAGTTGGGGAGGGATAACATGGGAGAGATGCCAAATAGAAGTGATGGGGAGGAAGGCAGCAAACCACATTGCCATGTATGTATCTATGCAACAATCTGGCATGTTCTTCACATGTACCCCCAAACCTAAAATGCAATAACATCTATTTTTTTAAAAAAATGAGTTCACTCTAGATATTTGGCTTTATTTCTGGGTTCTCTGTTCTGTTCACCATTCTGTGTCTGTTTTAATGCTAGTACCATGTTGTTTTGGTTACTATATCTTTGTAGCATAATTTGAAGTCAGGTAATGTGACTCCTCCAGTTTCGTTGTTTTTGCTTAGGATAGCTTTGGCTATTCTGGGTCTTTTGTAGTTCCATACAATTCTTAGAATTGTCTTTTCTGTTTATGTGAATAATTTGTTTTGGTTATTATGGACATTTAAACTGCATTCCTTCTTCCAATCCATGAACATGGCATATCTTTTCATTTTCTTGTGTCCTCTTCAATTTCTTGCATCAATGTTTTATAGTTTTGAGGTAAAAAGATCTTTTGCTTCTTTTGTTAATTCCTAGGTATTTTATTTTATTTGCAATGATTATAAATGGGATTAGTTCTTTATTTCTTTTTCGGATTGTTTGCTGTTGGCATCTAGAAATGCTACTGACTTTTGTATGTTGATTTTGTATCCTGCAAATTTACTGAATTTTCTTATCAGTTCAAACAGTTTTTTGGTGCTATCTTGAGGTTTTTCCAACTATAAGATTATAACACCTGCAAACAAGTATAATTTGACTTCTTCCTTTCTAATTTGGTTGCCTGTGTTTCTTTCTGTTTTCTGATTGCTCTAGCTAGGACTTCTAGTACTATGTTGGATTAACAGTGGTAAAAGTAGGCATCCTTCTGTTCCAGATCATAGAAGAAGAGCTTTCAGTTTTTCCCCATTCAGTATGAATAGGTCTGTTGTATATGAGCTTTACTATGGTAAGGTATATTCCTTCTATAACTATTTTTCTTTTGGTGAAGGTTTTTATCATAAAGGGATGTTGAATTTTATCAAATGCTTTTTCAGCATCAATTGAAATCATCATATGGTTTTGTCTTTATTCTGTTGATGTGACCTATCACATTAATTGATTTGCATATGTCAAGCTATTCTTACATGTCCAGATCATCCCACTTGTTCATAATGAATGATCTTTTTAATGTGTTTTTTATTTGGTTTGCTAGAATTTTATTGAGGATGTTTGTATCAATGTTAATCAGTGACATTGGCCTATAGTTTTCCTTTTTTTATGTGTCTTTGTTTGTGCTAAAAGGGTAATACTGGCCTTGTAGAATGAGTTTGGAAGTATTCCCTCTTCCTCTGTTATTCAGAATAGTTCGAGGAGAATTGGTATTGGTCCTCTTTAAATGTTTGGTAGAATTTAGTAGTAAAGCCATTGGGTCCCAGACTTTTCTTTGCTGGGAGACATTTTTTAATGGCTTTGATCTTATTTCTTGCTATTATTCTGTTGAGGCTTTGGACTTCTTCATGGCTCAGGCTTGGTAAATCGTGTATGTCTAGAAACTTACCCATTTCTTCCAGATCCGATTTTTTTGGCATAGAGTTCCTCACAGTAGCCACTAATGATTCTTTGAATTTCTTCAGTGTCCATTTTAATGTCTCTTTTTAAATCTCTGATTTTATTGGTTTGGGTCTTCTCTTTTTTTTTTTTCTTACTTAGGCTAAAGGTTTGTTAATTTTGTTTATCTTTTCTAGAAACCAACTTTTTGTTTCATTGATCTTTTGTATTGTTTTCTTCATTTCAATTTCATCTATCTCTGCTTTGATATTTATGATTTTTTTCTAATTTTAGATTTGGTTTGCTCTTGCTTTTCTAGTTCTTTAAGATCATCACGAGGTTATTTGAAGTTTTTCTTCTTTTTTGATGTAGGCATTCATAGCTATAAAATTCCGTTAGTACTACTTTCACAATATCCCATAGGTTTTGATATGCCATGTTTCCATTATCATTTATTTCAAAAAATTTTTAAATTTATTTCTTAATTTATTCATTCATCCATTTATCATTTAGGAGTATATTCTTTAATTTCCATGTATTTATATAGTTTCCAAATTTTCTCTTGTTATTTATTTCTAGTTTTATTTCATTGTGGTCAGAGAAGATGCTTGCTGTTATTTGCTTTCCTGAATATTTTAAGATTTATTTTAGGATATAACATATGGTCTATTCTTGAGAATTATCCATTAGCTGAGGAAAATAATAACCCATTATTATAACCCATTATTTTAAACTGATGATAGCACTGATTTCATAAGCAAACAAAGTAACAAGCAAAAAGAAAACAAATAAAAATTCTACTCTTAACTTCATCTCCTCACTTTTTAACTTTTTGTTATTTCCATTTATATCTTATTACACTGTCTCTGTCTTGAAAAGTTATTGTAGTTATTTTGCAGTCGTTGGATGAAATGTTCTGTAAATATCTGTTAGATCCCTTTGTTCTATAGGGCAGATTAAGTCCAACATTTATTCATTGATCTTCTGTTTGGAAGATCTGTCCAATCCTAAAAGTGGAAATTATTACATTGGGGTCTAAAGTGAAAGTGTATTATATTGGGGTCTATCTCTTTCTTTGGCTCTCATAATACTTGCTTCATACATCTGGGTGCTCCAGTGTTGAGTGCACACATATTTACAATTGGGATATCCTTTTGCTGAATTGACCCCTTTATCAGTCTATAATGACCTCCTTTGTATGTTCTTATTGATTTTGTCTTGAAATATATTTTGTCTAATTATAGCTACTACTGCTCTTTTTTGGTTTTCCTTTGCATGGATTGTTATTTTCTCATCCATTTATTTTCTTTTTTTTTTTCCTTTTTTTTTTATTGCATTTTAGGTTTTGGGGTACATGTGATGAACATGCAAGATTGTTGCATAGGTACACACATGGCAGTGTGCTTTGCTGCCTTCCGTCCCCTCACCTGTATCTGTCATTTCTCCCCATGCTGTCTCTTCCCACCTCCCCACCCCCCCTCCCCTCCCCCATTTCCCCCCAACGGACCCCAGTGTGTAGTGCTCCCCTCCCTGTGTCCATGTGTTCTCATTGTTCAACACCCGCCTATGAGCGAGAATATACGGTGTTTGATTTTCTGCTCTTGTGTCAGTTTGCTGAGAATGATGGTTTCCAGGTTCATCCATGTCCCTATAAAGGACGTGAACTCATCGTTTTTGATGGCTGCATAATATTCCATGGTGTATATGTACCACATTTTCCCTATCCAGTCTATCATCGTTGGGCATTTGGGTTGGTTCCAGGTCTTTGCTATTGTAAACAGTGCTGCAATGAACATTCGTGTGCACGTGTCCTTGTAGTAGAATGATTTATAATCCTTTGGATATATACCCAGTAATGGGATTGCTGGGTCAAATGGGATTTCTATTTTTAGGTCCTTGAGGAATCGCCGCACTATCTTCCACAATGGTTGAATTAATTTACATTCCCACCAACAGTGTAAAAGTGTTCCTATTTCTCCACATCCTCTCCAGCATCTGTTGTTTCCCGATTTTTTAATGATCGCCATTCTAACTGGTGTGAAATGGTATCTCAATGTGGTTTTGATTTGCATTTCTCTGATGACCAGTGATGATGAGCATTTTTTCATATGTTTGTTGGCCTCCCGTATGTCTTCTTTTGTAAAGTATCTGTTCATATCCTTTCCCATTTTTGAATGGGCTTGTTTGTTTTTTTCTTGCAGATCTGCTTTAGTTCTTTGTAAATTCTGGATATCAGCCCCTTGTCAGATGGGTAGACTGCAAAAATTTTTTCCCATTCTGTTGGTTGCCGATTCACTCTACTGACTGTTTCTTTTGCTGTGCAGAAGCTGTGGAGTTTGATTAGGTCCCATTTGTCTATTTTGGCTTTTGTTGCCTTTGCTTTTGGCGTTTTGGTCATGAAGTCCTTGCCTACACCTATGTCCTGAATGGTTTTGCCTAGATTTTCTTCTAAGGTTTTTATGGTATCCTACTTGATCATGGTGGATTAGCTTTTTGATATGCTGTTGCAATCGGTTTGCCAGTATTTTATTAAAGATTTTTGCATCTATGTTCATCATGGATATTGGCCTGAAATTTTCTTTTCTTGTTGAGTCTCTGCCGGGTTTTGGTATCAGGATGATGTTTGTCTCGTAAAATGATTTGGGAAGGATTCCCTCTTTTTGGATTGTCTGGAATAGTTTCAGAAGGAATGGTATCAGCTCCTCCTTGTATGTCTGGTAGAATTCAGCTGTGAACCCATCTGGACCTGGGCTTTTTTTGGGTGGTAGGCTCTTTATTGCTGCCTCGACTTCAGACCATGTTATTGGTCTATTCAGGGTTTCGGCTTCTTCCAGGTTTAGGCTTGGGAGGTTGCAGGTGTCCAGGAATTTATCCATTTCTTCCAGGTTTACTAGTTTATGTGCATAGAGTTGTTTGTAATAATCTCTGATGATGGTTTGGATTTCTGTGGAATCTGTGGTGATATCACCTTTATCGTTTTTTATGGCATCAATTTGGTTATTCTCTCTTTTCTTTTTTATTAATCTGGCTAGTGGTCTGTCTATTTTGTTGATCTTTTCAAAAAACCAGCTCCTGGATTTATTGATTTTTTGAAGAGTTTTTTGTGTCTCTATTTCCTTCAGTTCTGCTCTGATCTTAGTTATTTCCTGTCTTCTGCTAGGTTTTGGGTTTTCTTGGTCTTGCTCCTCTAGCTCTTTCAATTTTGATGATAGGGTGTCAATTTTAGATCTCTCCTTTCTTCTCATGTGGGCACTCATTGCTATATATTTTCCTCTAGAGACTGCTTTAAATGTGTCCCAGAGATTCTGGTATGTTGTGTCTTCGTTCTCATTGGTTTCGAAGAACATCTTTATTTCTGCCTTCATTTCATTGTTTATCCAGTCAACATTCAAGAGCAAGTTGTTCAGTTTCCATGAAGCTGTGCGGTTCTGAGTTAGTTTCTGCATTCTGAGTTCTAACTCGATTGCACTGTGGTCTGAGAGACTGTTTGTTATGATTTCTGTTCTTTTGCATTTGCTGAGGAGTGATTTATTGCCAATTATGTGGTCAATTTTAGAGTAGGTGTGATGTGGTGCTGAGAAGAATGTATATTCTGTGGATTTGGGGTGGAGAGTTCTGTAAATGTCTATTAGGTTTGCTTGTTCCAGGTCTGTATTCAGGTCCTGGATATCCTTGTTGATTTTCTGTCTGGTTGATCTGTCTAATATTGACAATGGGTTGTTAAAGTCTCCCACTATTATTGTGTGGGAGTCTAAGTCTCTTTGTAAGTCATTAAGAACTTGCCTTATGTATCTGGGTGCTCCTGTATTGGGTGCATATATATTTAGGATCGTTAGCTCTTCTTGTTGCAGTGATCCTTTTACCATTATGTAATGTCCTTCTTTGTCTCTTTTGATCTTTGTTGCTTTAAAGTCTATTTTATCAGAGATGAGAATTGCAACTCCTGCCTTTTTTTGCTCTCCATTTGCTTGGTAGATCTTCCTCCATCCCTTTATTTTGAGCCTTTGTGTATCCTTGCATGTAAGATGGGTTTCCTGGATACAGCACACTGATGGGTTTTGGCTTTTTATCCAATTTGCCAGTCTGTGTCTTTTGATTGGAGCATTTAGTCCATTGACATTTAGGGATAGTATTGTTATGTGTGAATTTGATGCTGTCATTTTGATGCTACCTGGCTGTTTTGTTGGTTAGTTGATGCAGATTCTTGATTGTGTTGATGCTTTTTTACCATTTGGTGTGTTTTTGGAGTGGCTGGTACTGGTTGTTCCTTTATATGTGTAGAGCCTCTTTCAGGAGTTCTTGTAGAGCAGGTTTGGTGGTGATGAAATCTCTGAGTGCTTGCTTGTTCACAAAGGATTTTATTTTTCCTTCACTTATGAAGCTTAGTTTGGCTGGATAGGAGATTCTGGGTTGAAAGTTCTTTTCTTTAAGGATGTCAAATATTGGCCCCCATTCTCTTCTGGCTTGTAGGGTTTCTGCTGAGAGATCTGCTGTGAGTCTAATGGGCTTCCCTTTGTGGGTAACCCGACCTTTCTCTCTGGCTGCCCTTAGCATTTTCTCTTTCATTTCAACCCTGTGAATCTGACGATTATGTGCCTTGGGGTTGCTCTTCTTGAGGAATATCTTTGTGGTGTTCTCTGTATTTCCTGGATTTGAATATTGGTCTGCCTTGCTAGGTTGGGGAAGTTTTCCTGGATAATATCCTGAAGAGTATTTTCCAGCTTCGATTCATTCTCTTCATCACATTCAGGTACACCTATCAGACGTAGATTAGGTCTTTTCACATAGTCCCACATTTCTTGAAGATTTTGTTCATGCCTTTTTGCGCTTTTTTCTCTGTTCTTGCCTTCTCTTTTTATTTCATTGAGTTGATCTTCGACCTCTGATATCCTTTCTTCTGCTTGGTCAGTTCGGCTGTTGAAGCTTGTGCATGCTTCACGAAGTTCTCGTGTTGCATTTTTCAGCTCCATCAATTCACTTATACTCCTCTCTATGCTGTCCATTCTCGTCAGCAGTTCATCCAATCTTTTTTCAAGGTTCCTATTTTCTTTGCGATGGGTTAGAACATGTTCTTTTAGCTCATTGTAGTTTCTTACTACCCACCTTCTGAAGTCTGATTCTGTCATTTCATCACCCTCCTTCTCCATCCGGTCTGGTTCCCTTGCTGGTGAGGAGTTGTGATCCCTTTTAGGAGGAGAGGTGTTCTGGTTTCGGGAGTTTTCATCCTTTTTACGCTGGTTTCTACCCATTTTTGTGGGTTTATCCACCTCTTGTCTGTCTCTGTCCCAGGGAGTTGGAGCTTTATGAGTTTCCGTTGCACTACTGCCTTTTTTGATTTTTCTTTCAGGTCGGACCCGCCCAGCTAGCAGCACGCCTAGCCTCTGCCTGCCCGCAGGGGCTTTGCTGAGCTGCTGTGGGCTCCACCCAGCTGCCCTGAGCTCTTCCCTGCAGTCCTTTTTATATGGGCGTAGTTAGAACTGTCTGGGCAATGGTGGCCCCGCCTCTGTTATGGCGGACTCTCTCTGTTGTGGCAGGTTGCCTCGGCAACGGCAGCCTGCCTCCGTAGCGGTGGAGAGTCTCAGTAATGGCGGAAGCCCCTCCCCGACGGAGCGGGACCGTCCCGGTTCAGCTGTGCTTGGTTTGAAGGGCTCAACCCAGAGGGTTTCCAATTACTGTTTTTGTTTTGGTTGTTGTTGGGGGTGGAGGGGTGGGACCAACCGAGCCTGATCACCTGGCTCCCTGACTCAGAGTCTTTTCTTTTAAGTTGAACGACCCCGCGTTCCGGTCGGTTGTTGAAAAGGCGCCGGGATCTCCCGTGCTGCAACTCACGGAGTCGGCTCGAACCGCGGCGCCGGCTCCTGGCGGATTTTTTGCCTAGGAATCTCCTGGCCTGGCTCGCTATTTCAGATGAATGGGCTATTCTGCCGTCTCAGGGCTCTGCTCGCCAGCTAAGAGGGCTCCCAGACCAGTGGCTTTTGTACGGAGAACCACAGCAACAGGGAGTGGTCACAGCAGCCGCGCGGGCGGAATCAGCCCCGCGGGGGCCAAAACAGCCGCACCGGCTGGGACTGTGACGCTGGCGACCCCTCTGCCTGGGTATCTCCTGGTCTGTGGGCAATAAGAGTTCGTCTGGAAATGCGGCATCCACTCACCCTCTGCACTTTCACTGGGAGCTGAAGTCCTGAGCTGTTCTAGGCGGCCATCTTCCCAGCATTCCCCCCATCCATTTATTTTCAATCTATCTGTGTCATCATAGGCAAAATGTATTTCTTGTGGGCAGCAGATCATTGGATCTAATTTTTTTTATTCATTCAGCGGCTCTATGTCTTCTAATTGGAAAGTTTACTCCATTTACATTCAGTGTTACTACTGGTAATTAAGGACTTTCTTCTGTCATCTTGTTATTGCTTTCTAATTGTTTTGTAGTCTTTTCCTTCTTTTCTTCCTTCCTGACTTCCTATTAGTGCAAGTTATTTTCTGTGGTGTCTTAATTTCTTTCTTTTTATTTTTTATTATTAAATATATTGCATATTTTTCTATGTGAGATTACCATGAAGCTTGCAAATACTATCTTATAACCCATTATTTTAAACTGATGATAGCACTGATTTCATAAGCAAACAAAGTAACAAGCAAAAAGAAAACAAATAAAAATTCTACTCTTAACTTCATCTCCTCACTTTTTAACTTTTTGTTATTTCCATTTATATCTTATTACACTGTCTCTGTCTTGAAAAGTTATTGTAGTTACTATTTTTGATTGGCTCATCTTTTCATCTTTCTATTTAAGATATGAGTAGTTTACGTTTTACCATTACAGCATTATAATATTCTGTGTTTTTTTCTCTAGTTACTATTACCAGTGAGTTTTGTGCCTTCAGGTGACTTATTGTTGTTCATTAACATCCTCTTCTTGAAGATTGATGAACTCCCTTTAGCATTTATTGTAGGACAGGTCTGGTATTGGTGAAATCCTGTAGCTTTTATTTTTCTGGGAAAGACTTGGTATCTCCTTCATGCCTGAAGAATGTTTTTGCTGGATATAAAGCACTTTAAATATGTCATGCCACTCTCTCCTGGCCTATAAGGTTTCTGCTGAGGCGTCAGCTGCCAGTTATTTTGGAGCTCTATTGTATGTTATTTGTTTCTTTTTTCTTGTTGTTTTTAGGGACCTTTCCTTATCCTTGACCTTTGGGAGTTTGATTATTCAATGACTTGAGGTACTCTATTTGGGTTCCATCTTTTTGTACTTGAATATTAATATCTTTCTCCAGGTTTGGGAAGTTTTCTGTTATTATTCCTTTGACTAAGTTTTCTACTCCTGTCTCTCTCTCTACCTCCTCTTTAATGCCAATAACTCTTAAATTTGTCCTATTGATGCTATTTTATATATCGTATAGGTGTGCTTTATTCATTTCTATCCTCTTTTCTTCTGTCTCCTGTGAATATGTGTTTTCAAACAGCTTGTCATCAAGCTCAGTAATTATTTTTCTGCTTGATCAGTTATATTGAGAGATTCTGATGCATTCTTCAGTGTGTCAATTATATTTTTCAACTCCATTTCTGCTTCTTTTAAATTATTTCAATCTCTGTTAAATTTATCTGATAAGATTATGAATTCCTCTTCTGTGTTAGCTTCAATTTCTTTGAGTTGCCTCAAAGAGGTATTTTGAATTGTCTGTCTAAAGGTCACATGTCTCTATCTCTCCAGGATTGGTCTCCAGAATATTAATCCATTTATTTTGTGAGGTGATGTTTTCCTGGATGGTTTTTTTGATGTTTGTAGATGTTTGTCAGTGTCTGGGCATTGAAGAGTTCAGTATTTATTGTAGTATTCACAGACTGGGCTTGTTTATTCTCATTTTTTCAGGAAGGCTTTCCAGGTATTTGAAAGGACTTGAGTGCTGTAATCTAAGTTTTTGGTCACTGTATCCATTGTTCTTGCAGACTCATAGAAATACTACCTTGGTGGTCTTGGATAAGATCTGAAAGAATTTTCTGAATTACAAAGCAGACACTCTTGTTTTCTTCCCTTACTTTCTCCCAAATGAATGGAGTCTCTCTTTCTGTGCTCAGCTGCCTGCAGCTGGGAAAGAGGTGACACATGCACTCCTGTGGCCACTATGGCTGGGACTGCACTAGGCCATATCTGAAAGCAACACAGCCCTAGGTCTTGCACAAGACCCACTGTAACTACTACTTGGCTACTACCTATGTTTGCTCAAGGCCCTAGGGCTCTATAGTCAGAAAGGGTGAAGCCAGCCAGGCTTGTGTCCTTCCTTTCAGGGCAGCTAGTTCCCCTGGGTCCCAAGCAGGTCCCAAGATGCTATCGAAAAGCCAGGCCTTGGAGTCAGAAATTTTAGAACTTAACCTACTGCTCTATTCTACTGTGGCTAAGCTGGCACCAAAACCACAAGACAAAGTCCTTCCCACTCTTCCCCCCTTTCCGTAAGCAGAGGCACCTCTCCTTGTGTCCACCACCACCACAGACCCACAGGGAGTACTGCCAGGGTATCAATGATGTTCACTTAAAGCCCAAGGACTCTTCAGTTAGCTTGTGTCCCAGGCCTGGGACTCATCCTTCAGGGCAATGGCCTCCTCTCTGACTGAGGGTAGGTCCAGAAATGCTGTACAAGAGCCAAGACCTGACATCAGGGACCCCACAGGCCTGCTTGGTGCTCTACTTCAGGAAGGCCAGGCTAGTACCTAAGCTGCAAGACAAAGTCCCCTTTGAAGGAGTTTCTCCTTATGGCCATCACAGCTGGCAATATGCTGGGTCACATGTCAAGCTCACACATGTTAGTCTCATCCAAGGCCCATGCATGTACTACCGGTTTACTGATGCTGACTACTCAGGGCCCACCCTTTAGTCAGCAGGTCATGAATCCTGCCAGGACTGGGTTTTTTCCTTCAAGGCAGCAGGCTCTCTTCTGGCCCAGGATTTGTCTAGACATGTCATCTGGGATTTAAGGCCTGGAATAGGGACCTTAAAACTCTGCCTGGTGCCCTACTGGACTACGGCTGAGCTGGTATCCAAGTTGCAAGACAAAATCATCTTTACTTTCCCCTCTCCTCAAGCACAAAGAAGTGCTTTTTGTTTTTGTTTTGTTTTTTAATTTTTTTTTAGAGTTGTAAGCTATGGTGCCTGGGTTTGTGAGAGGTGTGGTACAAGCACTTCCTTAACTGCTCTGGCTGGTGTCTTACTACGCTGGATGTTCCCCAAGTCCACTGGCCCTGAGCCCGCCCAGCACAGCACTCAGAGTTGCCTGTGAGTTGCAGTCCTTGTGGCCTAGACTACCTTTCAAGTTTGTTTATTTCCCTAGAGCACTGTAACCTGCAGTGGTGAGGCTTGCTGAAACTCAGGTTCTGACTGCTGGCATGGGTGATTCCCCACTAGCTAGGGCTGGTCTGAATGTTCCTGCTGTGGGCATTGGCTGAGTTCTGCTTGATGTTGACAGCACTGAGTTCCTATGCAAAGTTTCACAATCGCTGTGTTCTCCCTCCCTAAAGTACACAGATTCTCTGTACCACATGTCTGCTGCTGAGGAATGGTGGAGGGGTGGTGTCAGTGATTCAAGACTATCTTTTCTACCTTCTTCAGGGTCAGGTACTGTGATCACTCACCTGATTTTTGGTTCCTATGAAGGTGCTTTTTTGGGTAGATAGTTGTAAAATTTGGTGTTCATGTTGGGAGGACGATGGCTTCTGTTCCACCATCTTGCTCTGCCTCTCCCGGATATGTTTTTATGGCTGAAAAGGGCCAAGTAGCAAACATAGACACTCTTTTGTAATCAAGACAATATGAGCTAATATGGAAAAAGAACTAAGCTGCATAGATAAATAACTTATACTGTGATACATGAAGTAAAAAAAAATGGGACAGTATTATCATGGTTTTAAAATAGGCAAATGGGTGCGATTCTTCACTATTATGAGAGCTACATTTCATTATTTTCCCTGTAGTTGATGATTGAATAATATATTTAATCTTCACAGTCTCTCTTTTTCTTATTTTTACAATTAGCAAAATGTTTTTAAAATAAGACAGAAATGTGTGGTTTATGTGTTTAAAGAGGGTCAAGACAAGGTCTTGCTATACTGTCAAGGATGGTCTTGAACTCTTGGCCTCAAGGGATCTCCTGCCTCACCCCCCCAGAGCATTGGGATTATAAGCATGAGCCACTGTGCCTGGCCTAGACTAGAATTGTGTGTGTGTGTGTGTGTGTGTGTGTGTGTGTGTGTGTGTGTGTGTGTGTTTTAAGGCCAAATAGTACTGTATATAAATACTACTTTTTTTTTTTGAGACAGGGTCTTGCTCTGCCACCAAGGCTGGAGTGCAGTAGCACGATCTCGGCTCACTGCAACCTTTGCCTCCCAGGTTCAAGTGATTCCCCTGCCTCAGCCTCCTGAGTAACTGGGATACAGGCATGTGCCACTACACCTGGCTAATTTTTGTATTTTTAGTAGAGATGGGGTTTTGCCATGTTGGCCAGGCTGGTCTTCAACTCCTGACCTCAGGTGATCCACCCGCTTCAGCCTTTCAGAGTGCTGGGATTACAGGTGCGAGCCACCATAGGTGGCCATAAATACTACATTTAAAAATCCATTTGACATTAGGGATCATGGCGAATGGCTGGCAGGACTGGATTACAGCTTTGACTTGGGCAGACAGAGCAGCATGTTGAGGCTCGCATTATGAATTTTCGCTCCAGAACAACTGCAGGAATAAATCAGGAAACTCGAGAGGACCCACAGACCCTATGAAGGAAATGGATTGTTCCTGCAAGACCCAGGAGACACCCCAAATACTGTTCTGGTATCCACAACTGAGAGACCCACAGACAATTCACATCAAAGGACTCTGCACACAACCCAGTACCAGCCCAGAGCCTGGCAGACTTGCTGGGTGGCTAGCTCCAGAAGAGAGATAAAGATCACTAGAGCCACATCCATAGGAAAAGGAGAGAGTACTACATCAAGGGAATAGTGGGACAAAAGAATCTGAACAACAGCCCTCAGCCCTAGACTTTTCCTCTGACGGAGACTATCCAAATAAGAAGGAACCAGAAAACCCACTCTGGTAATATAACAAAACAAGATTGTTTAACACCCCCCAAAAGCACACTAGCTCATCTGCAATGGATCCAAACCAAGAAGAAATCCCTGATTTAACTGAAAAAAAAATTTCAGGAGGTTAGTTATTAAGCTAATCAGGGAGGCATCCGAGAAAGGTGAAGCCCAATGTAAGGAAATTAAAAAAAAAAAAAAAATGATACAGGCCGGGCGCGGTGGCTCAAGCCTGTAATCCCAGCACTTTGGGAGGCCGAGGCAGGTGGATCACAAGGTCAAGAGATCGATACCATCCTGGTCAACGTGGTGAAACCCCGTCTCCACTAAAAATACAAAAAAGTAGCTGGGCATGGTGGCGTGTGCCTGTAATCCCAGCTACTCAGGAGGCTGAGGCAGGAGAATTGCCTGAACCCAGGAGGTGGAGGTTGCGGTGAGCCGAGATCATGCCATTGCACTCCAGCCTGGATAACAAGAGCGAAACTCCGTCTCAAAAAAAAAGAAAAAAAAAAAAAAGATACAAGAAGTGAAGGGAGAAATATTCAATGAAATAAATAACATAAAAAATCAAAATTTCAGGAAATGCAAAATGCTCTGGAGTGTCTCGGCAACAGAATCAAACAAGTAGTAGAAAAAATATTCAGAACTTGAAGACAAGGTCTTCAGATTAACTCAATCCAACAAAGACAAAGAAAAAAAGAATAAGAAAATATGAACAAATCCTCCAAGAAGTCTGGGATTATGTTAAGTGACCAAAACCTAAGAATAATCAACGTTCCCGAGGAAGAAGAGAAGTCTAAAAGTTTGGAAAACATATTTGTTTTAACACACTGGTGTGTTTTAAATACACTGCCCCCTGTGTGCTCAGGAAGCTCCCACCAACATGGTGCACCCCAGTGTGGTCTGTGATGGCTGCAATGGGCCCATGGTAGGAACCCGCTACAAGAGCAATGTCTGCCCAGACTACGCCTGTGTAGCGTCTGCGAGGGAAAGGGCTTACACGGGAGCACACCAAGCCCGCCCTCCCCAGCCCCTTCAGACACCTGTCTGAGAGCTTCTTGCATAGCCGCTGGCTCCAGAAGCTGAAACACGGGCACTTTGCGTGGCCAGGCTGGGAGATGGGCCCACTGGGAAAATGGAGCCTATGCCCTCCTCGTGGAAGGGATGCCCACCCTGGTCCCACTGCGGAATCAGCTTCTGGTCCACCGGAGGATCTGAGTGTGAATTTCCTGAAGAACGTAGGGGAGAGCCGCTCTCAACCCTCTGGGTGTGGAAGTTGATACTGATGTGGAGCATGGAGGGAAGAGAAGCCACCTGACCCCTCTCTCTCTAGAGAGTTCCAGCACAGAGGAGAAGGGCAGCTTGCAGCCAAGCAACTGCTGCTCTGACCTGAGCAAGGTGAGTGGGAACATGGAGGGCCACACACAGTCTCTGGCAAGGTGCTTGAGAAAGATCACCTTGGAGCCCGAGGGGCGCCCTGAGGAACAGATGGAGTCTGATAACTGTTCAGGAGGAGACGATGACTGGACCCATTGTCTTCAAAAGAAGTGGACCCGTGCACAGGTGAACTTCAGTCCCTACAGATGCCAGAATCCTAAGGGCCAAGCTCTCTGGACCCCTCCCAGGAGGGACCCACAGGGCTGAAAGAAGCTGGCTTGTCCCCACATCTGCCACCAAAGGATGACCTGTGGCTGACTGAGTCCGTCTCCCAGAGGCTGTCTGACGAAGGGCTTCTCTGACGAAGGTGGTTGGCTCATCAGGGTCCTGCAGACCAAGAATTATGACATCGGGGTGGCTCTGAACACCATCCAGTATTCAAAGCATCCGCCGCCGTTGTGACCGCTTTTGCCCACCTCTTCTGTGTCCCCTTCTTCTGTCTCATAGTTGTGTTAAGCCAGTGTAGAATTGCAGGCCTCTGTATGGACCAGTTTCTCTGCCTTCTTCTTTCAGGATCAGGGGTTGGGGTGCAAGAAGCCGTTTAGGGCAGCAAAACAAGTGACACGAGGGGAGAGTCCCCGTGTGTGTGTGTGTGTGTGTGTGTGTGTGTGTGTGTGTGCTGATGTCTGAGAAACAAGACTGGCCTTCTGGGTGCCCTAGCTCCTTGCAGCAGGGCTGGGCCTGTGAGACTGAGGTTGATTGCAGGCTCCTGACCCCTCCCTGCAGGGGCTACATTAGCAGCCCAGCACATAGCTTGCCTAATGGACTTCTTTTCTTCTCTTCTCCTCTTCTCTTCTCTTTCTTTTTTCCTCTTCTTTCTCCTCTTCTTTTCCCTTTTCCTTTCTTATGACTCATAAGTCCCTGACATTTAGTTGATTTTCTGCTAGAGACCTGGTACACTCTGATTTTAGATAAAGTAAGCCTAAATGTTGTCAGGGGGTAAGCAGAGGAGGGGCTGTGTTGGCACAGGCAGTGGGAGGCTGGGGCGGTCGGTGCTGTAGGCTTCCTGCTGAGACTGAGAAGACTCATGAATGGTGTCGCAATGTTGGTTTCACTGAGAGCTGCCTCTTGGTCTCTTCACCACTGTAGGTTTCTCATTTCCAAACCATCAGCCTCTTTTAAAGTAAGATCTCTTTGTAGCCATTCTGTTATATTTGTAAACAATCTAATTAAATGATATCAGCACTTAAAAAAAAAAAGAAAGAAAGAATTCACCAACCAACCATCTGCTGCCTTCAACAGACCTAACACACAGGAACTCACATAAACTAAAGTAATGGGCTGGAAAAAGATACTTCATGCAAATGGACACCAAAAGTGAGCAGGGGTAGCTGTTCTCATATCAGACAAAACAAACTTTAAAGCAGCAGTAGTTAAAAAAAACAAAGAGGGATATTATATAATGATAAAAGGCCTTGTCCAACAGGAAAATATCACAGTCCTAAACATACATGCACCTAACACTGGAGCTCTTAAATTTATAAAACAATTACTAACGGATCTAAGAAATGAGATAAACAGCAACATAATAATGGTGGGGGACATCCACTGACAGCACTAGATAGGTCATTAAGACAGAAAGTCAACAAAGAAACAATGGATTTAAACTATACCCTGGAACAAATGGACTTAACAGATATATACAGAACATTCCATCCAACAACAGCAGAACATACATTCTATTCAACAGGACATAGAATTTTCTTTAAGATAGACCACATGATAGCCCACAAAACAAGCCTCAATAAATTTAAGAAAATTGAAATTATATCAAGCACTCTCTCAGACCACAGTGGAAAAAAACTGGAAATCAAATCCAAAAGGAACCTTCAAAACCAAGTAAATACATGGAAATTAAATAACCTGCTCCTGAATGATCATTGAGTAAAAAATGAAATCAAGCTGGAAATTTTAAAATTCTTTGATCATTGGGCAAAAAATGAAATCAAGATGGAAATTTAAAAATTCTTGAACCTGAATGACAGTAGTGACACAACCTATCAAAACCACTGGGATACAGCAATGGCAGTGCTAAGAGGAAATTAATAACCCTAAATATCTATATCAAAAAGTCTGAAAGAGCACAAACAGACAATCTAAGGTCACACCTCAAAGAACTAGAGAAGCAAGAACAAACCAAACCCAAACCCAGCAGAAGAAAAGAAATAAGATCAGAGCAGAACTAAATGAAATTGAAAAGAATAAACAAAAACAATACAAAAGATAAATGAAACAAAAAGCTGTTTCTTTGAAAAGATAAATAAAATGATAGACCATTAGCAAGATTAATCAATAAAAGAAGAGAGAAAATCCAAATAAGCTCAATAAGAAACAAAGTGGGAGAAATCTGTTGTTATGCTCTGAGATTTCATAGATCAGAAATGCCGACAGGACATAGCATATGTGGCTCATCTCTACTCTTTGATATGTTGGGCCTCAGCTGGGAAGACTCGAAAGGCTGGGAGTGTCTTAAAAGACTGAGACCTGGAATCCTCTGATGGCTGCTTGATTGACATCTGGTACTTGGGCTGAGATGACTTGAAGGCTGGGCTCTGCTGAGATAGTCAGTGGGGCACCAGTAGTTGGCCTTTCCACAGCTTGGCTCCTCACAGCACTGTGGCTTAGTTCCAAGTGTGAGGAACTTCTGAACAGAGAGTGGCCCAAGAAAATTAGGGGAAGCTGCCTGGCTTTGTAGGACCTAACTGGAAATCACATGTCATCACTTCTGTCATACATTTTTGGCTGAGTCACAGGCTCATCCAGAGTCACAGGAGGAGACATAGAGCCCACCTCTTAATGAGAGGTGTATCAAAGTGGTCTGAGGCCATGTTTTCAAACCACTGCAGTTTTAGGTTTCACGTATCACTACTGCACCTTCAGAACTCCCCAGGTGATGTGCTGCATTATCAGCTTGATAAATGACGTGTGTGCAGGCAACTTCATTCTGAACAGAGTCCTTTAATATCCTTGTTTTCCCCCCAAATAGCCCAAGTATTCATTCTCTGAAACAAAAATGTATAGTTCAGCCATCTCACACATGTGAGCAGAGCTTTTTAAGGACTCGATTCTTTTCCATGTCTTCCCTGGAGCATTCCCAATATATTGTTTTGTCATTAGCAAAGGAAATATTTCCTCTTGCTGTCTGGCCTCGATTTTCTTGTACTAAGCAGATTGACCAATTGGAGTTATAGTACCTGCAGACCAGAACAAAAGTGCCCTTGACACCTCCCTGCTGCAGGAGGGGCATGAGACCTCTTCACTCTCATGAGTACCTTAGAAGCAATCAGAGACTAGAGAGGCCTCCAGCACTAGCTCCCTCTCACCTAATACCGGCTCTTTCATGTATTCTTAGCTTCCTCTGTTTCATCCCTGGCATTCTTCCTTTGCTTGTTGTTTGCTCAAATTTCTATTAAAGAAAAGAGTGAGACTCTGTCATCCAGACTGGAGTGCAGTGGCGTGATCTTGGCTCACTGCAATGTACACCTCCCAAGTTCAAGCAATTCTCCTGCCTCAATCTCCTGAGTAGCTGGGATTACAGGCGTGTGTCACTACCACTTGGCTAATTTTTGTATTTTTAGTATAGATGGGGTTTCACCATGTTGGCCAGGCTGGTTTTGAACTCCTGACCTCAGGTAATCCACCCGCCTCAACCTCCCAAACTGCTGGGATTACAGGTGTGAGCCACCATGCCTGGCCTATTGTTACTATATCTCGAATTTCCACATAAACAAAATGAACATCTTTTCATAGTTAAAATTATATAGACACACATCTATTAGGATGGCTACTTTTTTTTTTTTTTTTGAGACAGAGTCTTGGCTACTTTTTGTTTTGTTTTGTTTTGTTTTGTTTTGTTTTTTTTTAAGACAGAGTCTTACTCTGTTGCCTAGGCTGGAATTCAGTGGTGTGATGTCAGCTCACTACAGTCTCTACCTCTGGGTTGAAGTGATTCTCCTGCCTCAGCCTCCTGAGTAACTGGGACTAAAGGCATGCACCACCATTCCCAGCTAATTTTTCTGTTTTCAGTAGAGATAGGATTTCACCATGTTGGCCGGGCTAGTCTTGAACTCTTGACTTCAGGTGATCCCCCGGCCTTGGCCTCCCAAAGTTCTGGGAGGCGTGAACCACCACACCTGACCAGGATGGCTACTATTAAACAAATAAACAAAAAACAACCCAGAAAATAACAAGTATTGGAGAGGATGTGGAGAAACTGGAACTCTTGTGCACTGTTGGTGGGATTATAAAATGGTTTAGCTGCTATGAAAAACATACAGTTGTCCCTCAAAAAATTAAAAATAGAATTACCTTTTGATCTGGCAGTTCCACTTTGGGTATATACCCAAAAGAACTGAGCAGGGTCTTGAAGAGATATTTGTACACAATAATGGTTCATAGCACCATTATTCACAATAACCAAAAGGTGGAAGTAATAAATTAAAAGATAAATGGATAAACAAAATATGGTATAGGCATACAATATCATACTCTTCAGCCTTAAAAAGGAACGCAATTCTGGACCAGATGCAATGGCTCATTCCTGTAATCCCAGCACTTTGGGAGGCTGAAGTGGGCTGATCACTTGAGGTCAGGAGGTTGAGACCAGCCTGGCCAACATGGTTGGCCCGTCTCTACCAAAAATACAAAAAAAAAGAAAAAAACCAATTAGCCTAGTGGGCACCTATAATCCCAGCTACTCGGGAGGCTGAGGCAGAAGAATTGCTTGAACCCGGAAGGCAGAGGTTGTAGTTAGCCAAGATCATGCTATTGCACTCCAGCCTGGGTGACAAGAGCAAGACTGTCTAAAAATAAATAAATAAATAAATAAATAAATAAAAATTCTGACACATGCTATAATATGGATGAACCTTGAAGACATTATGCTAAATGAAATAAGCCAGTTACAAAAAGATAAATGCTATGCGATTCCACTTACATGAGGTACCTAGTATATTCAAATTCACAGAGACAGGAAGTAGAATGGTGGTTGTCACGGGCTGGGGAAGGCGGAGTGGGGAGTTGTTCCATGGGTACAGAGTTCCAGCACTGCAAATTGAAAAGAGTTCCGGAAATTGGTTGCACAACAATGTGAATGCACTTCACACTACCGAACTGTTCACTTAAAAATAGTTAAGCTCATAACTTTTATGTTATCCCTTCCCCTTTGCATTTACTATGACTATCAGATTTGATGTCAGAGTTATGCTAGTATTGTAAAAGATGTTGGAAAACATTTGTGTTTTTAAAAATCTTTTAGAACATTTTCACATAGGATAAGAATTTTACATAATTTAGAAGAATCATTTCATTTACTCTCTGGCTCCCCTCCCAGTTATCACTCCTGAAATTCATAACCTTCCTCAATATCCTTTTGGTGGTGACTCTTAACCATTACCACTGCTCTCAATTTCAAACTATTTCCAGTGCTGGGATGAGCAGATTTTTAATAGTGCCACAACTTATGGTGGAAAAGGAGCAGATCCTTTGGGGTAAGAGGGGAAATGAAAGTAAGCCCTTTGCTAGACACTTCCTTCCTTTACCCTCTCATCTACTCTCTCCTTCTCCCCTCCAAAAGATCCAAATAAATTGCCAGCTCCTGTTCCATTTCTGTCCTTTCCTCAGAGACCCCCCCACCCTACTTTTGTAGACTTTTGGGGTCTGTTTGTTTACTGGCTTTGTGTTCCTACAGTCTCATCATCAATTCAATTCCAGTCTCACTTTTATATTTCCCTACTAGTCATAAAAGAAAAATGAGGAACGGAGAGAGTAGGGGTGGGCAGAAAGTTTAGGAAGAAGCCCATTAACTAGATTTCCCATTGTCTGTAGAAATCCTTAGAGGGACCCCACTCCCCCACAAAAAGGGTGTGAGCTTGTTCAGTGGCAGGAAGAGACAGTGATATTTCACAGCTACCACTCTAGAACACATTGCTTGTCAGCTGTCTCTGCACTATTGCGAAGAGCCTTCCAGCTGGAATGCTAAAATCCTGTCTTGCTCCAGCTAATCTTTTTTGTATTAGATCATATTGGTTTTAAAATACAGATCTAGTTATGCCTCTATCCTGCTTAAGCCCTTTCATAGCTTTCTACTACACTGAGAATAAAGACTAAAACCCTTGGCTGGGTGCAGTAGAGCACCCTGTATTCCCAGCACTTTGGCAGGCCTAGGTGAGTGGATCACCTGAGATCAGGAGTTCAAGACCAGCCTGACTAACATGGTGAAACCTTGTCTCTACTTAAAAAAAAAAAAAATTAGCCAGGTGTGGTGGCCCATGCCTGTAATCCCAGCTACTTAGGAGGCTGAGGCAGGAGAATTGCTTGAACCCGGGAGGTGGAGGTTGCAGTGAGCCGAGGTCGAAGCATTGCACTCCAGCCTGGGCAACAAGAGCAAAACTCCACCTCAGAAGAAAGAAAGAAGAAAAGAAAAGAAAGAAAGAAAGAAAGAGAGAGAGAGAGAAGAAAGAAAGAAAGAAAAAGAAAGAAAGAAAGAGAAAGAAGAAGGAAAGAAAGAAAGAGAAGAGAGAAAGAAAAAAGATGAAAACCCTCAACTTACCCTCAAAGCTTTATGGAGTCAGCATCTGCCCAGCCTTTTAGCCATAGCTGCTATTTAAAGATCTAAATATTCTTTTGGTTTCTCAAATGTTCAAGTTTTAGTGGCTGATACCTGTAATCTCAACACTACCCAGACAGTCTCTAAGAAAAAAAAAATCCAAGTTTATTTGCCTGTGTCTGCAACCTGGTCGCTTGACTGCCTTGCTCCAGGCTCTGTCTCCCCACTAACAAGTACATAAACCCTCACTCTTGGCCTCAGTAACTTCTACCCATTTTTCAGACATTAGATCTCAGTTTATGTTTTTAGGGAAGCCTCTTCCTCACTACCCAGGATATATCAGATTCCTTGTTACATGCCTAGGACTCAGTCTATTTTTGGAGCACTTACCCTATTTTTAGTTAAATCAAAAATTTGATCAAAATTTGATTTTAAAAAATCAAATTATGGTCTCCTGATTCAAATTTGTCCTCTCCACTAAAACTGTAAGCTCCATGAAGACCAGAATTGTCTATGTCTTGTTTACAATTCTATCCCCTGTGCTTAGTTAGCATAACCCTGCATAGTGTAAGAATTCAAAAAATATTTGTTGGATCAGTACAGAAATATAAGAGAAAAGGTGTGAATCAATTCATGCCTTATTTTAAAAGGTGTGAATCAATAATGCTTTATTTTTCCTCTGCCTGAGTTTGTAATTAACTTAGAGATAGATGCTGGACCCAGGCAGATAATGATAAGAACTTCATTGTCACTAATGAAGAGAAAGAAACACCATTTCCTTTTAAAAAGAATGAAGAGTTTCTTAGAGAAATGTTGAATTCCAGGGCTGGAGCAGGCAATATACAAGATGAGCTTGAAACATCTTGTAGCAAAAATAAAGGCACTACTCAAAGATGAATGGGGATATATCAAAATGACACAAGAGCTCGCTTGAAAAAGAAAAATGACAATAATGGATTATAATTCATCAAGTAAATAGAATTCCTAAGTCTCTAATTATACTCAAAACAGGAAGTGAGGGAGAAAAACTTTTTTTTTTCTAACTTTTAGGTTCAGGGATACATGCACAGGTTTGTTATATAGGTAGATTTTGTGTCTCAAGGCTTGATTTACATATTATTTCATCATCCAGGTAATAAGTCTATTACCTGATAGATCATTTTTCAGTCCCCACCCTCCACCCACCCTCTGCCCTCAAGTAGGCCCCAGTGTTTATTGTTCCCTCCATTGGGTCCACATGTACTCAGTGTTTAGCTCCCACTTGTAAGTGAGAACATGCGTTATTGGTTTTCTGTTCCTGCGCTAGTTCACTTAGGATAATGGCCTCAACCTCCATCTATGTTGCTGCAAAGGACGTGATCTCATTCTATTTTATGGCTGCATAGTATTCCATGGTGAACATGTCTCAGGTTTTCTTTATCTAGTCTACTATTGATGGGCATTTATGTTCCATGTCTTTGCTATTGGGAACCATGCTGTGATGAACATATGCATGAATGTATGTGTTTTTATGGCAGAGTGATTTATAGTCCTTTGAGTATATACCCACTAATGGGATTGCTGGGTTGAATTGTAGTTCTGTTTTAAGTTCTCTGAGATATCACCAAACTTCTTTCCACAGTCACTGCACTAATTTACACTCCCACCAGTTGTGTTGTGTATAAGCATTCCCTTTACTCTGCAACCTCTCCACCATCTGTTACTTTTTTGACTTTTTAATAATAGCCATTCTGACGGGTGAGATGGTGTCTCCTTGTGATTTTGATGTGCATTTCTCTAATGAACAGTGATGTGGAGCATTTTTTCATATGCTTGTTATTTATGCATATGTCTTCTTTAGAAAAGTGTCTGTTCATGTCCCTCACCCATTTTTTTAGTGGGGTTGCTTTTTGCTTGTTGATTTGTTTAAGTTACTTATAGATTCTGGATATTTGATCTTTGTTGGTTGCATAGTTTGCAAATATTTTCTCCCATTCTGTATGTTGTCTGTTTACTCTGTGGATAGTCTTCCTTCCTTCCTTCCTTCTTTCCTTCCTTCCTTCCTTCCTTCCTTCCTTCCTTCCTTCCTTCCTTCCTTCCTCCCTCCCTCCCTCCCTCCCTCTTTCTCTCTCTCTCCCTTTCCCTTCCCTTCCCTTCCCTTCCTCTCCCCTCCCCTCCCGTCCCCTCCCTTCCCTTCCCTTCCCTTCCCTTCCCTTCCCTTCCCTTCCCTTCCCGTGCTCTTTAGTTTAGTTATATCCCACTTGTCAATTTTTCTTTTTGTTGCAATTGCTTTTGGCATCTTTGTCATAAAATCTTTGCCTCCCCTCCCCTCCCCTCCCCTCCCCTCCCCTCCCCTCCCCTTCCCTTCCCTTCTCTTCCCGTGCTCTTTAGTTTAGTTATATCCCACTTGTCAATTTTTCTTTTTGTTGCAATTGCTTTTGGCATCTTTGTCATAAAATCTTTGCCAGGGCCTATGTCCAGAATGGTATTTTCTAGGTTTTCTTCTAGGGTTTTTATAGTTTTAGGTTTTACATTTAAATTGTTAATCCATCTTGAGTGGATTTTTGTATATAGTGAAAGGAAGGGGTCCAGTTTTAATCTTCTGCATATGGCTGGACAGTTATCCCAGCACCATTTATTGAGGAAGACCTTTCCCTGTGGCTTGTATTTTTTGACTTTGTTGACAAAACCATCGAAGATCAGATGGTTATAGGTGTGTGACTTTGTTTCTGGGCTCTCTATTCTGTTCCATTGGTCTACATGTTTGTTTTTGTACCAGTGTCATGCTATTTTGGTTACTGTAGCCTGTTAGTAAAGTCTGAGGTTGGGAAGTGCTTTGTTCTTCTTGCTTAGGATTGCATTGGTGATTCAAGCTCTTTTTTGGTTTCATGTGGATTGTAGAATAGTTTTCTAATTTTATGAAAAATGTCATTGATAGTTTGATAGGAATAGCATTGAATCTATAAATTGCTTTGGGCAGTATGATCATGTTAACAATGTTGATTCTTCCTATCCATGATCATGGAATGTTTTTCCATTTGTTTGTTGGTCTCTGATTTATTTCAATGGTGTTTCATAATTCTCATTGTAGAGATTATTCACCTCCCTGGTGAGCTGTATTCTTAGGTATTTTATTTTTTGTGGCTATTGTAAAACACACTGTGTTCTTAATGTGGCTCTCAGTTTGGAAGTTGTTGGTGTATAGAAATGCTACTAGTTTTTTACATTGATTTTGTATCTTGAAACTTAGAAGAAGTTTATCAGATATAGGAGGTTTGGGGCAAAGACTATGGAGTTTTCTGTTACATTCTATTGTCTGCAAACAGAGATAGTTTAACATTCTATATTCCTATTTGGATCCCTTTCATATCTTTCTCTTGCCTGATTGCTCTGACTAGGAGTTCCAGTACTATGTTACATAGATGCAGTGAGAGTGGGTATCCTTGTCTTATTTTGCTTCTCAAGGGGAATACTCCCAGCTTGTGCCCATCCAGTATAATGTTGATGGTGGGTTTGTCATAGATGGCTTTTATTATTTTGAGGTATGTTCCTTCAATGTCTAGTTTGTTCATGTTTTTAACATGAAGCGGTGTTGAATTTTATTAAAAACCTTTTCTGCATCTACTGAGATGATCATGTGGTTTTGTTTTCAGTTCTGTTTATGTGATTCACATTTATTGATTTGAATATGTTAAACCAACCTTGTATCCAAGAGTTAAAGCCTACTTGATCATAGTAGATTAGCTTTTTGATGTGCTGCTGGATTCAGTTTGTTAGGATTTTGTTGAAGATTTTTGTATCTATCTATTTTTTATCAAGGATATTGGCCTGAATTTTTTCTTCCTTTATTTTATTTTATTTATTCATGTATTTTTTTGTTGTGTCTCTGCCAGGTTTTGGTATTAGAATGATGCTGGCCTCATAGAATGAGTCAGGGAGGAGCCCCTCCTCCTCAATTTTTTGGAATAGTTTCAGTAACAATGGTACCAGCTCTTCTCTGTGCATCTGGTAGAATTTGGTTGTGAATCTATATGGTCCAGGGATTTTTCTGATTGTAGATTTTTAATTTCTGATTCAATTTCAGAACTCATTATTGGTCTGTTTAGGGTTTCAGTTTCTTCCTGATTCAGTCTTGGGAGGCTGTATGTTTTCAGCAACCTATCTCTTTCTTATAGGTTTTCTAGTTTGTGTGCATAGAGTTATTTCTAATAATCTCTGGAGGTCTTTTTTATTTCTGTGAGGTCAGTGGTAATATTCCCTTTGTCATTTCTAATAACGAGAAAAACTCTTCTTAACAGAAGAATACCTGTTAAAAATGTAGGAGGAATGATAGAATAAGAAAATCACGATTTGAAACCACCAATGTACTAACTTATACATGTGAGGATTGTCTTTTAAAAAAAAAAAAAAGTTGAGTGAAAGTTTGTTGGGAAATAGGGTATTTGTATGGTCTCACAATATCACCCCACATATTACTTATTAAGTATAAAGGAAAAAGCTGTCTTTACAATGGGGACGTCTGGTGGGCACTGTCCTATCCAAGTGATTAAATTTAGCATCCGATAATGGGACAAACTGACACCACATTGTTCTGGATGTGTGCAATTGGAAGTGCATAAAATCATCAACATACTATCTTGCTCAATGTTCAACATGAATTGAATCATAAGGAACAATCATTGTAGGGCGTTCTATGATACAAGTGGTCTGGACTTTTCAAATGTGTCAATGTATAGTAAAAAGGAGAGAGATTATTCTACATTATGGAGAGTAAAGAAACAAACCACCCCTGCTCCTTCACCCACACTAGATTTCCAGCTCTCTGGAATCCCCTCCCACATGGTGGGAGCCCTCTTTCCACTTCTGGATTTCCTCTCTGGGGTCCCCTTCCACACACACTCATGGAAGCCTGTCTTCCCCTCCTAAACTCCATCTCTCTCTGTCCCCTTCCACCCAGTGTGGAAGCTGTCTTTCCTCTCCTGGATTCTCTCACTCAGTGTGAGGAGAGTGTTCTTTCTCTGGTTTTCTTCCTCTGGCAACCTTTTTCACTCAGTGTGAGAGCTAGATATTTCTCTCTCCTTCTCCTGTTTGTCTATTTAAATAAATCACTTTGTACAAAAAAAATGCAGTATATGGTTTTTAAAATAGCTATAAAGAAATTTTTGAGGTAAATTGGAGAAATTTACATATGAACCATATATTAGATAATATTATTTTATCAATGTTAAACTGTAAAAGTGGTATCGTGGTTAAGTAGAAGATTCCCTTGTTCTTAGGAGGTACCTGTAGAGATATATAGTTCACCCTTGAACAATATGGGGGTTAGGAGTGCTAATCTCCTGTGCAGTCAAAAATCCACATATAACATTTGACTCTCCAGAAACTCAACCACTGATAGCTTTTATATTTTGTATTTTATATGTATTATATATTGTGTTCTTATGATGAATTAAGCTAGAGAAATGTTATCAAGAAAATCATAAGAGGAAATATATTTACTACTTATGAAGTAGAAATGGATCATCATAAAGGTCTTCATTATTATTGTTTTCACATGGAATAGACTGAAGAAGAGGAGGAAGAGGAGAAGTTGGTTTTGCTGTCTCTGGTGGCAGAGGTGAAAGGGTTGGAGAAGGTGGAAGGAGAGGCAGGAAGGGCAGGCACAATTGGTATAACTTTTATTAAAAATGTTCACAAAAATGGACTTACATAGTTCAAACCCTTGTCATTCAAGTGTCAGTTGTATATGTTCAGAAAGAAAACACACCACAGAGGGAGCATGGGAGCATGAGTAAGATAGAGAGAGTTGGCAGCTGGAACAAAATGTTAACAATTTATGAATCTAGGTGGAGAGTACATAGGTGTCATTGGATATTTTAGCTTTTCTGTGCCTTTGAATTTTTTTCAGATAAAAAGTTGGGTAGGTAAGTGGTTAGATGGCTTTACATCTATGGGTAAATGAACTTGCTGATATTTCCTCATGCCTAAGTTACACATAATTATCTTGTCATAGTCACTCCTGGGCAAGACTAGACTTCTCCTACTTACTGCTCCCTCTGCCCCTTGCATAAAGCCTTTTCTTATAAAATTGATGGCTCAGAATGGCAGTACAGAATTAGTAGACTTTACACGTAGGCAGATCCTGCAGATAACCCAGAAGAGTCTGAAACATACTTTCCAATTTTACCTTGTAAACTCCCTGTTCAGACAAGTTACAAGGCCAGAAATGCTCCTCAAGGGCAACGGTTCTTAAGCTAGATGACACATTTGAATCACTTGGGAATACTATGTCCCCAACCCCAGAACCATTAAATTACAATCCATGGAGGTCTAACACAGGCATCGGTAGTTTTGAAATTCCCCAGATGATTGTAATGTGCAGACAAGCTTGCGAACCACTGCTCTAAGGAAGTCTCTCCATGTGGTAATATGACTAACAGCAGAATAGGTTTTCATTCTCAACATTAGTTAAGGAAGAAAAGAAACACACCTGGGGCTCCCAAGTTGAGATAGAATGCAGATTTAGAAAGAAAAATGCTCCTATAGACTCTTACAATAAAGTGCCTGTGTTAGTCCATTCTCACACTGCTATAAAGACCTACCTGAAACTGAAACTGGGTAATTCATAAAGAAAATAGGTTTAATTGGCTCATGGTTCTGTGGGCTACCCAGGCTTCTGCTTCTGGGGAGGCCTCAGGAAACTTACAATCATGGCAGAAGGCAAAGGGAAAGCAAGCACATTGTCACACGGCAAGCAAGAGAGAGAGAAAAGGGGGACATGCTACACACTTTCAAACAACCAGATATTGTGCGAACTCACTCACCATCACAAGAACAACAAGGGGAAAATCTACCCCCATGATTCAGTCACCACCCACCAGGTCCCTCCCCCAACATTGGGGATTAAAATTCAACATGTGATTTTGATGGGGACACAGAGCCAAACCATATCAGAGCCATTACCCCTACAATCATCCAGCCCCTACCCTGCTGTAGTTTCTATCCTTGGCTACAGGGATGATGCCAGTGGTACACAGTGGAATTCGTCCTCCAATTTCCTAGCAGGTGGGCTTTGTGAAGGACATACAGAGCTTGCCAGTTAGACCCAAGAATGGGAGAATTTGTTAACATATTTAAGTGTAGTGGTGACATTCAATGGTAATACTAGTAGAAAAATAAATTTGGGGTATTGTGAGCTCAATAGGCTTTTGTTGGGAGTGTTGGCAATCTTACTATAATTTAGAATATTTGCAGTTTATATAGAATATATGTGTTTTAAGTTCAAGGAAGTTATTTACAAATAAATCTTGGGAGTATAATATTTTAATATCTGGACTCTTAGTTTCCATTAGTCTATTTGTCTATCTTTATACCAATGCCACACCTTCTCTTGATTACTGTAGTTTGAAGTCAGATGGTGTTAGTTAGAAATCAGATAGTCCGAATTTGTTCTTCATTTTCAAGTGGCTATTCTAAGTCCTTTACATTTCCTTATATATTTTGATATCAGCTTGCTGTTTTGAGATTGCATGAAATCTATAAGTCAATTTTTAGAGCAAGACATCTTTGTTATATGAGTTTTCTGATCCGTGGACATTATGTATCTCCCTATTAATTTGTGTCATTAATGTTTCAAGTGTTTTACAGTTTCAGTGTGTGAGTCTTATGCATCTTTAATAAGGTTTACCTCTAAATATTTAACCCTATGGATTTTTGTTGCTATTATAAATGGCATTTTTAAAAATTTAAATTTTTGATTGTTCATTGATAGCATATAGAAGAGCAACTAATTTCTGTTTATTGATTTTATATCCTGAAATCTTGCAAAGCTTTCTTATTAATTCTAGTAACTATTTTGTAGACTTCATAAGATTTTCTACATAGACTATAACATTTTATGCAAATAAAGACAACTTATTCATTTCAACCTGAAGAACTTTTCTTTCTTTTCTTGACTCACTGCACTAGCTAGAACCTCTAATACAATGTTGAATAAAAATAATGAGGGCAAATAATTGGAGCAGGATGGCCAAATAGGAACAGCTCTTGTTTGCAGCTCCCAGTGAGTCCAAAACAGAAGGTGGGGGATTTCTGCATTTCCAACTGAAGTACCTGGTTCATCTCATTAAGACTAGTTAGACAGTGGGTACAACTCACAGAGGGCGAGCAGAAGCAGGGTGGGAATGCAAGGGGTTAGGGAACTCCCTCCCCTAACCAAGGGAAGCTGTCAGGGACTGTACCATGAAGGCCAGGGCTATCTGGCCTAGATTCTATGCTTTTCCCATGGTCTTTGCAACCCACTGACCAGGAGATTCTCTCAGGTGCCTACACCACAAGGGCCCTGGATTTTAAGTACAAAACTGGGCAGCCATTTGATCAGGCACTAAGTTAGCTGTAGTAGTTTCTTTTTCATACCCCAGTGGTTCATAGAATGCCAGTGAGACAGAACCATTTTCCCCTGGAAAGGGGGCTGAAACCAGGGAGCAAAGTGGTCTTGCTCAGCAGACCCCACCCCCACAGAGCCCAGCAAGCTAAAATTCACTGGCTTGAAATTCTCCCTGCCAGCATAGCTGTCTGAAGTCGACCTGGGACACTTGAGCTAAGTGAGGGAAGGGGCATCTGACATTAGTGAGGCTTGAGTAGGTGGTTTTCCCCTAATAAAGCCGCCAGGAAGTTCAAACTGGAAGGAGTCCACCAAAGCACCACAAAGCCACTGTAGCCAGACTGCCTCTCTAGATTCCTTCTCTCTGGGCAGGCGATTTCTGAAAGAAAGGCAGCAGTCCCAGTAAAGGGCTGATAGATAAAACTCCCATCTCCCTGGGACAGAGCACATGGGGAAAGTGGCAGCTGTGGGGACAGCTACAGCAGACTTAAACGTTCATGCCTGCTGGCTCTGAAGAGAGCAGTGGATCTCCCAGCACAGCACTTGAGCTCTGCTAAGGGACAGACTGCCTCCTCGAGTGGGTCCCTAACTCCCATGCCTCCTGATGGGGAGACACCTTCCAGCAGGGGTTGACAAACACCTCATAGAGGAGAGCTCTGGCTGGCATCTGGCAGGTGCCCTCTGGGATGAAGCTTCCAGAGGAAGGAGTAGGCAGCAATCTTTACTGTTGTGCAGCCTTTGCTGGTGATACCTAGGCAAACAGGGTCTGTAGTAGACCCCCAGCAAACTCATGCAGACCTGTAGCAGAGGGGCCTGACTGTTAGAAGGAAAACTAACAAATGGAAAGGAATAGCATCAACATCAAGAAAAAGGACATCCACACAGAAACCCCATTCGAAGATCACCAACATCAAAGACTAAAGGTAGATAGATACACAAAGATGAGGAACAAACAACACAAAAAGGATGAAAATTCTAAAAACCAGAATGCCTCTTCTCCTCCAAAAAATCACAACTCCTCACCAGCAAGGGAACAAAACTGGATGAAGAATGAGTTTGACAATTGACAGAAGTAGGCTTCAGATGGTGTATAATAACAAACTCTTCCAAGCTAAAGAAGTATGTTCTAACCCAATGCAAGGAAGCTAAGAACCTTGATAAAAGATTAGAGGAATTGCTAACTAGAATAACCAGTTTAGAGAAGAACATAAATGATCTGATGGAGCTGAAAAACACAGCATGAGAATTTCATGAAACATACATAAGTATCACTAGCTGAATCAATCAAGTGGAAGAAAGGATATCAGAGATTGAAGATCAACTTAATGAAATAAAGCATGAAGACAAGACTAGAGAAAAAAGAATGAAAAGGAATGAACAAAACCTCCAAGAAATATGGAACTATGTGAAAAGAGCAAACCTAAATTTGATTAGTGTACCTGAACGTGATGAGGAGAATGGAACCAAACTGGAAAAAATACTTTAGGATATTATCCAGGAGAACTTCCCCAACCTAACAGACAGGCCAACATTCAAATTCAGGAAATACAGAGAATACCACAAAGATACTCCTCGAGAAGAGCAACCCCAAGATACATAATTGTCAAATTCACCAAGGTTAAAATGAAGGAAAAAAATGTTAAGGGCAGCCAGAGAAAAAGGTTGGGTTACCCACAAAGGGAAGCCCATCAGACTAACAGCAGATCTCTCTGCAGAAACCCTACAAGCTAGAAGAGAGTGGGAGTCAATCTACAACATTCTTAAAATAATTTTCAATCCAGAATTTAATATCCAGCCAAACTAAGCTTTGTAAGGGAAAAAGAAATAAAATTCTTTACAGATAAGCAAATGCTGAGGAATTTTGTTACCACCAGGCCTGCCTTACAAGAGCTCTTGAAGGAAGCACTAAAAATGGAGAGGAAAAATGGGTACTAGCCACTGCAAGAACAAACCAAAATATAAAGACCATCGACACGATAAAGCAATTGCTTGAACTAATGGGGAAAATAACCAGCTAGCATCATAATGACAAGATCAAATTCACACATAAAAACATGAACCTCCAATGTAGATGGGCTAAATGTCCCAATTAAAAGGCACAGACTGGCAAATTGGACAAAGACTGAAGACCCATCAGTGTGCTCTATTCAGGAGACCCATTTCACGTGCAAAGACACACATAGGATCAGAATAAAGGGATGGAGTAAGATTTACCAGGAAAATGGAAAGCAAAAAAAAAAAAGCAGAGGTTGCAATCCTAGTCTTTGATAAAACAGATTTAAGCCAACAAAGGGAATTCAAATAGGAAGAGAGGAAGTCAAATTGTCTCTGTGCAGATGACATGGTTGTATATTTTTAAAACCCCATCATCTTAGCCCCAAATCTACTTCCGTAAGCTGACAAGCAACTTCAGCAAAGTTTCAGGATACAAAATCAATGTGCACAAATTAAAAGCATTCCTATACACCAATAATAGACAACAGAGAGCCAAATAATGAGTGAACTCCCGTTTACAATTGCTACAAAGAGAATAAAATACCTAGGAATACAACTTACAAGAGACGTGAATGGCCTCTTCAAGGAGAACTACAAACCACTGCTCAAGGAAATAAGGGAGGACACAAATAAATGGAAAAACATTTCATGCTCATGGATAGGAAGAATCAATACCATGAAAATGGCCATATTCCCAAAAGTAATTTATAGATTCAATGCTATCTCCATTAAGCTACCATTGACTTTCTTCACAGAATTAGAAAAAACTACTTTAAATTTCATATGGATCCAAGAAACAGCCTGTATAGTCAAGACAATCCTAAGCAAAAAGAACAAAACTGGAGGCATCACACTACCTGACTTTGAACCATACTACAAGGCTACAGTAATCAAAACAGCATGGTACTGCTACCAAAACAGATATATAGACCAATGGAACAGAACAGAGGCCTCAGAAATAACACCACACATCTACAACCATCTGATCTTTGACAAACCTGACAAAAACAGGCAATGGGTATAGGATTTCCTGTTTAATAAATGGTGTTGGGAAAACTGGCTAGCCATATGCAAGAAGCTGAAACTGGATCCTTTCCTTACACCTTATACAAAAATGAACTCAAGATGGATTAAAGTCTTAAACATAAGACCTAAAAACATAAAAATCCTAGAAGAAAACCCTAGGCAATACCAGTTAGGACATAGGCATGGGTAAACACTTCATGACTAAGACACCAAAAGCAATGGCAACAAAAGCCAGAATTGACAAATGGGATCAAATTAAACTAAAGAGCTTCTACATAGCAAAAGAAACTCATCAGAGTGAACAGGCAATCTACAGAATGGGAGAAAACTTTTGCAATCTGTCCATCTGACAAAAGGCTAGTAACCAGAATCTACAAGGACCTTTAAAAAATTTAGAAGAAAAAAACCCTATCAGAAAGTTGGCAAATGATATGAACAGACACTTCTCAAAAGAAGACATTTATGCAGCCAACAAACATATTTTTAAAAGCTTATCATCACTGGTCATTAGAGAAACACAAATCAAAACCACAATGAGATAACATCTCATGCCAGTTAGAATGGCGATCATTAAAATGTCAGGAAACAACAGATGCTAGAGAGGATGTGGAAAAATAGGAACACTTTTATACTGCTGATGGAAGTGTAAATTAGTTCAACCATTGTGGAAGACAGTGTGGCGATTCCTCAAGGATCTAGAACCAGAATACCATTTGACCCAGCAATCTCATTTCTGAGTATATACCCCCAAAATTATAAATCATTCTACTATAAAAACACATGCACAGTATGTTTATTGCAGCACTATTTACAATAGCAAAGACTTGGAACCAACCAAAATGCCCATCAATGATAAACTGGATAAAGAAAATGTGGCACATGCATACTATGGAATACTATGCAGTCATAAAGAAAATGAGTTCATGCCTTTTGCAGGGACATGGATGAAGCTGGAAGCCATCTTTCTCAGCAAACTAACACAGGAACAGAAAACCAAACACTGTATGTTCTCATTCAAAAATGGGAATTGAACAATGAAAACATATGTGCACAGGAAGGGGATCACCACACACCAGGGCCTCTGATTGTACCTCCTCTGTTTCCATCTCCTTGAGTTCTGTACTCCTTGGGGCTTGGGGAGGGATAGCATTAGGAGAAATATCTAATGTAGGTGACATGGGTGCAGCAAACCACCATGGCATATGAATACCTATGTAACAAACCTGCATGTTCTGCACATGTATCCCAGAACTTAAAGTATAATAAAAAAATAAAATAAAATTAAAAAAAGACAATATAGAAAGTTACATGGATAAACTTAAAAAAATAATAATAATGAAGGCTGACATCCTTGCCTTGTTGCTGGTGTTAGGGAGAAAGCATTCAGTCTTTCAGTGTTAATTGTGATGTTAGCTGTAGGATTTTCATAGATTCTTTTTATAAGGTTGAGGAAGTTCCTATATATTCCTTAGTTTGTTGAGAGGGTTTTCCTGATACCAAGCATCCATGGTTGGTTTTTAAAATCAGGAATGGATGTTGAATTTTGTCAAATGCTTTATTGATTTTTGTGTGTTATTTTAATCTTAATAAAATTTTTAAAACAGAAATTTCAAACATAATAGAAGTTGGCAGAATAGTAAAAATAAAATAGTAAAAAATGTATATTTTCTTATACATAAAAAATAAAATAGTAAAAAAATGTATATTTTTCTTATACATAAAAATAAAATAGTAAAAAATGTATATTTTCTTATACACGCATCACCTTCCAGCTCTAGCAATGATCAATTACAGGCAATCTTGTCTGTCTCTACCCATGCCCATTCCTCCATATGATTTTTAGGCACATCTTAGAAACTGTATCCTTTAGTCATGCATATCTCAAATCATAAATCTAAAACAATTGTTTAAAAAAAAAAAAAAAGCTAAAAAGCATGTGGCCTCCAGACTTGCAACATCACAGTCTACTGGAAAGTTGTTGGAAGTGGAAATTCTTAGGTGCCGACAATGTCCTACTGAATCAGAATCTCTTGGGGGTAGGGCTCAATCATCTGTGCTTTAATAAGTCCTCCTGGTGATTCTGATGCCTGCTCCAGGTCTAAAACTACTACCCTAAAAGATTAAGGAGTTTAAAAATATGTATATCCATAGCACAATTATCACGTGTAAAATTTAAACTATAATTTCTGGTTATCCTCAAATGTCGATTCAGTATTCCAACTTCCAATTATCTCATAATTGCATTTAAATTTTTTTGTTTTCATTATTTTTACAGTTGATTGAATAATGATCTAAATATTGTCAACATACTGTAATTAATTAATTTGTCTTAAATATCTTACCGGTTCTCCCTCCATCGGGCCCATTCCCTCTTCCTGCAATTGCAAACACCTGGTCATGTATAGAATTTCCCACATTTATAGAATTTTGCTTATTGCACCCCACCTCCTTTTCTTCTATCTTCTGCATTCCTGTAAATTGGTAATTGGATCATAATGATGAAGTATGGGCAGCTTTAGGTTCAAATTTTGGGGCAAGAACTCTCAGTAGATGGGGTTGTGGTCCTTAACTCTTCAAAGGTTGCTGGTCAAAACTTGGCTCTGGCTATTTGCGCTGCAGCTTACAGTTACTCCAGGCTCTGAATCAACATCCTCTCTGATTGTACCTCTTCTGTTTCCATTTCCTTGGGTTCTCTACTTTTTCTCGCTCAGTTTGAAGACTTGACTTGAATCTCCTTATGACCTTTATCTAATATTGCTTTAAGATGCTACTTCTGATAACTTGAGCTTCAAGCACAGAAGAAGAGCAAGAGCTATTGTCTCCTAGGATTCTGCCCAGGTCCTCAGGATACTTAATAGCAAGACCTGCAGAACCCTACCTTCAGCTCTCAGCTAGCTTGCAAGAGGAGAATCAGATAATAATGACATTTCTGGCTAGAGAGAGTGGCTCATGCCTGTAATCCAAGTACTGAGGTGAGAGGATTGTCTGAGATGAGGAGATAAAAACAAGCCTGAACAACATAGCAAGACCCCATCTTTACAAAAGTTAAGAAAACAAATTAGCCAGGCATGATAGTCCTAACTACTCAGGAGACTGGGGCAGAAGGATCACTTGAGCTTAGGAGTTTGTAACCTCAAAACTCCTGCCCCAGCCTTCTGAGCCTAGGCGTTTGAGGTCACAAACTCCTAAGCTCAAAACTCCTAACCAAAGTGAGCTATGATTGCATCACTGCACTCCAGTGATGTTGCTGGGTGATGGTGAGACTCTGTCTTAAAAAATAAAAAAAGAAAAGCCTGGGCATGGTGGCTCATGCCTGTAATCCCAGCACTTTGGGGGACCAAGGTGGGTAGATCTCTTGAGCCCAGTAGTCCAAGACCAGCCTGGGCAACATGGCAAAACCCCATCTCTACAAAAAACAATACAAAAATTAGCTGGGCATGGTGGCATGTGCCTGTGGTCCCAGCTACTTGGGAGGCTGAGATGGAAGAATTGCTTGAGCCTTGGAAGCAGAGGTTTCAGTCAGATAAGAGTTCACACCACTGCACTCCAGTTTGGGTAACAGAGTGAGGCCTTGTCTAAAAAAAAAAAAAAAAAAAGACATTCTATGGTAACTCTTCTGATCTCTCTCTCCTAAAAGCAGCTATTTGCAAGAGCTCTGAAGTCAGGCCTTGGCAACTATTTTTAAAATACTCTCCAGGGTTCTGGCTTGTTGACAGATTTGGGGACAACTTCACAGTGAATTCTGCAGAGCCACTCTACTCTCTCTACTAATCCCTCATTGGAACTGGAATAAAACCACTGCACCGCGAATTAATTCTCAGAGCAAACCAGAGGCTTTTCAGAGAACGCTAGAGAAGAAAATGCAGTCAAACAGGTTTCTATGTCTAGAAAGTCACTCTAGTTTTAATTGAAAGGGGAAAATTCACAAATGGTAGATACAGTTAAGGCTGAAACTGAATACTGTGAGAGTTTCTATTAAATAAAATCCATCTAGCCTTTTCTCCTTCAGTTTTCAACATTGGTTTTTGAGATACAATGTAGATGGACTAAATTCCTGAACTTGTGACTCAGTGTCTGCTGTATAGTCTTCCTTGCTTCTCTTTCTTCTTACACAGTAAAATATCTGTGTCAGTTACCCTGAGCAAGCAGAGACTGGCAGTGGCATGAGAGGGTCTTCTCAGGTGCTGGTCATGCTTCTTTCTTGAACTTGAACAGCTGGATTCAGAATCCAGTGTCTTCACCATTACACTGTGGCACTGCTGCAGGAGGGCCAGTCTTCGTACATTGTTTCTTGATCTGGGTGCTGGTTACAGGATGTGTTTAGGCTGTGAAATTTACCAAACAATATAAACAAGATTTTTGCACTTTTCTCCATATGTGTTTATTCATTAGTTCATTTCTTGCATTGCTATAAAGAAATACCTGGGATAATAAGTCATAAAGTAGAGGTTTAATTGGCTCACAGTTCCACAAGCTGTACAGGAAGCATCATGCTGGTCATCTGCTCAGCTTCTGGGGAGGCCTCAGGAAAGGTACAATCATGGCAGAAGGTGAAGGGGAAGCAGGTTTGTTTTACACAGTGGGAGCAGGAAGACAAGAGAAAGTGGGGAGGTGCTATAAACTTTAACCAGATCTTGTGAGAACTCAGTCAGGAGAACAGCACTAGGAGGATGATGCTAAGCCATCAGAAACCTTCCACCAGGTCTGATCTCCAACACTGGGGATTACAATTTCACTTAATATTTGGGAAGGGACTTAGATCGCTACTTTATCAATATATTGTAATCTAGTAAAAAGTTAAAACATCAATTGTAACAAATGCACCAGCTAGTGGAGGATGTTGATCATGAGAGAAGCTATGCACACGTGGGTAAAAGGGTGTATGAGAAACCTTTGTATCTTCCTCTCAATTTTGCCCTGAGCCTAAAACTACTCCAAAAGAGTCTTTTAATAAAATGTAGATTTTTTTCTACCACAGATTCAAAACATTTGATATAATTAAATGATAATCCTATATTTCAACTATCATTAAAACCTTTGAAAATGAAAGAAAGAAAAAAGAATACGGAAAAAGAAAAAATCTGTACTGGAAATAAAAGCAAAATATAAAATATGTAATAATCATCAGTAAGGACAAAAGCTTAAAATGACTTCGTTTTTTACATTTTTAGATCCTAGCAAGCTGCAGTTGCTTGGCTCTGCAAGAAAATAAGAGCAACAGTGTTGCAGGTGAACACAATCACCATTGTTGCCTCTGTTAGCCCTTCAAGATAGCCCAACACAGACATCCTGCCCCAACCCCAGCTCGCAGACCTTCCTCATTCCCCACTGCTTTTGCTCACAGTCTCAATTTCATCCTGTTTCTGGCTTAGTAACACTGACCACTGTCCATTTTTTTAAATTTATTTTTTATTTTTTAGAGATAGGATCTTGCTCTGTTGCTCAGGCTGAAGTTCAGCCTCAAACTTCTGGACTGAAACAATCTTCCCACCTCAGCCTCCTCAGTAACTAGGACTACAGGTATGTGCCACCGAGCCTGGCTAATTTTTTTTTTTTTTTTTTTTGTAGTGACAAGGGTCACACTGTTTTGCCGTGACTGGTCTCACACTCTTGGCCTCAAGCAGTTCTCCAGAGTTGCTGGGATTGCACACCTGGCTACTTTCTACTTCTGATTCTGGGTTCTTGCATGTATGTGTGGTCCATGGGCCTAGGCTCCCAGGATTCTCTGCTGTTGATTCCAGGTGTAGGAAGTTTCCCGTTAAATATCTTGCCCTGCAGGAAGCAACCTCTGCCTTGAGGTGTCTGGCTGTAGGACCTGGCAGTAGTGTTTACAAAAAGTTCTGTATATTCCCCACCCTTCCACCCTGACTTCTTTTTTAAATTTTAAATTGAGGGATTTTTTTTCCCCCAACTAAATTAAGTACATTTGCTATTTCAGGGACCATTTGTGATGAATCTTTAAAAAAATATCAATAATTTTATCTTACTTCTTTGATTTCTTTTACAACTGAGCTTAGGTGCCATGGGCCAGAAAACTGATCTACTAATACTGGATATCAAAAATATATTGTTTGACTATTTGTCCGCTACTCCAAAGTTCAGTAATATGTAATGATTTGTAATTCTGCTGAGGCAGAAAATTAAATCTTGTGCCTTTAAAAGTGAAATAGAGGAGAAGGTCTTTGATGAATGTCCAGAGCTTTAGCCTCCAGGAATGGAACCAAGAGTGGGACGAGCCCCTATCATAAGATCTATCATGAGCCCAGGGAAGCCTGAGAGGCTGTGGTAAGTGAAGTGCCAGATATAGGCAGACAAGTCTAGACACAGGTGTGAAGTAGTAGTATAAGGGTCAGAGAAACAGGTCAGTCAAGGCATTAAACCAAATGGGACATTGGAAAGGTCTTCTGTTCCTCTCTCCTGTCTTCCTCCCTCCAACTTCCCCAACTGTACCCAACCTCTTAATCTAGTATTTTCAAGTATGGGTTATCTCTCTTTGAATATTTCATTCTCATTCAAATACTGCATGTCCAACTCCCAGCGTCTTTTGGCCTTTGGCATGCCTAAGGAATAAGTCCAGTGACTTGTGTGAATTCTCCAATACTGGTATAACAAAATATTTTTCCTGCAACCTACATTGGCATGAAAAGTAGAGATTAACTGTAGTTTTCTCTATTAGAAAAGTAGAAAGCCATATTGAGCTGAGGATCCCAGGTGGTTGTATGGGCTTAATTACAAGCTAGATGATATTCTCTTACACTCCAGTCCCCAAGGTGGGGATTTCAAGTTTTTGATTCATCAAGATTAGAAATTTGTACATGTCATGGATCTTTGGAGCTACTAGCAAATAGTGAAACAATAAATTAACTATGGAATCTAGGTACTTCTAGGTACCTCTGTGGGTGGAATCCATAAAATTGAGTTTTAAACACTTTACCATGCATAAGACCCTTGACAATTCTTATGCACAGAAAAGTCTGAGACCTCTTCTCCCTGTTCCTTCTTGCTTACCCAGACAACTCTTCTTTCTTTATGGTTAATGACACATTTTTTTTTTCCAGAAGATATTTGGAGCCATCATCGATGTTTTCTTCTCCCTCATGCCTTGTAACTAAACATTCATTAAATATTAACCTTTTTCCCCCCCACTCCTACTCCTGCCATGTAGTAGCTAGAACAAGCATTTGAGAATTTTGTGTGTAAAATGTATATCAGGTTTCTGTTGTTACCTAAGAAATTACTACAGATGTACTGGATTTTAAACAACACCTATTTATTAGTTCATAGTTCAGTAGGTCAGAAATCTGGCACAGTGTGGCTGCTCTCTGCTTAGTGTATCAGGTATTGGGAGGCTAAAATCAAGGCATCAGCCAACTGAGTTTTCCTGTAGAGGCTTTAGGGCAGGCGTCCCCAAATCTTTTACACAGGGGGCCAGTTCACTGTCCCTCACACCGTTGGAGGGCCGCCACATACTGTGCTGCTCTCACTGACCACCAGTGAAAGAGGTGCCCCTTCCTGAAGTGTGGCAGGGGGCCAGATAAATGGCCTCAGGGGGCCGCATGCGGCCTGCGGGCCGTAGTTTGGGGACGCCTGCTTTAGGGGAAAATCTGCTTTGAAGCTCGTTCATGTTGGTAGAATTTAGTCCTGTTTTCCCTTCTACAACTAGTTGGAGAAAATTCTCTCTTTTTAAGGAGCCAATACGATTAAGCAGTCCCACCTAAGCCCTGTGCAGTGGCTCACGCCTATAATCCCAGCACTTTGGGAGTACGAGGCCGGTGGATCACAAGGTCAAGAGATTGAGACCATCCTGGCCAACATGGTAAAACCTTGTCTCTACTAAAAATACAAATATTAGCTGGGTGTGGTGGTACGCACCTGTAGTCCTGGCTACTTGGGAGGCCGAGGCAGTAGAATTGCTTGAACCCAGGAGGCAGTGAGCTGAGATCGGGCCACTGCCCTCTACCCTGGTGACAGAGCGAGGATTCGTCTCAAAAAAAAAAAAGTAGGCCCACCTAGATATTTATCCTACCTCCTCAAGATCAGCAACCTTAATTACATGTTTAAAATTCCATTATAGCAGTACCTAGATTAGTGTTTGGTTGAATAATGGGAAGAAGGTTTATTTATATCAGGGGCTGGAAGTCTCAGGGACTATAATGGTTAATTTTATGTGCAAGTTGACTGGGCCACAGGGTGCCCAGATATTTGATCAAACATTATTCTGAGTGTTTCTTGAGGATGTTTTTGATAGTTTAACATGTAAGTCAATAGTCTAAAGTAGACTGATCTCTCTAATATAGCTAGACCTCATCCAATCAGTGGAAGGCTTGAATAAAACAAAAGACTGTGTCTCTCTTGAATAAGAAGGAATTTCTTCTGCCTGAGGAACATTCTTTTTTTCTTGACTCTAAACTCGAACTGAAACATCAGTTCTTCCTAGGCTTAAGCCTACCAGACTTTAAACTGGAGCTATGCCATTGGCCCTGGTTCTCAGATCTTTGAACTTGGACTGCAAATATATCACCATCTCTCCCAGGTTTTCAGCTTGCCAACTACAGATATTAGGACTAATTAGGCTCCATGATCATGTGAACCAGTTTAAAATAAATCTGTGTCTGTCTTTGTCTCTTTCTCTCTGTACATTTATGTGTATGTCTTCTATTAGTTCTCTTTTTCTGAAATAGGGGCCTTCTTAGAATTCTGCCTACCATACAAGGGAAACAAAGTTCTAAGAGCTTTGCATATATTTCCTCAGTTAAGTCTTTCAGCATGCTATTAAGTAGGTACTATTATTATTTCTATTTTACTGACGAGGAAACTGATAATCAGAGAAGTTGAGTCTTGCTCAAGATTATATGGGTATTTTCTCATAACACACTATTACTCATGGAATTCCATACCGATATTCCTCCAGCTGTCTCCAAATAGCTTTCCTATCTTCAGAATCTTTCTGCTTTAATTCATCCTATATTTCATGGCCAGATCAATGTTAGTTTAATTTTTTTTTCATTATGTCTCTTTCCAAGGTGTAAAGAATTATGCTTCAACATATATACTACATGGCATAGCTGTCATGTTTCAGAAATTGAGCTTATACTCAAATATGAAAATCCACTTAGCTATATTCCTTGGCACAGGATTTATCATGTTAACTTTGTACTGTAATGTAAGAGTGAGGCTGCAGGAGGTGGACAGGCAATTATAAAACAAGTCACGGAGTGTGTATAGATTTTATTTTCCCAAACTCAAAAGGGAAAAGCAAGCTCAGAGGACTTTAATGATAAAAAGTAAGAGTTTTAAAAGACAATCTAATAGACTAAAATAAAAATATAAAAGCTAGCTACTATATTTTGCATATATTCATATAATAAATGGCAAACAGAATGAATGAATCAAATTGATCTTTAAGAAATGAATAACTTCTAAGGCTTAGTTTCATTTGCTCACTCATTTACTCACTCAGTAAATAGTTGTTGAATGTCACTATGTGCCAAACACCATACCAAGCAAATAGATTTACTTTCACCTGCTGAGATATTGTAGCAGCGTCCTCAACTGGCTTTCCTGCCTCCTCTTTCACCCTCGATGCCTACCCCAGTCCAGTATCCACACACTGGCCAGAGTGATTTGGTGAAAATGATTGGCCAAAGATTATCAAAATGATTGTGATCTATTTTGATCACCCTGCTGGTCAAAACTTTCTAATACATTTTCACTAATTCAGAACAAGATCAGAATCCCATGGCCCATAATCTGGCCTGAAAGCCCCTCTCCACTCTGTATTCAACTCCATCTCCTCCACTGCCCCTTTTACTCCCTCACTCTAGTCAGCACCAGCCTCCTTCCCATGTCTCTTGGATATAGAGAGCATGGGCACACCTCAAGTTTCTCATGGACTGCTCATTCTTTTGGCTTAGAAGCTCTTCCCCAGATAACTACCCTATTCAGATGTCACTTCATCAATGATGCCTTCCTTGAATGACCACCTGAACCAAAACAGCAACTTCCCCTTACCACCCTCTCTGCTTTAGTCTTTTACTTATCTTCCCAGTATTCAACCACCACCTGATATGTGATACATATTTGAATGTATTATAGCTGGCTTATCATCCCCTCCTCTACTTAGGAGTTAGCTCCTAGAAGCTGCATTTTATCTATTGCATGATTCCAGTGACTGGAATTGTAGCTGGCACACAGTAGTGTATTCATACATACTTGCTGAATAAGTGAATGAACAAATGTAAGACCTTGATTTATTTGAAGCATTTATGTATTTACTTAGAGACAGGGTCTCACTCTGGCTGGAGTGTAGTGGGGCTATCTTGGCCTACTGCAACTTCTACCTCCTGGGTTCAAGTGATTCTCCCACCTCAGCCTCCTGAGTAGCTGGGACTACAGGAGCGTGCCACTATGGCCAGCTAATTTTTGTATTTCTAGTAGAGACAGGATTTTGCCATGTTGCCCAGGCTGGTCTCGAAATCCTGGGTTCAAGTGATCCACCTGCCTTGGTCTCCCAAAGTACTGGGATTATAGGTGTGAGGCATTGCTGGATGACAACATTTTATTGACCCTTTTATGGAGAGAGCATGTGTGTGTTTGTGTTGCGTGGGTGCAGAAGTCTGGCACAATGTTGCCCAGCATTGGGGAAACACCCCTGGCCCCTGCAATGACTCTTTGTGACTTCTGATATGTAAATCTTTGGAAGTATGCCTTTCTAGTAACAGCCATCTTATTTATGGCTAATAACAGGGTCTTGGGAAATGCTCAAGAAGCTGGCACGATTTTTTAAAAATAGTTCTTTTTATTACTGCTGTATGCTGGGCACTGTAAATATATGCTGGGTACCATATTTAGCACTTAACATACATCCTTACAACTCTGCAAGATAATCATTAATATTCCCAGTTTACTAGTAAGAAGATGGAAATAAAATAATGAAGTCACTCTGGTGGTAAGTAGTACCAGTCATTATTGAAATCCAGATCTATGGAATTTCATGGCCTGTGATACTTACAGAACTAGAAAGCTGCATAAGGCTGGACAGGATGTTTTGTATCAGATTCCAGTTTCACCACCATGATAGGTGGTGGCAGGTCTCAGACAGACAAGGCTCTAAAATTCCCTTTCTCCTGTTTCTTGTGTCAAGGACACAGTATTCCTTTGTATTCATTGCCAAGGACAAAAAGATTTCTTCCATGGAGCTTAGAGGTTAAAAAAAAGTTCTTATAAGGATTCACTTACTGGAAGTTAGAAAAACAGTTTTAATTGCTTTTTCCAATTACAAAAGCTATCTATATAATTTCAGGACTTTTCTTGGGCTTTCTAAATAAAAACCTAAAGCAGAAAATGGGTGATAGTAGTGGTGTGGTTTTGAGGATGACAAAAGGTGGGAATCCAATCCCTGACATAGCTCTTTCTTATTATGACATAGGGGAGCCAGAGATCACCTCCAACCTCCCTTTTACCTCTTAATGAGCTCTCCAGCTGCATCTAGGAACTACACTGACTCCAGAAAAATTACCAAGAGAAATGTATACACATTTTATTAGTTTTACATGCACATGGGGATCTTCACAAGAGAGCGAAGTCTGAAGAAATGGTCAAAGTAAGATGCTTTCAACTTATTTATTTTAGACAAAGAAAGATAAATTTGAGAAGAAAGCCATGACAAAGAAAATCTGGCTAAGGTGCTATAGTAAATAGCTAATCAGGGCAGGAGAGGGCTCCCCCTCATACACACACACATCAGGAATGTCAGGCAACCCTCAAGTGATGGCGAGGCAGTTGTTAACTGTCTCTTTAAAATAATAGTTGGTCACAGCCTGCAATAGGGAAAGGCAGTTTCCTAATAGAAAACTCTTGGTGATCAGTGGCTTCCTGATAACATTTTAGGAGCTGGGAAAGTGGGCTCAAGCATGCGCATGTGGACAGCCTACCCCAAGGGAAGAATCAGGAGAGAAGTAATGGAAAGCCCCAAAAAGCAGAACCCCAGAAGTATGCCAACGTATAAAACCCCAGGTCAAAAGGGAAAACCACGAACTAGATCTCTTAAGTCACCAGCTTGGCCCTCTTCCAAGTGTACTTCCTCACATTCCTGCTCTAAAGCTTTTTAATAAACTTTCACTCCTGCTCTAAAACTTGATTTGGTCTCTCCTTCTGCCTTCTGCCCGTCAGTCGAATTCTTTCTTCTGAGGAGGCAAGAATTGAGGTTGCTGCAGATCGGTAGGGATTCGCTGCCAGTAACTTACTCTGAGCCGGTGTCTGGGATATGGGCAACTGCTAACCTATTTTGGTGCCCTATGACTCGAGTAACTTCCACGACTCACAAAGGCAGTAACATTTGCTAGGGAGTCACTAGAAGATATATATTTAAAATCTCCTATATGTCCTAGTGGAAGATAAGGTTACTTTTTTAAGAATGTTTATTCAGGTCCACTGAAGCCTTCAAATCCAAGCCTTTGGTGATAAGGGCTATTTTCTCACCGAGGTAGGGAGAGAATGCCCCTTCCAGAGAAATCTTTATGGCTTGCTACATAGGAAAAGGCAGGTCAGCTTGCCCTTTCTGAAACTACGATTTCTCCAATGTTTTCGGCTCAAAATAATCAATATACCAGTTAGGCATACTTTAGAATGGCACATCTTCACTCCTTCAACGTCTTGTCCTGGGTACTTACCGAGATGACCAAATTTGAACAGGTGTACAGGTTCGTAGGTATATGGAGTTACTTTATTCATCCCTCTGAAAGATTGCAAATCGGACTAGCAATTCCCAGAGGGAAATTTCTAAGCAGTCAAAGAAGGACTCACAACCCTATTGCCGAGGACTAAAAATTTTAGTCCAATACAAAACATTGAACTCAAATTGAAGGAAAAAAGACTATCAAGGGAACAAACAGAAGATGAATCCGGGCTTCCTTCCCGCTCTTTATTGCCGGTACACACTGCCTAGGCTCCTTTTGGCCCTGTGCTCTTTATCCCATTTTTAAATGTCCCTCCACTGGTAACAGCTGTCGCCTCGCTTCATTTCACTACCCGCTTCTCCCAGCATTAGCAGCCCCTCCAGGCTCATAGCGCACTTGGCAGGGAGGATAGGGATTTACCCACGCGGCCTAGAGCTGGGTCTCGGTTGCTCAAAAAACACCCTTTTATTGACCCTTTTGTGGAGGAAGCGTATTGAGCAGATGCAGAAATCTGGGAAGGACGCTGCACAGCGTCGTCCAGCGCAGGGGACACGCCCCCGGCCCCCCACTTGCACCCACCCTGGTGCGCGAGAAAGGTCGGACCAGGGTGGGCAACAGACTTCGCTCCCGGCAACTCAGCACCCGGAGCTCCCTCCGCCGCGGGTCCCCGAGGAGACGCCGGCTCCGCCGACCGCACCGCGTAGTTCCGGTCACGTGCCGCCGCGCCGCCCAATCAGCGCCCAGAGCCCGAGGGCTCGCGATTCAAACTGCTGCTCCGCCGGCTGGCGGGGATCGGCGCTGGCGCGGCTGCGGCCGCTGCTGCCTACGCGCCATGGAGCACCGCATCGTGGGGCCCGGGCCTTACCGGGCTACCAGGCTGGTGAGTGAGTGTATGGGGGCCTGGGCGGGGCCACCGGAGTGCGCGCGGACGGAGTGCTTGTCAGTCTTCGCTTCTGCAGGCCCACGGGGCCCGGGTGTGGGGCATTTTGGCTGGAACTGCTGGAGTTGCCGTTTAGCGGACGAGGCTCAAAGTAGGGCTGACGGGGCCGAGCTCAGCCGTCCGGGAGTGAGTGCAGCTTTGTCCCCGAGATGTTGACTGGGTTCTCGGCAGTAGATGGCGCCTCTATATTTAAAGGCCCCGAGACCAGGCAGCTCCCTGCCTTTTGTCCTCGGGAATCTAACGGACCTGGTCGGTAACCTGAGGGCCACTACGTACCCTGTAACGCTCAGCTTTCGCGGCAGTCTAGGCAGGGCGTGTCTCCTTCCGGAGTAACACCTGATGACACTGACGATGTATTCGAACTAACGGTGGTGGCCAGAACAGAGGGGCATCGCCCTGGCCACATTTCCGGCCCCTGGCGTTTCTGTTTGTGTCAGCACGGATCTAAATGAGGAGCTGACCCGGACGGAGGGTTTAGAGGAGTCTTTGCTGACCCTTAGGGTCCTGGGTGCTGTTTATTTTTTTATTTTTCTCTTTGGGATTCAAGCTTTGGTATTGAGGTGTATTTGGTTTGCTTTATGACCTGGAGCAAGTAACTTTAGTGATTTCCACCTCAAAGGCTTACCATAATGCAATAAAGGGTAAATTTGGTAATGCCTGTGGCAAGTTTTTAGAGGACTTTCTATGGAAGTGTAATGGTAATTTGGGAGGATGGTAACTTGCTCCTTGGTCCGCCAACCTCTGGCCACATTTAACATAGGAATTACTCTCATCGCTCCATGCATCGTAATGAATACACAGGAAAAGGTGGGAACTAAGATCCAAACTCTTACTCAGCTAGACTCATGAAAAGGTGAGGATGCTG